>NW_026535784.1:50042500-50405000 GCF_028551555.1 Melozone crissalis | reverse complement strand
GTGGAACAGCACAAACTGCCTGGTCTCAGGCACAGATTAAGGAGGGGTTTTACCCTAATGAAGGTTTGAACTTTGCTTCTGGTCGGGTTGACTTTAGTTGTGATCAATCTCTCAGTCACCCTTCTGAGTTAGGGGCTGATGTGAAAGGTGTCCAACAGGCAAGGATGCCAAGCAGCACAGCCATAGGGAATGTCAGTGTGTGGTCTGAGGGCCTGGTTGTACCTCACAGGGTGTGCAGCAGCATTGTTGGCATGGGAGTGTTTGCTGGTGCTGTGAAGGGTAAGATACCAAATGGGAATATTTTATTTATTATATTATTATTATTATTATTATTATATATTATATAATATATAAATATATAAAAAATATATATTATAATATAATATATAATATAATATTACCAAAAGAGGTAATAAAAATTACAGAGAGGTAATAAAACCTAGAGCTGAAAGATAAGGCCAGCTGCCTTTGTAACTGATGTTTTGTTATTAGCAAGAATAGAGCTATATGAACATATAATAATTTGTTATCAGCTTGTTCTGTGATCAAGGAAGACATAGAGAGTGCTGTAACCATCTGGGTCACATTAGGTTACTTGCTTGCTTTTATGGCCCCTTCAGAAAAAAAAAAGGTGTGTCTGAAGTATGACATGTTCTATATGCATCTGCTGTTTCCTTTGCAGTAAGAGATGGAAACTGAGTGTTCTGCTTGCCAGCTTTGCTCATAGTGGAGTGGAACTAACCCCTGAGCAGGGAGGGAACCATCACCTGGTTGTAAAGAGCATCCTATCTGCGCTTTACAAACAGCTGCTATCTCCTGCCCTTTTCTAAATCCTTAATTTTGGTCCTTGTAGCATTTAAATAGGCCTGAAAGCAAGTTGACTGGACAGTGTGAGATGGATTTACATGCTCAGAACAGTTTAATAAGCCTGTGGAGGTTGTGCATGCTGTTTCAGCTTTCTATTTAACCTGTGCTTTGCAATGCTTGGCCAGTGCTTACCGTGAATTCCTTGTGCATGAAGATTGTAGCCTATTCTACAGTAGATGCCAGCAGTTGGTAATAAATGTATTAAGGCTATGTATTTTTCAGTCTTTGCCTAGTTCTCAAATGCACTTGGCTACAGGAATGTATTTTTTGTCTCTGTTTCTTCACTGTTGAAGAGCTGCTGTTCTTGATGACTTACTGAACATGCTGAGCTGTGTATAGGTATGTATATACCTCTGAGAGAGACTCTGCTCTGCTGCTTAGACTTGTTGGAGGAACTTCCCTAGGTAATGTTGTTTTCTCATCCTGCAGCTGGATAACATCCTGAATGCTCTCTTTGAGTTGGTTTTGGGGCAGGGCTAGGTTCCATGACCCCCTGCTCAGATATCCGGTACAGCTGCACGCAGCTTAGCAAGGAGAGCTAGTAATGTACAAATGTTTGACTAGCTTTTTGTATTAGAAAAATTTGAAGTCTCAAGAAAGCAGGCATCTGAAACCTTCCCTGTCAGCTGTGGTAGAAGAGCTGTGAGCTTTCTGTCAGTGCAGTGTCATTATCACTGTGCAGCTTCACTCTCTCACTGTGTAGGCAATGAAGTGTTGTGTTGGCTGAGCTCTTTGGTTTCCAGATGTGTGGGAAGTTAAAAGCCAACTTTGGCTCTTGTGAGCAATAAGGAGGAACATTTTTCTAGTGACCTTGAAGTTTCACTGTTGTAAATTGGAATTTGCAGTTCCTCAGCCAGGAGTCCCCTTTGGCAAATGGTCTCATCATGGTGCCTTGCTTAGGAGTAGTGCAAAAGGGTAGCTGAGCTGGGATTGTCACTGCTCTGTTACACCTCTGGAAGACCAGGGCTAATTTTCACTTCAAGTGCCTTATCACATAAGTACTTGTAAACTTCATGCTTGAAGTTAGAGTTGGCAATGTTCCCTGCACATCTTCTGTAAGGTAAGATAGTCCTTGCAACCTTTGTACATAAAGATAGAACTTGTATTTTAACTTGCTGGCGGAATGGGAGGGTTTCAGTGTCACATACAGGCAGTGTGTTTTGGTCAGGCTGATGGTCTCAGCCAGTGATCCCTGCAGCTTGGCTTCCCTGCCTTCTAATTCCATGATCCTCATCCCATTATCCCAGCACTGGAGCAGCCAGGTGATAATGTACTCAGACTAATGTTTTTGCTGTAAAAGACCTGTAAACTTATTTTTGGGATTTTGTTCTGTGGATGGTTTTCTCCTAGATGACCATTGAAATTCATACTGTGCTAAGAATTACAATCAGTTCTCTCTTAAAGCTGTGGATTTGTGACTGAGTGGCAAAGCATTTTGAGAAAATGTCCTCATTTTCTTACAAAGCAGTATAGGCTTGTGGGCAGAGATTTGCAACCAGATAATTTTCAAAAAGTGACTTTCCTCTGTAGCTCTAACCTTTTTAGTAAGGAAAAATGAACATTCTTTTACCTCATAGTGAGAAATTGTGTGACTCTGGTACAACTCTTGAAGAAAGCAAAGGCAGAGATGGGGCAGTGCTGAACTCTGATAGGCAAGGTCAGGTGCTGGGCACAGGGCTGGCCAAGACACTTCCACCTCTTCCCAGGGCTGGGCAGGTGTGTTGGCCCCTGCTAGCCCAATGCTCCTCAGCCCTTCAGTGCTCTGGGGCAAGAGGAGGAGGGTTCTTTGTGCACCTGTGGGAGAGCACAGGGACCTTGAATGTAGCTCTGATGCTCCTGAAAAGAGCCAATTTTCAGTGGAGAAACACCTTCAGCAACAAGTGCCAGAGGGTGGGAATATGGCATCACTGACCCAGACCCTGCAATTTCTGCCCAGCACAGCAGTCATGCATGTGCTGAGGGTGCATGAGAAATAGCTGCTCCTGTGTGAGCTGATTGAGCACTGGGGCATGAATGAATTGGGTGCTCATGTGAGCTGTTTCCAGGCTTGCTTGTCAATAGATTGAGTGCTTGTGCATGAAGTGATTGGATGCTAAGGTCTGAATAAATGGGGCACTCATGTATAAGCTAATGGGGCACTAATGCATGAAGCTTTAGGACATTCAGGTGTGAAATGATGGGATGTTGCTCACAGTGTCATGGGCTGTTCATGCACAAAGCTATTGTGTGTTCATGCATGAGCTGATCCAGTGCCTCTCATGCATGCCATGGCTCCTGCACTGCCTGCTCAGCCACTGGCTGGGCTCTGTGTTTGCTGCCAGCTGGGAACAAGTGGACATCCATTCACACATCTCCCTCTGCCTCCAGTCCTGGCTGGCCAGCCAGCACACAACAGTATTTTCTGCAGGAACTGGCCTAGAATAAATCCAAACCCAAACAAGCTTTTGGGCAGGAGATGATAACTGTGTGACAGGCCATCCAAAAAGAGCTTTTATCTTCTTCATCCAAGGGAATGGACAGAAGATGACATTGCTCTTGCCTGCCCATGGATACAGACCACATATTTGAGCCACTACTGACAAAGAGCTTATGCTGAGAGCCATGGGGGCGATGGTGTGCTGGCCTGGCTTTTATATTCCATTAAATGAATTGAGTGCATGCATGAGCCACTAGAACCCTGGTTTCTCCTGATTCCCAGGAGGCCCATGGCTGCCTTTTTGGGAAGGCAGTGGGTATGGGGATTTGAGAGCCTTTGGTTTTCCAATGGAAGTACCTGTGCCCTCCCAAAAAAATTGTCCCACCAATGCTCCCACTCTTCTGGCCAGTGGCCAGAGGTGCTGTGTAGAGCTAGAGTTTGAAGAAGCAGGAGCTGAACTAACCTATGACTTCAAATAACTAGAGCAGTAACATGCTGGAAAATGTCCAGCAGCAGATACTGTGAGAAGCAGGAGAAACTTTTTCTGAGCATCCAGTACTGGAGGTAGAGCTTCAACAAAGTGGAGCTGGAATGAGTTGGAAATCAAAATAAGTCTATGTCCATCAGCTGGAGCTTTAGGAAGCCAGAACTGTTACACAAAAGCTGGAGTTTAACAAGCTTGACCTGGAATCACCTTCAACTGAAAACAAGCCAAAGCTATAAGAAGCTGGAGTGTTCAGTAACTGGAATTGAAATCACCTGAACTGAGCAGCAGCAACATCTCTCCTCACAACTGTGCAGGAGCTGGAGCTGCAAGACAGAGCCAGAGCTTTAAGAAGCAGCAACTGAAGTTACCTGAAGCTTCCTGAGGGAAGGTCCATGCTGGACCCTCTGTCAGCAAGAGCTGCAGGAATCACGAGCCTCTCATCCAGAGCATCCAGCCACTGGAGTGCCTGCTAGCTGGAACTGCAGCAAGCTGTGGTGTCCAAGCCAGGGCTGCCTTCCAGACTGCTGAACAGAGGAGCATCTGCTATCCACAGGCTTTGTTAGCCAGAGCCAAGGGAGAAATGACAACAGGAGCTCCTGCCCTGCTGGCACAGACCCTGCCAGAGCAGGGAATGGGAACACGCCAGGTGAGAGCTGCAGCAGGCAAGTGCAGCCCTATAGTACCTGCACAGGGATCACCTCAGGGCCTCACCCCACATCCCACAGCCCCAGCCAGGGCCTAGGGCACGCTGTGAGAGCTGGGGACACAAGTCAGCAGGTCATGGCTAAAAGCTGATGCTCTTACCTCTCTTCAAGTCATGATGCTTATCTGATGACAAACAAACTTTTCTTTGTAATGAAACAAGCAGCTCCTTTACTGAAAGAGGGGAAGGTACAACCCCAGCAGTGTGACATTTGATCCTTTAAGGGTTAAGGGTTTTTACTGCTTTAAACTGCCTTTTTAAGCCTTTGGTTGAAATTCTATCTCTGTAGCCTTGCTAATTATATTTATACTTTCACTTGACACTGGGTGGCAGCAGCTCTATGAGCACACTATTCAGTAATCCATTTCCTTCTCCTTCAATATTTTCACGGTTCAACTACCAGAGCAATAAATTGGAAGGGTTTATCACTTTTTGACATTTCTATATATATTTATGCACAATAGTTAACAAGTTAGCTGCTGTCTTTCTCTCCTTTTAAAAAGAGGAGAAAAATACATTTTCATAAAATTTCTGGCTCAAATGTTCTTTGAGATGATGGGGGGGACTGAAAAGGCCTTCTCAGGTTTCTGACTTCTGCCTTGCCTGCCTGATTGGCACACCCACAGTATTTCCCTTTCAAGCTGGTTTGTTTCCAGATCCTCTGCTCTCACTGTTGCACTTCTTGGCTGCAAATTTCAGCCTCCCCCATTCTCCCCCTTGTCCTTAACGTGGTTGTTAAATTAGTAAAATCAGTTAAGTTAATCAGTTACGTTGCTGTTACTCCTTTCGCACATTATAACAACTGTTAAATGCAAGTTTCTCTTTCCAGGTTTCAGCCCCCTTAAGGGATGAGTGTTTCATCCAAAAGTACCAGATTTCATGATTACACCGACACCTAAGGGAGATCTTGTGGAACTGTGTTCTCTTTTCAGAATGCCTTTCCTTTGCTGTGGTATGAAATCGCCATGCAGACAAGAGAAAACAAATCCTGTACGGGGAAATCAGCAAGTCACCAGCCACCACCAGCCTGTGAAAAAAAAATGACAGGCAAAATTCCAGCCTCTTGGCTTTAGACCATTGGGAGTCTTTTGCAGTGAGAGCTTGAAGAACATTTAGGGAAGAGACAATGATAATGTGGGGTATTTTGGAGTTTTTTCCTTTGGATGGTTTGGGTTTTTTGTGCTGCACCTCTATACATCAAAAGCAAACAGCAGCACCCTGATAGGTCTTTGGCAGAAGGAACTTGAAAATCATTAAGCCTTTTTTTGGCCAGGAGGGGCTCAAATCTGCAGACCTTCTCTAAGGGAAAGGGCCAGGAGAAAAGTCAAATCTATGTGCAAAACAGGTGGAGTTTAAAACTAAAAGACAAAAGCTGTGCTTTTCTCCTGGCTGAGAAGACAGGCAGTAGGCAGTTGCAGACAACACAATCTTATTGCTGCTGTTTGATAGTAATGAAAAAGAGTCCATTTCTCAGGTGTGGGGCTCTTTGGACTTCTGGCTTGGCTTTAAGGACAGCCAGAAATTGTGATTTGCACAGGCTCACTGCAAAATAGCATTCACTTTTTAACCCAGTGGTCACTCCTGGGCCTGGTGTCATTAGGACACGTGGGGGATGGCACCTGCTAAGCTGGAAACAGCCTCAGATTTTCCATAGGCATCAGGCTCTGCACGCAAAATCAGATGCAGTAGTTTCCAACAGTTGTCTTCTAACAGCTGCTCAAATAAATCCATAGTTTATAAAATTCAGTGTGACAATGCCTATTGTTAAGAATCTCACAAGCTCAACCAATAAACCCAACTGAATCTAATCAATTTGTAGCAAGCTCATTGCAAAATAGATTTCAGAGAGCTTGACACAGAGCCGCTGCACATCAGGAGTCACAGTGAGCTCACTTTGGGAATTCTGCCAAAGGATGCACCTGACCCCTGAGTTAAATCCTGCTGCTGTCTTGCTGCTGTCCTCAAGACAGACAGCTGGGCAATATTTATGTGGCAAACAACAGATAATAGGTTTACAAGAAAATAATTACCCACCTTTTCCATGCCTGGTGTGCAGCTCAGTTTGCTTTGAACTCCATGTCTGGCACCATCTTGCCCATGATGTACAGAAGAACCAAGCCCTCACCTCTTGCCTTTGATTATGAGAGAGGCACCACAACCATGGGAACCACATCCCTGAACGTGGACATGCAGCCACCTCAGTGGTGAGAAGTACAACTGGGAAACAAATTTCTGTGCTGGGTGCATTCCTGTGTGCACGTTGATTTACCCTACTGGTTTAGCCCTATACCAAAATGTAAAGAAGTCAATCAGAAATGTTCAGATCCATGCCAGGAAACAAAACAACTGTGCTACAACATTCAGGCACAAGGAACTTAAGAGAGAAAGAATGCCAGTCTAGTGCTGCCTTGCAAAAGGTGGGAAGGGAGGAAGAATTCAGGACAGTGTGCTGCGTTACAGTTCGAAGGCTGGTTTTAATTTTCTCTTTTTTCCCCACACTTTCTACACAATTTTGAGGAAGCCAAACTGTCCAACTGTCAAAGCAGTCAAAACTCAAAGTAACACACAGCTCTCTAGAGGGACTTCAAAATCATCAAGGGACTTAAATCTCTCAGGACTTTGTCAGACAAAGATAAAAATTCTTCCTGCCACTACACGGTATTCTCTCGCTCTGCTGCTGTTCCTGCCTCTCTGAAGTGCTCACCTGCATCTCCACTCTGATTTGGTAGCTGGGGAAAGGCACTTTCATCTCTCCAGCTCAGGCTAACTGTTCTCTGTCAGGAACAATCCTCATCCCTCCTGCCTCCTAAGGCAGGTTCTCTTGTGGCAGGAGTGCAGGGAAAAAAGCACAGCTACAGCTGAGTTTCTGAGGGAGCCACACCATAAAAGCAAAGCTGACAGGACAAAAAGGCAAAGCACAGAGAAGAACACCAGGGACAGAACTCAGAGAATTACTAACATATCCACAACATGCCCAAAACCTGAATGCCAAAATCAATTCAATGACTTTAAATTAGAAAATGCAGCAATAAGCTTAATCTGATCATCATCCTAATTGTCCATTCAATTCTCCCATGATCTCCTGCACTGTGACACTACTTGAGCCTGACTCACTCACTCATTTCCTTGTTTTACCTCAGCATAACTCCACTGCTGTTGAGCTGAAGTCTGAAGCACATCTGGCTGTCAAAGTAATATTTAGTCTCTCCTGTATCAGCTTCTGCTTGTTTCTGGGAAACTTCCCCTCAGCCAACTACATACCTGCAAGAACTAGAATGAATTGAATGTACATGGGAACTCTACATAAGTACAAAATAATCTGTGACCTCATTCATTGCAGCTTCTCATACATTCATTTTCTCAACATCCACTAGGGAAAACAAAATCTGAGTGCAGGACATGCTGCAAGAAATGACATCAGTGGCTCTCTCTCCAGGGTAGCCTTTTCTGCCTCAGTCTCTTCTGAATCATGTAGACAAGAAGTATAAATCCAATCTTTGAATCTGGACTGCTGTATGCAATGTGCTTGTAAAAAAATAATGTTCATCTCATTACATTGTAAGCTTACTTTATTTGCACACAAATAAACAAGCTAAGTTAAATTTTATAAAGGAAATATATCCCACAGCTGCACAGACTTAATGCTAATTGCACTAAACTTATCATACAGATCATTTTTCACTTAAAAAACCATATATATATATACCCCCATTCTTATTTTATATATATGTATATATAAGGAAACTACTTATAAATACAATGGAAAAATACATTCAAAAGCTTTTTATAAAACTTGGCACAATATTATTTTGACTGTAATAAAAATATTTATGAGAGAAAGATAGATGCATGGAGAAACACAAATACATAATGTCTAGTGCTTCATCTAAATCCTGAAAATAAAATTTAGTCTTTGGTATTACTAAACAAAGTTAAGTTGCAACCATCTAGAGTCCCAGCTTACAGCCTCTGCTCCACCCTCTCTGATTCCACTTTGCACAGGCTTTGCTGGCTGCAAATTTCCAGAATAATTTGCAAACAGGCAGATAAACAAAATCAGCTAAATATGTAGTGTCTTCTTTCAAGGGCTCCATCCAACCTTCATTAAATTCAATGGAAAATATTCTATTGCCTTATTCAGGCTGAAGGCTATGCAAAATATTTAAATTGATTTGCTGTCAAAGCGATTGTCCCCCACCAGTGAAAAATAATTATAACCATGTAACAAAGCATGGAGCTGCCCCTGAGGCATTCCCTCCCTCATTTTCCCCTTCCCAGTGGGAGAAGTCACTCCCAGCAGCCAGGGAGGTGATCCAGCAGCCATGGGTAAGTAAACCCTGAGCACTCAGTACAAGCTGCCCTGGAGGTTTTCCCTCCAGCCTGTGAAATGCTGCGGCAGCTTCAGCCCAGAAATTTAAATTGGATTGGTCTCAGCAGGAGCTGAAATAAATCCAAGCAGTGGCTGCAGATGCATCCATCCCATAAACCCAGCATGAAACACAGGAACATCCCTGATTCAGCAGCAGTTGGGGTTCATAACACAGAATTTTCCTGTATAAGCCACAAATGCACAACATCCATTTGCATTTTGTCCCTGCAAGGTAAAAGCTTTTTGTCCATCTATTTTATCTTCACACTACACAAAAGCAAAACATTTTAAGAAAGGCACATGGCTCTTTGAAGCAGTAAGGGAAATGCACACCACAGTCTGATTCTCTAGGCAACTTCTATTATGCATACAATTTTTGTTTGACCAGTCTCACATATCCAACCTGGTGCAAAACTAGACTGACAGCTTACACAGTGAGACCTTTTTGGCTGTAGCTAAATCAAATCAACCTTTTACTGAAAGTCTCTTTTCTACACATTTATGGATCAATGCAATACAGGACATTTTGGAGGAAAAGCAAAACACAGCAGAGAAAAAGAAAAATAAGTGCCTATAGTTTTATCTACTGACAAATGTCACAACTGCTGGCTTCTGATATCCATCCTCTCCACCCAAAAAAAGATATATGGTAACCTTGTTAACATCAACATTTCAGCTAGTGATATTTTTAGTGGCAAAACCATAGATCCAATCAAAAGTATCTGGGAAATGTTCACTGTGTATCAAAAAATAAATTCGGGTTACCTCTGCTGACTGAATGCATGCCCTTGCCATAAAATGCACAGATTTTGGTGGATTATCCAAACAAGTCCTCGTTCTGTACTGTCTTCTATTCTTCAAGGAGTGCTGTGTAATTTGTGTAACTTCATTTTAAGCAAGAAACAAGATAGAACTGATGCCTATGAGTCTCTATAAATGTGCCAGGAAGAAAAATGATCAGAAATCCTTGTCCCAGCCTGAAAGTTCATCTGGAGGGCTCCCCACTTCAGGTGGATAGCTGTCAAAGTAGCTGTAATCAGTTGGTCCAGACAACTAGGACATTGGAAACACAAACAAAAGGGTGTTTCAGAAAGTACCTTTTGAAAATGTTCTCTATGATTATGCATAATTTGTGTTGCTCCCAACATGGAAATGAAAGGCTAATATGACAAAGATGATGTATTTCAATGGATGCAATTCCTCATTCTTTAAAAGAAATACCTCCAGTAATTGCATTGTAGAACAGAACAGTGGCATTAACCTTCTTGTACAAAAGGACTTCCCAAATATCAAATCCTTGATTTCATCCCAAGCTCTGTTAATTCAGTAAGAAAACTGGGCCACAATGTACAATTTGAATGCTATTTAAGACCAAATCTACACTCGTAGGGTAGCTACTCAAAGCAGACCTCAGAATTACTTTTTGTTTCAAATTAAGATCAAAGTGAGTTTCAAATGCTTTATCCTCAGTCTTTTTTCATTTAAGGGCAAAAACAAATAGGCCATTTAAAACTGGGAGCTTACTCAAGGATGTGTTGGAACTCAGTAGCAGGAGAACACAGGAATTTGTACTCTTCACAGTAAAATGAACAGTGCATCTTAATAATGTGCCCATTACCAAAGGAGATATATTTTTTCAATATTTGTTTCTGACCAAACAGCATTTGTTCTAGTAATGGTGAAAATGTAATACAAAGTACACGGGCAGAATAATATTTCCATTACTTGACTGACTGTAAGTTATGTATTGCTTGCTGTCTCTCTTTCATTCAATTTTCACAAAAAATGCTGAACTGTAATAATTCAAATGCATCTTTGGGAAGATTTGCTATCAGCATCAGTTCTCCTCTGTAGCCAAGCTGTGTTTGTAAAGCATTATGATACTGAAAGCCAAAGGCAATACCTCTCTTTTTAAAGGCGATGTCAATTTCCTCACTTTCAGACTATCCCAGTTAAAACCATTCAGCCACCTGATTAAAAAGAGATGAAAGACAGACAGGGAGAGACCAAAAGAGAAAGACAGGCCATTTTTGGACATCATACCACAAAGAGCTGAAAAATCACATGAACAAGGGCTATAAAAGGCTTTTTTCATGCCAGCTCCTGTAAGAACACAGTTAGAAGGAGGAATCTGGAGCACCATCACTGCCACACAAGGCAGGGGCAGTGTCAGGCCCACCAGGCACTTTGGCACTTCTGCATGGAGGAGGTGCACAGACAGGCAGGTTAGTGCATGCAGAAACACAGCCATGCAGAGGCTTGTGTGCCTCCTTGGAATGCCACCCTTTTTACAGCATGAGAACAGGAAGACAAGCAGAAAAATCAAAGAACTGCCTTCCCTAAGTAAAGGGCTTAGAAACAGCTCAGATAAAAAGAGAAAACAGAAAATGTTTAATTTACAGAGGGCTTTCTTTGTTAGAAGAAGGACTTGCATTAGAAAAATACATTGTGAGAAAGACTTTTTTTGTTACAAGAAAGAACACAAATGCCTAAAATTATTGCTATGGAGCCCTTAACTACTCATTCTTAAAAATCAAATGTTGAAGAGTCAGGAGGTCTGAGAAGCAGATGCTGAACTGGCATTGATTTCTCTGAGAACTGAATTAAACTCCTACATCAACAACCTGCAGCAAAATCAGTAAAAAATAAGATTTCTAGATAATCCTGCTGAGGATTTACATTCATATTGTTGCTTGCTATAGTTGCAAAAATACTCACGAGCAACAGAGATGTCTGAGTTTACCTATCTGGGTATTAAAAATATTTCAAAACAAGCCCCAAATTTTCTTCTTGGAAGTCTCTTTTGCTTACCTGTGCTTCTTGATGTCATTTATTCCATTCCTCAAATTGCCTAATCTTTCTGTAGGGTTTTGCCTCAAAAAAAAAAAAAAAAAAAAAAGGGAAAAAAAAGAAAAATAATAATAAGAATAATATATGAAATATTCCTATTTTTAAAAGAGCATTTATAGGTCCTAATTGCTTGCATTTAACAGTTGCACAGGGATGCAGCTTGCATAAAACATGTGGCCTCATGAGGAGATATAATGAGGTATTGCTCACTGCTCCTTTTTTCTGAGGATGGAGAAACCTTCTAGAAAGCCAAAGTAGTGTCACTCAGCTGTGAGAAGCAGCAGAGGGAAATCAGCTGGCTGAGTTTTAGCTGCATATCCTTCTTTTTCCTGGCCAGCAGGTCTGAGTTACAAAAGGAGGCAGATCAAAATTTACAGCCACAAAGATCCTTCCAGCTGTGGTACACAAGAATGTTGAATACTGTTCCCAGTGCCATGGATGAAATCCTTCAGGAGCTGGGAATCCAAAGTCAGTGTCACCAGCCACAGGTTGTGCAGGCCACTAAGTTAGGCTGGCCCTTTTGAAATACCACCTTCTGCACATTTTCTGAAGGACTTAAGCCAGTCTTTAAGTGCCTTATGTTTTCTGTAGAATCTATATGACTAAGTCATTTTGGAAGATTTTATTTTTTTAACAATGTGCTTGATTTGATAATCAAATCCCTTAGTTCTTTCCTCAGCCCCCACTTAATAAATTTTCCCAAAGATGTGCTTCAGAAAAAATTCCCAGCTGCAGAGAAAGCCCAGAGCCTCTGCAGACTCAGAGGTGTGACACATTCAGGAGCATGAAATGCATACTGAATTCAATCAGAATAGACCATGCCATGCATAACAATTCCAAATGAGATTCTCAGGAATTCAGTGCTCACTCTGAGTCCTAAAAGAGCTCAATCTTTCTACACTCAGTTTTTGCCCCGCTGCTCCTCCTACCTGCAGAGCCTGCGGATCAAATCCTCAGGTCGCCTTGTTATTGCTTTAGGAAAATCCAGCTTTTCAATGCCTTTGAGAATCAAATTGTATGTCATCATCTGATCAGCCCCAGAGAATGGTGGGCTGGAAAAAGAAAGCAACACTGCTAAATGAAACATCTGGCAAGAGCAGATGTGGCCAGTACTTATCTAAGCAAATATAGAAAAAATATGGGAAAAAAATGGAAAAAAAAGCCCACCTTCCTACTTTTACAACCCTCACCCTTTCAGCCTGTAAGATAATAGATAAGATAACAGAAAGGCTTGAAACTGAGAAGCTTCCTGTAGGTACCAGGTAAAATGCACGACCACGTGTCCCTTTAAGCCTAACTCAGAGAAGGTTCCACTTTGTACTGCCACTGAGCATTCCCAAAGAGTTGTCATAGGAGTGTGCAGGGAGCTAAAGAGAGAGAGCCCTGTTTACAGCTCACCCATCCCACTGCACCCCATCACCCACTAACAGGGAAGAGAACAGCCTGTTGTCACTTGCTCCTCACAGGAAACATCAGCAGCAGCTGCAGGAGCCCTACACCTCCCAATTATAGCTTGTGCCTGGATAAACCAGAACTGAGAATACAGAACCCAGTAGGTCTGTGACATTTCTGAAATGATGGAAGGTAAGGCTTGCATAAAGAAGTATCATTTTGCAAGGCTGTCTAAAAATAACCTTGGAAAGGTTTCTAATAACAGATAAACTAGGTAAGAACTTTGAGTAGGAGGCACTTACCTGCCAGTGAGGAGTTCATACACAAGAATCCCAAGGGACCAAAAATCCACGCTGAAGTCATGGCCTTTACTCAGAATGACTTCAGGGGCAACATACTCAGGGGTTCCACAGAATGTCCAGGTTTTCTGCCCTGATCCAATCTTCTTTGCAAATCCAAAATCAACCTGATCAAAATCAACATATGCTGCATAATGCAGAGGAGTTTTGCACTGGGAAGCATTAATGTCTTAATTGCTTCCTCACTTTCTGCAAAAACCCCAGAATTGCTAGTTTACAGCTAGAACAACCACACAGTGTAATTGTGAAGGAGGGAGAGGTAATTCCACTGGATTACTGAATGTTATAAAACAGATACACTTATTATCACAAGTAATTTTCTGAAAAGTTTTCCTTCTGGGGAGAACAACCCATGATTTCCTTGAGGACATGAGATTTACTGTCCCTGGAAAGCAGTGGGTGGCTCATTGTCTTCAGAATGGATATTTCAAGCTCCCTGAAGGGTATTCTTGTTGCACCTCTCATGGCCACAGTAAAGCATGGCAGGAGTTCTTTTCTGAGTTCCCTCTCCACAAAGAGAAGGAACCTGTGACTGTAAATGGAATCAATGAATGCTGAACCTGTGATTGTACGAGGCTGGACAGGGAGGTAATTCTGCACCCGGGAAATGTGGTTTCTGTTCTCACAATAAAACTGACTGCTGGGAGAATTTTTTCTTTTACTGTTTATACTGTGGCAAGAGCTCTCAGAGGCTGCAATTCCCCAGTTTGTCCATAGCTTGCAGTGGCTTTGCAATGCCTTAGTTCCTCATTGTGCAATGAAAAGCCCTCCCTCTTTACTGCTGAAGCACAAGAGTTACTACACTCCAGGATCCTGGTTCTATAATTACATGCTATTTATATCCCCCCCTGCAAAGAAACAGGATACAGGCACAAAAGGATAACATTACAATTGATTACATCTTACCAATTTTATATATCCTTCAGCATCCAAAATTAAATTTTCTGGCTTCAGGTCTCGGTAGATAATTCCTATTTGATGCAGATAGTCAAAAGCCTCTGTCACGCAACCAACACAAAACTTGGTGGTGAATTCATCAAAGCTGCCTCTGGAACAAAAATAATAATCACAATCAAGTTCTGAAAATGCCTCAGTTATTAACCAGATAATATTTAACATCCAGAATATTAACCAAACTGAACCAAACATTGAATGGAGAACCTACTCAGTAGCCACATGGGGCTGACTTTAAAGGGCAAGGTTAGGCTGTGTTTGCTGTTACCTGTCTCTCAGCAAGCTCCACAGTTCCCCTCCAAGGCAAGCCTCCAGGAGCATGTACACATATTTGTTATCCTTGAATGTGCGATACAGCCTGTGGAGACAAACAGCAGCAATTTAGGAAAAGCAAAATAAAAACGACACTTGTGGTGTCTTTCCTCCAGAGCTCATGTGTGCCAAACCCCATTCCTAACAGTGCTGCCCCAGGGGTCAGCTGGGGGACAAAACCAAGGGAACCTTATGCTCAACTTACTTCACAACAAATGGAGAACATATCTGCTCGAGGATTTTCTTCTCAGAATAGATGTGCTCTTGCTGTTTGGTGTCCACTACGTGTTTCTTCTTTATGCATTTCATAGCAAAAGCCACGTTCTCATTTTTAACTTTAACCTGTGGATAAAAATGATGAAAGCACATGAGGCAAAGAAAGGATGTTTTACTAAATTGTTCTCAGTAGATACATTGATATCCATCTTCTTCAACACGGCACAGGACTGAAATTGATGGCTGCAACAAGGGACAAATTCCAGATTTTCTGCAGAACTGTTATGTGGATTTTAAGCCAAGCACCAGATATTTTAGTTTCCCAGTCCCCACTTGTAAAGTGAAATGTTCCCTCTGTTCATTTTATATATACACCAAATAGCAGTAGCTTGGATAGGTACTACATATTACAGTGAGTTTATATCACAGTGGGTCCCAATTTCAATCTAAGATTTCTAATCACCAGCATAATACCAACAAAAAGGAGAGGCAGTTTAGGAAGAATGTTTACAAATTATTCTGCATTACACTGAAATATTATCCAATATGCAATAAAAAGATGGAAGTTAAAACAGGGCCTCTTGGAAATGAAGGGAGCAGATATCTGTGTTCTACAGCTGGATGAGAATTCAATTTTCAGCTTAGTATTCAGATGCTGCAGTAGAATTCCAGTGTGGAATTTTTTTGTGAAGCATGAATCAGAATGGAATAGTTGATGGTCTAACGACTGTAAAGGATTATTGACTTCCCTAAAAGCACAAAAAGTCTCCTTTAATTTACCATTGCCTTCAGCAGCCTGCACAAAAAGCATTCAGGTTTTTGTCAGATGTTTGCAGCTCAGCCAGAGGCCAGTGGAATTTAAGGCTTTGGGCTAATGAAGCCCTTGGTATCCCAGAAGCACAGCTGATCACGCTATTGAATATGACTCAAAAGAGCCATTGCAAATTGTTGGAAATTTCCCAGTGAGCACAGCTCAGAGACAGCTCAGGCTGGCTGGAGCTGCTGTGGGGCATACAGAAGCAGTTCTACCAGCACAGACAAAGTGGTGCCATTCAGATTGCTCCAGGTCCAGGCAGATTCCTGGAAAAAGGCCTGCCATTCAGGGGACAAAATGCAGGCAGGCACGTCTGTAAACTCCACATGCACAAACTGATGACCATGTCTAGTGAGCAGGAAGGTATTTTTAACAGCAGGAGATGGAGGCACACAAGAATGGATTTGCTTCTTTAAACACCCAAGTCCTGAAATGCTTTTTTAAACTATGCAGTGCTTTATGGAGAATTATTTCTGCCTGAGAGGCACAAGCACATAGAATACCAAAATCCTTCCCATTATTCAGTGGCTAAATCAATAATCCAAGACAGAGAGCTACATGAATAATTTTAAAACATTCTCTTACAAGCTCAACCCTTCCGAACCCACCGACACCCAGAGTTGTGACAACTTCTAAATTCTGGAATGGGGAAGGAGGGAACTGGGCTACTTTCTCCTTCAGCTCTATCATCTCCAAAGACACCTCTTTGGTCAACTGTCCACAGAAGGATCTTCCTCTGCATTAAAAAAAATAACATAGTTATTTTATAGTTAGTGTTTTTCCTTGCCATTACTTTTAATGATCCTATATAAAAGAAAGGAAAGGAAATGGAAAAGAGGAAAACGGGAAGTGGCAAAGGAAAATGAGGAAAGGAGAAGGAAAGAAAACTCTTCTTATTTCCTAACAGAATCTTAATGGAATCCTATAGAAGTAAATTAGGACAAAAATGGTACTGAAATTCAGTGAGTAGAATCTACAGTAATTTTAGCAAGACCTGATCCCTGGTGAAATTCCTGTTGATGGGGGCAGATGCAAAAGTTTGGGCAGTCCAAGCTGGAGAAACAACGCTTGAAGGACTGTGTACCAGTTCCAGTGGAATTATCAGAAATAAGAATGCAGATACATTTCTAGACAGAGGAAAAACACACTCTGCTAACCTTCCAGCAGTGCTCAGACTGAAACCAAAGGTACATAAACTAAAAGTGTGGCCCACAGCTAAGAGCAGATATCAATATCATCAGTGCTACACTGAAACACTAAAAATGAAGTGTTTCTGTATGTCTGCTTCTTTCTTTTTGAAATGGCACTTAATCTTTTGCACAGTAATACAGATTCTTTAACTAAACCTGGAGTTAGAGTTGGCCTTCAGGGTGTTTTACCAGTCAAAGAACTTACCATCAAAATGCAAAATCTATTTGAGCACAACATCATTTTTTTTCCTGTGCTCAGTTTTCCAGGAATAGAATGAATTCTTGTTTGGAAGTCAATACCCTGAGATTCTATGTAATTTTTGTATCAGAAAAAGTTTGTTGGGCTCCATAAGCATAGCCAGACAGTTTTACTACAGTGATAGCTGGCATTCCTAGGGGCTCATCTCCTTCAACTACCATCCATGATTTTACTTAAGCATCTATGACATTTTTTTATGATTAGCTACTATAGGTGTAACAAACCTGATCTGACTTACTTTGCGTGTCGTTTCTCATCAGCCTGGGCCAGATTGGCCACGTAACCTTCCAGGTAAGTTTGCAGCTCCTCATAAGTTCCAACTGTTTGATTGAATGTCCTAAAACCACAAAGGAAACATCATTAACTGCTGAACATTTCAGTCATGACCCAGTAGGAGTTGGTGGACACTCAAAGATCACTTCCTCCATGCTCAAGAAATGATCAAGAAATCTGGCAAAGGGGGCAAGAGACCTGTGTGGAGAAATAAAGAATTCCTGTAATTACTCAGGCTTAAGTGGAAAACACACAGGAGATGGAAGATGGGTCAGGCTACTTGGAACAATATAGAGAGGTTGTCAGGGTAAATAGAAATGAGGCAAGGAAGGCTGAGGCCCACCTGGAATTAATCTGGCCAAGAAGAAAGGTGTCTTCAAATACATCAGTGACTAAATGAAAACAAAGGACCCATTACTAAATATGCAGATCTCATATTCAAATCTCCAAAGGATAAGGACCCATTACTAAATGCAGCAGGGACTCTGGTGACAGAGAATGCAGAATTACTGAATGCTCTCTTTGCATTGGGCTTCACTAACAAGAACAGGCCTTAGGAACCTCTGACCCAGGAGATCAGGATAAAAATCACCACTACAAGGAGAGAAAGAAAAGAGTAACCCTAAACTACTCTTAAGCTTCCGTGCTCCAGCACCTGCTGTCAGCCTCTCTTCATTAGTATTCCTAAAGCACAACCACTCGTTCAGGATTCATTTAAGGAAACACTGTGGCTCTGCCTACAGTGAAGTCACATTAACCCACTGAAAGTCACTTTAACCTGCTGAAAGAGGATGCAAATCTTTTATGAAGGTGGAATGTACTTACTCTCTGTCTATAACGAGGCACTCCACGTTGTACTCATCTGCAATGACGTTTGCTGATCTGACGTCGTCACTGAGAATTGAAATGCATTAGGAGAGCTCAGAAGCATGTCAAAATCCTCAAAGTCCCTCACACTGCACTCATGGAGGGGCACAGCTGCTCTGAGCTAAACTCCTCAAAGGCCTCTGCAGCCTGTACCTGGATTAATGCTGCTGAACCAAATACAACATTTAGCCTTTTACTAGTCATTATTATGGTCTAGCACAGTATTTTTTCCAGTTTCAATAGGGTTTGGATCATGACATCCTTTAGCAAGCTTCCAAGAAATAAGGGTGAGATGCAATTATCACTACATCAGAATTCACTACTTATTTCTAAAAAGATCCTTGGATATAAAACATTCCCAAAGCCAGGCGACTCCCTCCTCAAACACACACATAAATATGTACTCTGTGACTCCTTCTCTCTGTTTCTTACTGCCATGGGCAATGGAAACAAGAGCTCATTCCACTCACAATGGACCTTATCCATTCTAGCAATTACAACCTGGCACAAGTTCTCACCACAGTTTTTACTGAAGTATTGACAATAAGCCACAATGCATAGGGCCAGACTTTGACTTGCAGGGAAAACCAAAGGTAGATGCCAGTAAACTTTCAAGCCCTCTCTGCAACCCCTCAAAACAATAAAACAAATTTGGTCACTACCTTCATCTATCGGCTTTACAATGAAAATAAATATATTCAAAACAGCCATGAGTTGCAGAATCTGACACACAGTGATGGGACAATTGAGATCCTGAAATTCACATCATGAATCAGACAGTGTGAACTAACCTAATGAGAGCCTTTTCTCCAAAGTAATCTCCTTTGTATAGATTTTTAATCACCTGAGGCTGCGAGTGGTCTGTGGTACTCTGGGTAACTATCACCTGCAAAGTATAGGAACAAAAATTTTGTAAGGGAAAATTTTAAAGTATTGCATGATTTTCTTTCTATTCTGTGTATTTGAGAAATGTCTTAAATTCAGTAATGCTGCAGAAAGAGTTACAGATATATATTGTTACCCCTCCTCTCAAAAATTACACCCAAACATTCCCTAACCCCTCTCTGATTTTTTGCTGGGAAGAAGGAATATATTCACTATTGGCAAGCCCTCAACATTTTCTCCTCATTCATTTTGAAACAGAGCAAAATAAGTCCCATTTAAATGAAAGACTGAAAAATATTTCAGTTCCTACAGTGGGCAGATGTCTTATGAGCTTTTTGTCTTCTCAGTTAAACAGGCAACACTCCAGAAGCATTAACTAACATTTCCCCTCACGAAGCTCTGCTTCCACAGTAGCACTTTCTGCTGATGCCCATGGTAGCAGGAAACAAACTAGCATATCTACAGACACAGAGATGTTTTGGAAACTGGAAGTTTGTTGTGGAAAATTCTCCTGATTTAATTCTTTACAGTCCTGAGTCAGCCTCCAAGGTATCAGCTGAAGGATAAAGGCTGCTGTGCTGCCTTGCTCCTCTGGGACTGACCAATGAAAGGATTCTAAGACACCTCAAAGGCCATTCTCCATTAAGTCTGGGACTCCATTACTTAGACTTTTCACAAGTCTATGTTTTGCCCATCAGATATTGCACCATGTAGGAGAAGACATAGGGTCAAATCTCATTCAAAAAAAAAAATTACCAAAAAAATTTACAAAAAAATTGGCTTTACATCTGTGGCACAGAATGAAGAGGCTTCAGGACAAAATTTCATTACATTGTAATTAGAATAGTATAACATGAGTTCATTGTGAATGAAAAATTAGGCTCCCTGAATCTTTGCATTGCTGCTCCAGTCTTTTATCACGATATTGTGAATTTAATAGCATGTGCAGAAACACTCTGCAACATTTCTACTGAAGACCACACCCCTTAAAGAACCTTTTGAGATACAAGTGTTTGTACATGTTATTTTTTAAGCTAGGTTTATTATACCTTACCTTTCCTTTTGCTATTATAAAGAAGGTGTTTCCTTCTTCTCCTTCCCGAATAACATAATCTCCCTTGTCATAGTACTCCTGGTGGGGGGCAAGTGAGAGAAAATATTGTCCAACAAATCTTTGAAAGGTTACTAAAGAGTAAGAACTACTAAAGAGTTCTTAATATGTGCATGTTTCACTGATGTTTAACTTCCTCCATGTGAAAAGAACATGCCTCCATGTGAAAAGAATAAAGTTACCATTATCCTTGGAAAAAAATCCCAGCTATGGTTAGAGATCAGGCCTTTACCTTCAAAGGCTGCTGGCAAATACAGCCCTAAGGCACACAGGTGTTTGACTGGATTCATCTGCTGGGCACCTAATGCCTTCTTCCCTTACATCTTGCAGTGCATGTCGTCCAAGGGATATGAAAGTATTACATATCCACATCACAAAAAGGTAAATTTGATTACCAAAAGAGTCTTGGAGAGCAACTTTGTACTTAATCTTAATAAAGGATAGATTACAAATCCTCTTAACTACTTGCTTGGCTCCTTTGATGCCAAAAATATAACTTACTTCTATGTCACTAAATGTTATTATTTTTAATGTTATTATTTTCTGCCAACCTGGAATTCAGCTCTGATCACTCCAAAACCACTCTCATATTAAAAAAGCCTGGTTGCTTTTTATTTTTTTTTATTATTTTGGAAGCTTACTGAATATTATTTAGAAAAACTTAATATCTTACCACTTCCAGGCAGTCCATGATCTTGGTTAATTTATCTTCAGGTAAGTTTTTCAGCAGGGACACACTTCCAGAAAAGAAAAAAAAAAAAAAAAGCCCCATAACCCAAAGCAGTTATCATTAGCAATTTTTACAGTCAAATTTTATAGCTAGTTAAACTAGTGGTGAACACAGTATACGACTAAATCTTAATTTGGAAGGTTCAAGCATTCTCATCCTGGTTTTTAGATAAACAAACTCGCACAACTTAGAAATGTGGCAAACATTGGTCAGTTTGTAAATCAACTTTGAATTTCAGGAGAGGAGGGACTTTAGTGGGCATAAGGATTGATTTCAAAAGAACCCAGCAATTATACACTCAAGACATGATAGCAATTCAAGAATATATTTTCAAGTGCACTGCAGAGACTGCAAAACCAAAAGTAAAACCTTCAGTACTCTGGACAGATATTAAAAGATAATCCAATTACAGTAAAACCTTTGTGAACTTGCTGGTAAGAATGAAAAAACCTTCCACCCTGATCACTTGGACTTGTAAAAGTTAGAAAATTATATAAATTTTATCTATTTAGGCTCAGCAAAGAAGTGTGTATAGAAATCAAAGGTGGGGAAGGATGTGAAAATACACAAGCATTCTATGCATGGCCAGGTTTGGCATCTTGATTTGAAGGCACAACAGAATGGTCATTCTGGGTTAAAAAGATAGAATATTACACCAGCTAATTGTGGTTTGCAACCTCTGATTTCCCCATCTTCCTGAGGAGAAGCATGGCACCACTCTCAGTGGTCCCTGCAGGAGAGAATTATTCTGCTCTGCAGATTTCCTAGTAATTTAGATTGGAATTAGTTCATAAGTTGAGAGACATGCAGATCTCATATTCAAATCTCCAAAGGACAAGGAATATTCCTTAATCTACTCCAGCAGCAAACTAACTACTCGCTGGAGGATTTACTTAGCTTTATTTATTATATTGTTCTAAGTTCTAGACCTGTAAGTTCCCTACACATTTATACCACTACTTAAAGGCATTCAAGCACCTATTGAAGTTTTCTAGTGTGATGCAGGAGAAAAACAATTTAAATGGAAAAAAACTCTTCTGAATATTAAAAGAAAAAAAATACAAATATTCAGGCTTTTGAGGCCATATTTGCATTAAGAGCACCTTTTTCTCTCTGCTTACAAGACAGGCACAGTATTGTTGTGCAGCTTAGCAAGTAGCACAAAGCAGTATCAGAAATAGAAATTCACACTATTTACCTTCTAAGGAAGTTTCTGTATTGCTCTTGTCTGGTTTGTGCTGTCACTCTCATGATATTTTGAAACACTTCTCTGTCCAGTGCCCATGTTTTAACATTAGTGATTGCTTTGAGAAAACAGAAAAAGAACAAAATCAGCAACGTTTTCAAATTATTTGATAGATGATATTACAGAATCAGCTCATGGTAGAAGACAGACTAGCTATTTCACAAGGCCCAAGGCTGAATTTTAAAATATCCAGCACCTATTGTAATCAGACTTTTAAAAGAATTCAATTCCCACTTAAAAATGTTCACTAAAATAAGGAATAGATTTCCAATAGTTCCTCTAGGGAATGCTTTCCATGCAATTTCATAGGCTGAGCAACCTTGGAAATGACAGGGCTGAACACTTGGGAAAATCTACCCTAATCACAGACAGTCACTGCACTCAAAACCTGTAAAATGCAAAGAAGCTGATTTGAAGGAAAGAAGAACGTGGTTGGTTTTCCAAAACTTCTGCCATTAAATACTGTGCCCTGGATCAAACTCTAATTCAGATCATATGCAAATTCAGATCGTATACAAATTATCTGCACTAAGATAGAAAAAACAGAGGTCAAGAAATAAATTTAATTTCATTTAATTGTGTGATCCTCATACACTTTTCCTCCAAACTATCCATTATATAAGGGAATAAAGGGTAATCAAAATATTAATGTTTCATTTTCAAAAGAGAATCAAACTATTAATATGGAAAGCAGGCACAGGATTCAGCATCAAAGATGCAAACCACTAAGCAGCTTCTGAGTGCAATCACCAACACAACAAAACAGTTCTTATTTTTTTGAGCAAAAGGTGATTCTATGAAATTTAATCTCTTCTTTTCAAAGATGCTACACCATAATCAGCAGTTTTCCTTCTGCCCTAAGAAAGAACAAAACTATGTTTTCTGTGAGATAAAATTTACAGAAAAAAATTGGGACAATTGATTTCCTCTGTTTATCATCAAAATGGAACCATTTTTTTCAGGGAACAAAAATGCCAGGTTTAAAATGAAGCACAGTCATTTTTCATTGTATACAATACACACATGTGATCTCCCATCTATCAAAATAGATCAAAAAATATTTTTGGATGCTGGATGGGAGAACAAAGGTGTTACTTTGGCTTTATTTCTCTCCTGGATAACATCTTTCAGTTTATTTTGCATGAAGAAAGCATGGCAAGTATCCAGCCTATTGCAAATTGGTATTTCCTCTATCTTGCACCTTAACTAAATGAAGTGGTTATAGAGTTAGAAAAATGCCTGCAGTCTGAAAGATGAGATTAAAAAAAGAGAAATTCAGAAACATTGGGGTACATCACATTGCCAATTTCAAATACAGCTCCTGCCTGTGAAGATACTGCTGAGCAGCAGCAGCAGCTGTTTGGATGAAACCCTTCACTTGTGAGTTTTCACAGGCTGCAGGAAAAGGGCACCAGGAGATCCAGCATCAGGAAGGGGTTTCACAGGTGTGTTCACTAGTCGTGCTCAGGTATGGCATGGCACTGCTCTGCCTCCACAAGGACCACAGGAAAGCTGGTGAGGAGGGGTGCATTTCTGCAGTGTTTGCAAGTATTCAAGTACCTTTTCTTGTCCATAATTGGACAATTCCTGTCCTACCTCAAAAGCAATTAATGCTAGCAAAGGCCTAAAGCAGCTTGACATCTTATTATGCAGAAACACTACTTTATAATGCTAATACTATACAGCAGGCAAAAAAGAAAAATAGGGAACATATTCAATTAGAACAGCATGTTAGTAAGAAAAATAATCACATTACTGATGCTGTTCTGTTTATCAGGCAGCAACAAAAACAGATTACATGTAATAACTTCCATCTGCAAAGCCAGCAATGATTTAGTCCCTAAACTGGATGCAGGAAGAAAGACCAAAAGCTTTTACAGCAAACAACTTCTTGTTTTATTCCATTTGCTCCTTTTAAAGTCAACATGAACTCTTCATACTTACTGGTGGCACAAAGTCCCTGCAGATTTAGACAAGAACAGAAATTAGTCTTCAAACAAAAGTATTATTTATGAAATGGTGGAGAGTGAAAAAATGATGACCTTAACTATATTTAGTCACTTACTTGTTTGTCACAGAGCAATTATGGCATGTTGGAAAGGGAATCAGGGGGTATTTAATGGATGTACACCCAGTCTTATGCAGAAAGAGGAATATTTGTATCAGAACAACATTTAAACACTCCATCCTGGTCAGTCCCCAAACTGCCAGCTGCAAATGTGTCTAGGCAAGACTCAGTAACATAATGATGATACAGAACTAAAAGAAGGGCAAAAGCAACTAATTCCTGCACATTTTAAATTGAATTTGAATTGTACCCACTCTACCAAAAACACCATGGCTCTCACATGCTTTCAAACTCACTGCAGTTTCATCCTTGGCACTGCATTAGACACAAGAACATAAGAGCCAGAGACCACCGCCTCTACTAAAACATCCACAATTAAAACACAATCCTGCCCTAGTTGTTAGTATGCTACATATCAGGCTAACCAGCACAATTTGGAGGTGCCTAATTGCTTATCAAGATTATGATTAGATAAATTATCAAGGTTATGCCAGAGGTGGAATGACGTTCATGGCATAGTACTCAAGATCCCAAGAAGAAACAACTCAAGGAAGAAATATGTGAGTTTACTGTAGATAACCAAGACATGCCAACATCTATTAATTGAAAACTTCAAAGGAAATCTGAGTATAGCAGGATCTCACAAAAATCTACAGTTTTTATTTTGAGCAAGGTTGCTGTATTTAACCTCAGGTACCTTTTACAGAAGCTGTCCGTGTGCAGTTGTATAAAATGGCCAGTTCTCCAAATGCTGTCCACACAGGTATTGAGGAGAGGAGTTTATTCTGCTGAAAGACTTCCAGACTGCCTTCTGTCAAAAATCATCAGGATAATAGCTATTAAACCTGTGCTCAGCTGCACAGAGTGGATGGAAAACAAATCAATATATTTCTGACTTTGCCATTCCCTAGAACACAGGAAGGGGAGCAACAGTGCAAAAAGTGCTTTGAAACTCACGTACAAACCAGTAAAGATTTATTGTTTAAAATGTACTGCTAATCTACAGATGTGCTCTGGAAGGAAGGGCCATTCTAAATCCTGATGGATAAACCTCTGCTGCAACAAGCCACTCCCTTGTGGTTCAGATACTCTAGTGTAGTGTAAAGAAAGAAGTCTCAAAATAATGATCACAGGAGAAATGACTCAAGGTTTATCTCTTCATACAGATGTATGAGTGTATATATATATATATATATATATATATGTATATATATATATATGTGCAGAATGCAAAGGAGAGGGCAGAAAAATTAAAAGCACATTAAATCTTCATTCAAGAAGTTGTTCTTGAGCTTTACTAGTAAAAGTTAAAGAAGGTCTGAATTTCTTCACAGTTTATGGCCCCCCAAAACCTTCCCTTAAATATGCTATGAAAATTCTGCCCTGCTCTCTCCAAGGCCCACACCATCTCCTCAAGAAAGGTTCTAATGTGCCAGAAAAAGTTCCAGGTGCACATCTCCTTTCTGATATTTCATCTGTTTTCAAAGTGTTAGCATTTTGTCTTGCAAGAATATAACCATACCGTCACTTTTTTTTTGCCTCCTCTTTTTTTTCCTGTAACATTTCTGTTTTCCTAACACAGTTACCATCATTTTTTTCCAACTAACCCATCCATATGAAGCCAGAAAATGAGCTTTCCAACATATACCAGTTTGCTCCTGTTTAAATATTCCCACCTCAACAGAACATACAGTATATATAGCATGAGCTCTAATTCATATGAGTCTCTGAGACTTTTAGTGGTCCCCAGTTGATGAAATATGCAAATTTAACACAATTTTTTTAATGGCGAAAAGATGAAAGACCTTATTGCTGATAGGAGCAAAATCCAGGTGTTAAAATATAGCTGAACAGCAATTTGGGGCACAGTAGCAGTCAGCACAAATTATTTCAGACTTGTTGGCCTTATTTTAAGACAGCCTTCTGATCCCAAAGCTTTTTTTCTTTTTTTTTTTCCCATAAAAAGCCAAACAGGTCTTTTTTTTTTTTAAAAAAAGCAACCTCTCAGCTCTGAGAATTATGAATGTAGACCTCATCTTTCCAGTTTCCATGCACTGAAAACTGGTATCTTATGAATGTTGAAAAGTAAGTCTATTTCAGGAGTGGCTTCATGATTGAACAGTTCTCTGTGTTTTAAATAACACCTGTTCTTCCTCTGGAGAGAAAAGGGTTGGCTACACCTCCAACAGAAAGGAGCTGCCGGCCTCTGAATTTTCAGAAATGAAAAAGGTCATGAAAAAACATTAAATCAAGACTCATGTTTCAAAGTGCTTTTTTACTGCTCTCACGCAGTTTCATGAAAGTCTCTGGTAAAACTTGCCTTGCCCTCTATAGGGACAAATTACTTAGGAGCACAAACACCCTCACTGTGATTCCCTGCAAAACCTCCTAAACCCCTTTCCTGTTCCTTGCACTTGTGTGCTGTACAAGTGAGCAATGTTCACCTTTGAGCACGAAGATGTGATTTCCCGGCTCTCCCTGCCTGATGAGGTAGCTCCCCTGCTGGAACGTCCTCTCGTACATGCACTCCACCATGTCTCGTGTCTGGTGAGGCTCCAGTCTCTTCAGGAACTGGTTTTTGTTCAGGGCATCTGTGATGAGCTTCTTCTCACTGGTTGCAAAAGAAAAACCACAAAGTTTAAAATGCCCAGCACGGCTGGGGTTTGTTATTCACCAAGCATCCATTGCTCTCAAGAGCATTCCTCTCATTTCTAACACGCTGCTCTGCCTGCCTTGTTTAGACCTTGTGGGATGGTAGCCTGGCTAGTGAGGGAATTGTCGGTGCTGTCGTCACCTGGTGGAACAATCCCATTGAACAATCTTGTTCTCACTGCTCCCTGAGACAGTCTTTGCATCAGTTCCTGCTCCAGTAAATGCATATAAATACATGGGTGACTTGTAAAGCCAAGAACTGTCTGTATTTGAGCTGCTGGTAGCAGAGCCCAGTGGCTGGATTTTAAGAAGGAGAAAACATGGAAAAAGAAACAATGGATGAATCTGTGGATAGGGGGTAACCAGCCAAAACAAAGCAGGCCATACACAATCTATGGGATCTTACTGATTTGAGTATGCTCTGGCTCAAAGGCATCCTAAAAAGCAGTGCCTCAAGTCCACACCAGAAATGAAGGCAATTATACAGCTTCTGCTCTGATGGGGCTTTTATGGCCCTGCTGAGTTTTCTTTTACTGCTGAAGTGAAGGATAAATTCTGCCTTCGAGTCCCCATGCTCCCAATGTTGACAAAGTCAATACCCTGACAGATTTCTAAGGCACTTAAGGCTTCCTCTTGTTTGTATTCATAAAGCAATGGGAGGTTGTCATCAAAACTAGGTTATGTGGGAAAAAATCTCCTGAGGACAATCCAGGAATGAACAAACCTAGAGCACGTAAATACACTTACATTGTTACTAGCCATGTAATGACTGAAAATAAGTGAAGGTGATGAGATGATGCAGGAAAATAAAACCAAGTAGCTATGGTGAGGACTGTGTCTAGAAATAGGAATCATAACTTACCTTCTGCTGAAAGCAACAGGGTTATTGGAATATAAGCTCTAACTTAGTTTTCATCTAAAGCCAACCTTGCTAATTTGATTCATCCTGGCCTGCATCATGTGTACAATACTGCAATAAAACACAGTAATTGCATATAACCTGATATGTGAAATGAGCACAAAAGCTTCCAGAACTATGGAAGAGGAGACTATGCTTCTAAACTTTCATTAAAATCATCCATGCTGAGATACTCCAAACAAAAGTATGCACTCAAACCCCTGCCATACAAATAGCATCAAATTGTGCCATTTGTTTTACAAATATTTCTGAAAGGGACTGGTGACACTCTGGAATCAATGCAAATTCAAGAAGCATGGAGCTTCCCCTCCTTCTGAGGCAGCTCCTTGCACAAGGAGCACTGTAAAGTTACCTTACACAGCAGTGGGGCTGCATTAAGTCCTTTCTCTGTAAAGGGGAGGCAGCTACTGGTAGCAGCAACTCCAAACACCCCTACAGACACTGTCAGGCTAAGGGGTCAGTATTTGATAATTATAGCACTCAGAATTCTGTAGACAGTGAAGGTTACACTTTGTCCTTATGTGTCTGAACTGGCTGAACTTGACCGACTACAGTATTTACAGACCAGGTAAGGGAACCAAATGTTTGTGCTTTTCATCATTTGGCTGTCTCAACAGCAAGGTGATGGGGTTTTACACAAGTGCATGTGTATCACAGGCTTATCTAACTGAGAGACACAGCAATGCACAGCACTACAGCTTTGTGGTGCTTTTTTGGCATATGTTTGCTTCCAAGATATTTGGAAGATCAAATAATACTTTGACCACCACGACATCAAAAAATGATGTGCATTATGTCTGGATTGCTTAAGCTGCAATGCTTGCTTTGGTTCTGGCTGCTGCACTTTGCTAATCCACTGGCTCTTCTCCTCACTGCTGTTACAATTCTGTCTCTGAAGGCACCCTAGAAAACCATGTGCTGGACTGCAGTACAAGGATTATGCCAAGGAGAAGACAGGTTACAAACAGAACACACTTAAAACTATGATTTAAGGTACTTGTGATAAAATATTGATGCAGTTCCCTTACTCTGGAAAAACACTGCTAGCTGAAGTTCTCAGCTCTTTGTGGTGACTCAGGCAGCCTTTCTGATTCATGAGGCACCTTCTAAGGTGCAGTGCTGGACATGATGGATGAGAAAACATGCCTCATAACTCTCAGGTCTACTATGGTAAAGACTCAGATATGCCATGAATAACAAAGCTCCTCACAAATCTGAAGGCACTAAAGTCACTGGCTCAAGTCCAGGTAGGGTCTGGCTACCACCATGTTAAACAGACTCTTAGGTTATGTCTGCACTGCAAGGTAAAAGAGGGTCTAAGTTATGCTTAAGGATTCCAGTCTGATATCTCTGTCTGCAAGGTCAGTTCTGACCACAGAGGTTTCTGGGTCTGCCAGTCTAGAAGGTGTAATTGGGTTAAAAGAGGAACAAGTAAGATTCAGTTCCTACACCATGATTGTTAGAAGCTGGAGGGAAGGAGGAAGCTGGCAATAAAGATAAATCCCCAAAAAACCAGTAAGATTCTCATCTGAAATACAGAGGCTGCCCACCACTCTTCATCTGAAGTCTCTGGGACACAGATGACTCTTGGTTAAAGCTACCCACAAACTCAACCAGAGTCTATCACAGCTGCAAAGCCTACATGAAAAAGATGAATACTTTAATCCTGACTAATCATGAGGAGAGGATATAATTATGATGTAAGTAATAACCTTGTAACACAAACAGAGAAGCCCTCTGAAACGAGCTCACCTGGAATCCTTTCGGACTGTTGCCTTTTCAAGGGAAAACACAGTTTGCCTGCTCAAATCACACAGTCCTGTTGTTGGCTCTGCAGATACACCTTCCTTGGCTCCTCTCCTCCTGTCAGCAGAGACTTTAAATGGAGAAGGCTGAAGAGAGTGCTCTCCTTGAGTGCTAACAACATCCTGCAGCTTGTTCAGCTGTATGCACTTGCTCTGGAGCTCCTTGGTGAGTTCTGCTATGACCTTAGTCTGCATGGCCAGCTGTTCCTGAAGCTCAGCAACGTGGCTACGACTCTCTTGCAGCTGCTGATCTTTTCTCTTCAGCTCCATCTCCAGTTCCAGCACCTTGCTGCAGAGGACATCAGCTGGCCCATTGATCACATTGATGCCCAGGCATGGGTCCATCAGAAACTTGTGGCTGGCAGCACAGCCAATAGCCAGGTTTGCCACATGCCTGTTGGGCTGCCTCAGGTGCTTGGGCTTCACTAATCCGTTCCCCATTTTGTCCACAGACCTAGGTGGGAAAAGAAATCTGCAGTTTTATTTCATTCCTGAAGAAAAAAATAAAATTAAGCCATGGAATGTTGAGCAGTGAATTCAGTAATTAGCTGGCAGCTGAATTTGCCATATGCAACTGTAGTAAACACAGCTGATTGCTTTCATCCTCTCCTGTCCTGCAAGTCAGCAGAGCAAAGGCCAAGGAGAAGAGGCAGGGAGAGGTGGTAGAAACAAAGCAAAAGATCTCATGGCTACCACTTCATTTTTGTGAGCTGAAGAGATGTGTAAGCTCCTTTCAGCCTAACAAAGACAAAACAAACAGCAGGAAGGAGAAAAGCTTGTGCTTGACTGCTAAAGCAAGAAAATTGTTAGAAGCAAAAAACAAAAGTTGGGTCACTTCCCCACTGAGGAATGATTATTGTGTAGACTAATTTAATTTAATAGACAGACTAATTTAACCAGTGGATACATACCTGCCTGGCATAAAGGATATGTGATTAGTAAGAATATGTGTGAACACACAGGCAGCTGGCATCATTTCTGCAGCTCACTTACTCATCTAAAACTGGCTCATATTTGTTAGTACAACTGCTGTAAAAGCTGCTACTGCTGTCAAGGAACAATTATCTTTTTATGGGGAATTACCCCTTTCCACAGGCTACTCATGAAAAGTGACCAGGAGAAACAAATGGTCCTGGGCTCCTGTCAGAACACACCAATGACTCCAACAAGCACTTGTGGCAGACCAGACTTCAATAGATGTGCAGTGAAGTGACTCCCCCTTCTTCCTTGGACACAATCTTTGGCATGTTTCATTGGATCATTCATTTCAGGAGGAGCAAGGGATGGTGCTGCTGTTGTGGTCAGGCATCAGCAGGCCCAAAGTTGCTGTTTGTCTGCCCCATGGATGAAGGACACCTTTTTCAGGCTGAACCCTGAGTGATGTGGATTAAGATAATCTCCTTCACCATTTTATTGGAACTGGAGAAGAACATGGCCCTGACAAGGTGTGTTGGTCAGATGACAAGCTCCAGCAATTTGCTTTTACTTGTTAGCATAACCACACTTTTAACAGATGCACAGTTCTCTTCTGGTCTACAGCCTTCAATGGGTCAGAACTGAAACAGCTGACATGGTACCTCATTCCAAATCTAGTTTTCTTTAACATAGTCTTTCTTCTCAGCTCTGTCTGGCTTATTGTGACTTTGAATAATATTTTTCATTTGTGCCAATTTCACAGATGCATTTTGAACAGCTGATGCTTCAGCCTGTTAACAGGGACACCTCAGTACGTCAGAAATGAAGGCAAATCTGTACTGCACAGGAGAATTTAAACAAATTGCACATCAGGGAACTGAACCAAATAACTCTGAAGAGGGACCTGTGTGTCACTGCACATGGCTTAACCAAAGATCTTAGCTCAGCATGCAAATGTATTTAAAAACAACCCCAAACAACAATCAGCATAAACTAAAAGTTACAATACAGAGAGGAGATTGTGGGAAACACATCACCACACTGTAGCAGTCCCTGCTACTAAAAGCAGCGGCAGTCACTGCATTACAAATAAAGGATATCCCACACACTTCAAAATTATGTATGGCAGAGTGACTGCCCCAAGGCACAGAAAAACCTACTGTTGGGATTGTACCCAGCAACAGAACAGGTTAACTGTGTGATGTTAGAGGTTCATAATCTATCAGCCTCACTGGAGTGACAATGTTAGCAGCTTGTGTCTTCCCATTGTACACGCACAGTTAATTGTCAGTTGGCAATGGAAGAGGCAGCCAGACCTGACAGATTCCTGTTTCCACATCTTAACTGGCCGCTTGTGTAGGAAACTCGTGGATGTGGCAGGAATCAATAAAACACTAACAGGTGATTTTAGTAATTCAGCATTACAGCAGCCAAGTCAAGCAGAAAACTTAAAGCCTTGCTCCTGACCATTTTTACCCACAGCTCCGGAGACAAGAAGCTCAACAGGGCATTAATTCCTCCGTGTTTGCCCGCAGGGCACCTCACACGCTCCTTCCAGGTCACTGAACAAACGGGGACAAGCACCGGAGAGACCCAAAACCCACCCGGGAGAGACGGAGGCGTCCGCGCCCGCCGCGGGATGCCCGGGGGATGCCGGGGGGATGCTCCCGGGACCCAGCGGCAGCCGGACCCGGGTCCGCCTCAGGCCCGCGGGGTGCGGTCGCTGCCGGGCCAGCACCCCCGCCCCTCCGGCACCCGCTCCTGCCCCGGGAGGCCGCGGCTGCCCCGGGCTCGGCCTGCCCCGGCCCCCGCCCGCCCGGAGCCGCGGGCTGCCCTCACCTGCGAGCCCAGAGCCGGGGCTGGCGGCGGCGAGCACGGAGCGCTGCTCCCGGCTGGGCACGGAGCCGCTGCCGCTCCCGTCACGGCGGCCGGGGCTGCGGCGGGGCCGGCCCGTCCCGCCCTCGGTCCCTCCCTCGGCCATGAGGGGCTGCGGGGCCGTGCCCGGTGGGCAGGGACGGGCCGGGCTCCTGAAGGCACCCACCTGGCACAGAGGTAACGCGGGCCCAGCTCAGGTGTTTGTCCTGTTCGCTTTCTGCCGCTCTGTGTGCTGGTCTCGGCTGTCGGGCACGCAGCTGCAGAGATGCTGCAGCTCTTGCTCTCGGAGACTGACCCTCAACCAGCGCTGCTCAGCCTGCGAGGGGCTGGCCCATGCCCTAGGATAGATCTGTATCCACTCAGGCTTGCCCCAGAATGGAGCACTGCCCATGTTCAGCATTGACTCTTGCAGTGTTTCACAAGAGCTGTTCTCTCTTAGCACGTATCTTCATATTGATTCAAAACATCTCCACGGGTTGTTCACCCAAACAGCCTGACAAACCAGGGATGAAAGGATTTTACAACAGGCAAAGAGCTGCACGCATACCTCTCCTAGGCATGCTGTCAAGAAGACTTGGTCTAACACCAACCTGTGGCCTCTAGGACACTGGCTCTCCAATTTCTTCTCTACAATTACACTGTAGCCATGATATTTTCTGAAAAAGCCTTTCCGTAGGATTTTTTCTCCTGAGAAGCTGAGAGGCCTCAGGAACAAAGTGTAAACAATGATTATCTGCTGCTGTGGAATGCAGCAGGTGGATCTGTGATTGGTCTCATGTGATTGTTTCTAATTAACAGCCAATTACAGTCCAGCTGTCTGGACTGTCTCGGTCAGTCACAAGTCTTTATCATTCCTTTTCTATTCGTAGCTAGCCTTCTGATGAAATCCTTTCTTCTATTCTTTTAGTATAGTTTTAATATAATATATATCATAAAATAATAAATCAAGCCTTCTGAAACATGGAGTCAACATTCTCGTCTCTTCCCTCATCCTAAGACCCCTGTGAACACCGTCACATTACGCTCTCCTTTTGGGACTGGCCACTTATAAATCTTCCTTTGATTCCAACAGATCTCAGTGCTCCACAATCTCTGTCCATGTCTGGGATGAAGCAGCTCACATAAATCCTAACAGGACCAACCCCCAAAAGAAAAAGTTATTAAAAAATGCTGGTCACATACATTTCACTGCTGAACAGCCTCAAACCAGAAATGTTGTAGTGCTCAGTGAAGCATGTGATGAGAAAACTTGTCCCAGTAACTCCTCTGCAAGTGAGCTGCTCTGGGATGCAGCAACTGGCTCCAGTTCCCTGAGGCAGTTTATCAGCACCCTCTTCTCCTGTTGCAAAGTTCACAAGAAATGCAGACAGGAATCCAGAGCCTGCTCCCTATTTGTGGTGCACCAGGGCTCCGTGGGGTGTTGCTCTTTGCTGTAAGGTGAAAAAGGTAATGGGAACACCAGAAGTTCACATCCCAGGAGCCTGTGGAGATCAGCATTCCAGACCTGAAAGGACTGAGGTCAGCTGCAGGGAGCTGTCTGGAGGGCCTCATACCTGTGTGGGCAGGTCCAGCTGTCACACCTCTTCTAAAAATTCCTTAGATATCTTACAGAGTCTTTTTATCCCTTCAGAACTTCTTTCAGGGTAGCAGTATGTTTGGGAAGAATTAGGGGTGCTTTGGTCAAGACAAATTAGAACTTCATTTGATACAAGTTAGCTTGAAAATTTGGAAAGCTTATTTTGGTGTTATTGTGAAAGAAAAAGCTGTGCAATCATATCACACAAGGCCTATATCCCATAATAACCACTGTCCTATCTGCAAACTGCAGGGGCAGCAGTAAACCTGTGAAGCACAACAGGGGTGGCCTGTTGTTAATCCTCTCCATTTGTACTGTTGTCTTAGAGAGAAATAGATGAGACATTTATTGGCAGGAAGTATTGAGGAGCAGGAGCTTGAAAACTTGGGAGATTAGATTGCTTTCATGTTTTGTAGCAGAATAAAATTGATGGTGTTAAATGTTGCTTTGTTGGTGGTTTGGTTTTGTTTTGTTTTGTTTTTAGGTAGAAATCAAATAGGGATTAGAAAATAACAGTGCTTCTGCTTCTTTCATGCCTTGGGAAGTATTTCTTTATTTTAACAATTTTGTTCTTAATTTTGTGACTAGCCTGTTGAATCAGTAATCTAGAAGAGGGACTTCAACTGGAAACACAACAGTCTCATTTGCTAACCGTACTTCCAGAAAGAGTGTTTCCTTTGGGTTGATCCCTTCTTCCCTTCCAGCTCAAATAAAAGCTTTCATTATTGTGGGTGTGGGGCTGTTCTTGTGGTTTTGGCTCATCTAGCAACATAATTAAAAATCAAACAATCAGAAAAACATTGTTTGAAACCTAAAGGACATTAATAATATAAGATCCACTGCTGTCAAAAAAAAAAAAAAAAGAAAGCATGTTTTGTTTGCTAAAATGTATAAAGAGCAAAAGGTTTGGTAGTTGTCATGCTGGCTTTGTGAGTTTGCCACCCAGCACCTCTGTCTGCACAGAACTGTAAATAAATACCTCAAGTCTGTAAATTTGCCTCTTGCACACTGGGTGAGGGAAGCTTTTTTGGGACAACACCCTTGGCAAGAGGTGGTGCTGCAGTCTTGGCTTGAGGCTGGATCCCAACAGTGGCTGTTCAGAAGGCAGCAGATAACAAGTGAGATCCTGCTTTTCTTTCTGTCCCCATTTGCCATTAAAAAAAAAATCCTTCTCTTCAGCCTTGTAGAAAAATAGCTTCTCATCCTGCTAAAATGATCACTGGGCAAAGTTCACCATATTTTGCTGCCTCTCTTTACAACTGATTGACAGGTTGAATGTTGCTAGGATGTCTTGAGCAGCCTCTTTATGCAGATATGATAACAGAGATTATGGCATACAAAAGAGGGACTGTGGTATTTTCAGGGTCCCCCATCAAAGGGAGGAAATTATGAATCTGACTCCGTGTTCTTAGAAGGCTAATTTATTATTTTATGAGATCGTATTATATTAAAGAATGCTATACTAAAACTATACTAAAGAATAGAGAAAGGATACAGACAGAAGGCTTAACAAGATAATAATGAAAAACCCGTGACTCTTGCCAGAGTCCCAACACAGCTGGACCATGATTGGTCATTAAGTAAAAACAATTCACATGTTGGATAAACAATCCCCAACTACATTCCAAAGCAGCAAAACACAGGAGAAGCAAATGAGATAATACTGTTTTCCTTTTCTCTGAGGCTTCTCAATTTCCCAGGAGAGAAATCCTGGCAAAGGGATTTTTCCAGAAAATATGGCAGTGACAAGGGACTGTATGAGGGAAATGGCACTGCTTCTTAATTCTCAAACAGAAACCAGTCTTTAGATTACATGAAAGCATAGATGGTATTAGAATTCAGTTGTGATCTAGCACACTTTGAAAAGACACTTATTTTTTTCTAGTTCAATTACCACATATCACATTTCAAAGAATCCTGCTACTGCGATTACTTTTTGCTTGCAAACCTTTTCTGGTGATGACCCAGGTCTTATCCTTACATTGAAAAAGTTGTCCTGTGGGACTGCCCATCAAGTGGTAAGTTTGAGCAGGCAGGTTAAACAGCTACAGCCCTGCTTCTGAGCACTCCCTTTTCCTGAGCACTCTCCAAAGAGATCCAGCTCAGCTCAACATCACTGGTGTGGGAATACAGTCCTGCACTGTGGAATGAAAGCTCACCTGGATCACCCTGCCTCAGGGGTGTCTAGGCCTGGAAATAAACCCTTACAGCTCCCTTTGCACTCTCCCTCCCTGTCACTTTTTACCTCTTTTCATTCCTTTTCCCAGCTGCTCATCTCAGTGCTACATTTTGGTTTTCTGTTGGGTGCAGACATCTGGTGGTCGAGCTGGTGATGGCAGCTGAACAAGGGAAGCCAAACAAGGAAGCGCTGCAGGGTCTTCTTACACTTTGGCCCAGTGATAGGAAAAATAAATTCGGCTATGCAGCAAGGATTTATCTTCAGTTTTGTTCTCCTTTTACCTTTACACTCATTTTCTCCCCTCGTCAAGCCTCAGGGACCTGCTGGCCCTGGGTGCTTAAAAGAAAGGGCAGACTGCGCCCAACAGATTGCAAATCACTTCTGCCATGCAAGTGTGCTCAGAGCAGGAGAGGAGTCCCTTCCAGCAGTGCCAGTGACGCCTCCCCAGGCAGTATCTGCTACACAGATGCTCCACAGGGCAAAGAATGGCTTCAGTCAGTTCTGCAGCCAGATAATTGCACCCCACTCCTCCCTGAGACAGCCAGGAGCAGTTGGAAGCAGGAATATTTCCAGACAATGTGTGTGGTCCTTTCTGGACCACCTCCATCTGCCAGCAGTCTCCAGTTCCTCTTTTTCTGGGATACATTTTGTGTATGCTTTGGCTCTAGTGCAAGAAAGGAAAAGAGCTATACCTCACTTTGTTTTAGTATATGCTGGAAAACTGCTTATTTAGGACACAGTTCCTTCAGTGTATGACACATCTGGAAGGGTATTCAGCTCTCTCACTGAGATACTGTGCACTAGGACATGTATATTTATTCTATAAGTTGAAAGACATATGTAGGGTCAGGGACTACTCCATACTCAATACTCCATCTGCTAAAGGTGGGATCAACCCTAATTTTACCTTTTCCAGGAAGCACATCAAAAGAGTGAGATCACTTCACCTGTGAGGAGATGAAGTGCTGGAGGTGCCTGGTTCTTTCCAGAGTCTTAATCTACATGTGCAACACCCTGGCTTGTGGGAGTGACATCAGGTGAATCTCTCAGTATACAAAGCTCTGTTGCCCTAAGAGGCCAAGGCAAATGCAGCTTGACACAAAATATTGGTCTCAAGAATGAGCAGATACTCCCCACCTCTGGCTCTGGTCTGTCTCTATCTCTGTTCAGTGTTTCTTCAAAACTTAATGTGTTTCCAAGACAAGCAATTTCCTCAACTTCAGACAACTGTTTTAGGGCCATTTTGCTGCTGGAAAAGCAGGAGCCAGCCTGTTGCCATGAGCTTACCTACATTATATAATTTGTTCTACAACCAAGTAAATTCCAAATTGTAAACTCGATGACTCGTCTGCTTACAGGAGGTGGCGGAAGCAATGTGATATCAAACTGATAAATGAATGGACTGAGAGAAGCAGCAAGAATGGGATTGAAATCAACATGTAAGAGACAGCACTTAGAACCAATGTTTTTGCAATTGATCAATGACAAGCCTGGGAGAAAGGGGAGAGAGGGAGAATAAATTTATTCATAACCATTCTAATATGCTCATTGGGTTCATTCCCCAAGTAATTGAGTATTTGTTTCCAAAAATTAAATGTGTGCATGATGCCAGGCTTGTTGCTTTTTTCTTTACAAAAAACTAGAGTGCTTTTTGGGGTTTGCATGTCCCCATCTGCAGTTAGGAGGAAAAAAGGAATTACAAGAGAAAATTTATGTTGAATCATATACCACACATGGCCAATCCCAAGAGAAACATTCAATGAGTGCAATCTTGACTCAGTAGGATGTAAAATGAAAGGGAGAAAACTCTGATAATGCTCTCGATGCTTTTCTTTTTTTCATTCTGCATTTTACTTCATTTCAGTCTTAAAATACCTGAACACTTTTCAGTTGGGCATTAAGCAAGATAACATTGGTGCTGAGTCTCATTTCCTTTACTCCAAAGAAAGCAGCTTTCCAGGTGGTTCAAAACAGGATGCAGTGCCCTACCTGAATTGCTGCTTGCTGTCAGATTTATTTCAATTACAAAGTAGCTATTCCAGGGAAAAATCTGAGAGAAGTGAGGCTGTGCAGGAAATATGCCCCAGTAAAACTCATCATGATGCTTAATTCTCATTGGCTTCACACCACATGTTGGCAGAAGTTGAAGAGTGTGGAGACAAAGCAGTTGCTGGCTTCTGGGTATGGCCACAATCTAAACACATTTTTTCTTGGGAACCTTCATTCATTTTTCCTCATCCCATCCTATGTGGATCTCTGGATTTGTTTCACTTGTATCACAAGAGGGCACCCTGCATCAGAATAAAGTTTCCCATCCACAACTTGAAAGGCAGAAGCTGAAACCAGGAAAGTTTGTGGACTGAAAGGGCTTACAGGGAGAGAGAGGGGCACTGAAAGAACAGCCAGGCTGACCCTGCAATGTCAGTGTCCTCCCCTTGAGTGGGAGGGACAAACACCCTCCCTGCCCTCCTCCCACTCGAACAGGACCTCTGCAATTTCTAAAACTCAATTCCAAAGTAGCAGACCGCAGATAAGGGATTTAAGCAGGACAATCATGTAACACTTAACTGAAAAGGCTCTCTCAGTCATGCTGGATAACTGGAGTGCCTTCTTCACTTCTTTTCACTGAAAATCAGCTAACTACTGATATACCAACTGGCACTCTTCACAAGACATTGTGTAACTATGGCTTCCCATGGCAGCTAATAAAAGGAAGGAGTTTTCTTCTTTGAGAAGAAAAGCAGCATTTAAATAATCCAATCAAGTATGCCACTATTATATGAAATGTAATTTGTATAGACAAATATATGGACTTAAATAAATTCCCACTTCACTTCTAAAGCTGGTGAATGACTGTTTCTTAAGTATAACAACCTGATAGCACATCAAAAATACTTGTACTGTATCCTGAAAATCTGTATTATGAAAGCAGCTATCTGGGATAAATCTGATTTTGATTTTGTATGAGGAAAGCAAAATTCTATCTGTTAAAAAGCTTACACTGTGGTGCACTGTTCTCATCATACACTTACCTTTTTCTTGAAACTTAATCTAATGACATACTCTGTGAATATTGCTCCAGAATATATTTTCATTAATCTTTTGTGGAAAACAGCTCAAAATGTATTGCGATTTTAAGTAAACCTGTTGAAACAGAAATTCACAGATGAGGTCTCCTTAATGCACAACCTTCCGAATTCAGATTGGACCTTCACATGAGACCTGGTCTCTGTGAGGTTGCTTGAGAGTGTGTAATGCTGTAAGCACTTTTTCATGGGGGGCAAACAGCCTCTGAATTCCAATTCTGCTGGTTATTAAATTGAGTCACACAGGGATCAAAGAGCATCACCTGCTGCTTCCTCTAGGCCTGATCCTGAACTGCCAAACAGAAAGAAGTACCATAAGAGTTGTATGTTTGCTCAAACAGAAATTAAGGAGAAACAGTAATGTTCTTCATTATTAGCATCAGAATAGATTGTTGCCTTAGCAACAGCAGTAGGAAGAAACACATTGGATGCAGCCAAAACTTGTTTTATCACATGTTTCACATGCTATTTTTCTAAACTTTTTTTACTAATTGATTGATGTTTTTGTAAACTTCTGCTGTCATTCTGTCATCCTACTAAGTTACTCTTGTTGGCATTGGATGTTACCTTCTCTAAAGCTTGGTAGCAGCTGCAGCTCACCTCTGACTCCCTTTACAAGAGAATCACTGTGGGATTTGAGTGGAGCTTCTTAGGCAGCAAACCTGAAATTCAACACATCCAAGTCAAATAAACTACTGTAACTTAAACTTCTATTGCTTGCACTTCCTTCTATCCAATACTGCTGGCCACAATTATGTGACATGCCTCAGCAAAGGGGTGCCAATTAATTTCTTACCAGATTCTCTTTTCTATTACTCCATAGATCCTCTTCTAACTTTTTAATGGAAAAGCAGAATTCAACTCCTCTGAACTGTCTGGAGGAGAAAAAGACAAGGGAAAGTCTAACTCCTTCTGAAATAATTTTCTCCCAGCCCTAATAATTTCTGACTTCCTACATATAGCTTTCTCCCAAGAAAAACTCATTTAAAAAGCAGTGAGGCATTCCATATGTGAATGCCAGGGAGTTGTCAGACACTAAGGACTTGTTAATGACAGGAAAGTTATTTAATCTTTTGACCACTAGGCCAGACTTGGGAGCCTGCAGAAGATCCTGCTGTAACACCCACAGATATTTTGCTTGGTTTATTGTTTCCTGGAATACACTGGCTCCAGATGCTGCTTTCCCCTGCAGCTGGAAGCCCACCTAAGAACCATTTCCCCTTCCAGCCTCCGGACTTCACAAGACAGGGGAGAAAAGCAGTAGGACAAAGCAGGTAATCTGGCCCCACAGAATCACTGGCACTCAGACTTCTTTGGCTACATAAATAGCTGATAAAAACCAGCTGCTTTATTCACAATATCTTTTGCATTTTTCTTCCTGAAGAGTAATCTCCATGAAAGGAGGACACTGCATTTACTTGGCTTACAGTGAGATCTCCTTTTGGGTCACACTGTAGCTAAAACTTTCTGCTGAAGGAGAAAGAAAAAATCCTATTCCACAATAGCTTTATGCAGCACGGTGTAATGATGATGAAGTGTCAGTGGGTATCAAATGATGCCCTTGCTGGCACCAAACCCTCACTGAATTTATCAGTTCTTGGAGTATCAAGTGTCAGCTTAGCACATGCCTTCCCTTTAAGCTGGAAAAATCTGCTACCAAGACTAGACAGAGGAGCTGAGAGAAAAAGCAGACATTGGTGCACTACAAAAGGATTCTTCTTCTTTTCCAGCAAAAAAGACTGCAGGAAGCCCACAAAGGAGCATGCTACACACATATAGTAAGTGCAGTGGTTTTGGTTTGCTAATTTGAGAATTTTGGCTAACACACTAATTAATGTAGTGGGTTTAATGCTGGCTAAATGCCAGTGCACTTATTAGAATTACGTATTTATTTTTTACTTTGAGATAAGAATTAGGAGGAGAGCAAAGTAAGCGTAAGGGTTTAAAGGGTATAAAGAAAACTATTAATACAATTAAAAGACAGAATAATAAGAATTAGAAAAAAACTTTTAGAACACTTTTTTTCTCCTATACTTTTTTATAATTGACAAAATTTGGTACTTTCAGTTAGTTTACTATTTTTAGAATAGATTTTTTTAGTTTTTTTAGGGAGAGGGGTGTCTCTTGATATGCTATGGAGACTTTTCTAGAAGAAAGATTTCTTGTGGTTTTAATGTCATAGCAAATTGGCTGCTTGGAAAAGGAAAATTTGTTTGCAGTGTGAAAGGTTTTTTTACACTTTATAGTTTTCTTATCGTTTTTATATGGTTTACATTAACTTATGGAGTAGTATTTTAAGGATAAGCTGTTTTAGCATAAAAGTTCTTCTCATCTATCTCTGAGAAACAGAGATTTTCTTTATTTTTGGAGCAAGGTTTTTTTTTTGTTTTTGTTTAAGCTTATTAGATCATAATTACTTTAACATCTGTTTGCTTCAGCACTAGTGCTTTTACTTATAGCTGTAGTTAGAATGTTACATTGCTCTAATGCATTTTGTGAGTTATAATAAAAAGAGTTTGATATCTCTTTTATATTTTTACTATAGTTTTATAAGAGAATTTAGCTTAAGGCATCTTTTTATTTTCTTATCTGCGATTTTGACTTTTTATTGATCTCAACATTTTTATGTTGTTTTCTATGTTTTGTTTTCTATGTGTTTTTATTTTTTGTTTTTTCTTATTTATGTAGTAAAAAAAGTCTCCCAGAATGACAGGGAATATTCCCTAGAGTAACAGAAATCCTGGGAAATGAATGATGCTTTGCCTACTGCCTATTTGCCTGTTTTAGTGCTAGATCAAGTAACAGTTTCAGCTCTGTCAAGAACATCTGTCTGGGAAGGCTGACAAAATACAACTCAAATGCAAAATACCCACGTGGATGTAAAGGTTCCTACTTGCTCTTTTAGACATGAGAGCTGCAAATAGGCTCTTACACACTTTTGCATTCATCTGACTGCTCTTTTCATGGTGATGCCATGGAGATTTTCCAATTGGGAGAGCAGGGAAATAGCTGGATGGTAAGGACAGGTATTGCTCTTGTGGGCTTAGCCAGACATCTGTAGACTCTTTTGAACAAGCTGGTTCACATGGCTCTGTAAGAGGCAGAGATTTTGTCTCTGCACCATGAGAAGAAAGTGCACCACAAAGAAATTAAGTAATGTTTGAGCCATTTGTACAGGAGACATCATTGCTGCCTCTGCCCCCATTGAGCACTGAGCATCTGTCAGCACTGAGCTGGGATTTTCAGCCCTGCCTCAACACTCAGCTTGTAGAGTTAATGAGTTCTTGTGACTCCTCATTTCTGAGAGTCTGTGATGTTTCCTTTGGGAGCTGCTGGACCATGGAAGAATGAATCCTTTTCTCTCCCATTTGCTATGGACAGGTGTGAATGGCCCTTTCCACACCAGTGGTTTAACAGCCTGACACAGCTTGGGATGCTCAAAATTAAAGCCCAGCATGGTTTGGCTGCACCAAATGATGGGGCAGAGGGCACAGAGCATGGCAAGGCTCTAACATCAAACACTGATGGCTGAAGGAGCAGCTCTGGCCTGCCAGAGGTTTGGGATTTGCACTCCCCTCTCAAGCACCAGACATAAGCCCCAACAACAGGGGAGGGATGTAGAGGGGAGGATGGGAACGACCTCACCTGATGAAAGCTGGGAGGCAAGCCTTGCACAGCAGAAGCAATTTTCTCCTTTCCAAGAGTTGGTCTCTTCTTCCTCCTTCACCACAACACAGGGAATGGGAAAGGAGGAGAGGAAACCTCCTCTGTCAGGGCTTGAAACCATGGTGAGAAGGGAATTCCTTGTGGAATATATAACTCAGAGACATCCAGTATCTTGTTTCAGCAAACAGGCTGTAGTTAAGGACAGTATCCCCATGAACAAAGGCTACCTCAACATGTTACTACGGAATTCAAAATAAAGATATATGCCTGAAAAAGTACAGACAGAACATAAAAATCACCTTACCTGAAGACTCAAGAGATGCAGTGCAACAAATAAATATATTTATTCTTACTTTTTTCCTTTTTTTTTAACAACAGCAGCAGAATAATTGCAAATAGGTTTTTTTTTGCCAAGTATGTACTTTGCTTATTGATTTTTGCATCCAGGGTGATCTACAGCTACAGCTTAGTTTTGTATTTCTTTTTCAATCAGGTTTCTCCTAGGATAGATAGAGTGACTAAGTATTCAGAGCTACTAAAAACTTATTAGGTGTGTAACACAGTGAACTACTTCACAGTCATAAACATAATCCCTAAAGCAAACACACAGGAAGACTGGTTTGTTCATAGCTGGAGTGGAAAAGAAACTCTTTTTTTCTTTTTAGCATCTTGCTGTTTCAGTCAAAGTGGACTGTGTTCTCCACTGTTACCCTTTCAAAAAAAAGGCAGTTATAAAAATTACTGAATAAAAACATACATTTCTCACATTTCAACAGTTTTTATGCCAGTTTCTCAATGATTATTCTAAAAAAGTCAGCTTGTTCAACCTAATATAAGAAGAAGGTCAAGTATGGAAAATCAAGAGTAAGAAAACCGCATGGTAAAAAAAGTGTGTCTGTAGCATGTAGTGTTAGTTGTAAAGAAGTGAACAAAAGAAAAAGCCTCTCTAGAAGTTGTAGAGCTACATAGCTACTACCTTTTTATAGCAGGTGCATTTTCTACCACAGCTTAGATTTTTATTACTTTATATTTTTTTAAATAACTTAAAATAATAATGAGTTTGCCTGCCAGCAGCCAACTCAAAAACACATTGGAAAAAGACAAAAAACCCAGCCACCATTACAGTGGTAGGGAGAAATTCTCCTCAGCAGCAAATTCTTGTGTCCAGTCCTTTCCCTTCTTAGCAATCCCAAACTTCTGGGATATATTCAGCTTATTAGGAATGAGAGCTCTTCAATGCAGACTTGGGTTTCACTGAAAGGAACGGTGAACATTTCCCCTCTGTAGCCTCCTGTGAGTCCTTCTAGCAGCTCTGCAGAGTCCTTGTAGCAGCAAGCTGCAGCAAAAGGAAAGGAAAGAATATTCTATCCAGGTGTGAAATGACTCATAGGCAGCATCTGAGATCTTCAAAGGATTCTCAATCAATACTTCAGCCTGAATCCCAGATGAGTGGGCTGTGATTTTATCTCATCTGTCAGATGGGAGAAGCCGCCTGTTTGTTCTTGAATTAACTTCTTTCATGTTTGCTGCCACAATATTGCAACTGACTGCACATCTTTCATCATTCTGAGTGCCACTCAGTGCACAGAAAAGTAAACCAAGCCATGGCCCTTGGCAATCCGTGTAACACAGCAACAGCAGACAGGGTGTGCTCTAGACTCTGCCCAGAAGCGCTGACCTGAAAGGCAGAGGGAAATGCAAATGGTAAAGAAAACCATAGAACCATGTAAATCTTCTCAGACAGAGTGACTGTGATAAGGAAGCTGTGAAACTGAGATTCCCGCTGCTACAGATCTTGTCACCCTGTGTAACATGGAATGTCTGTGCCCTGATGTAACTCTCTTCTTGTCTCCTCCTCAAAATGAGTGGCATCAATCAGATGGAATTGTTACATCCCCGGCCTCAATGGTTCATGAAGCCTTCCACAATTAGTAAAATCAAAAAGCTGCTGAGGCTGCATTCTAATAGCAGCAGAAGAAAAGCCAAAAATATGACTTTGCTGAATATTTTTCCCCAGCCTGAGCTCTAAATTGTTAGCTGGTTTCATTAATGCATTTGCCCCAGAGTGACCTTTAGGCAAACCTCAGCCCTGTCTGAAAGGCTGGTGCAGAAAGGGATGCAGAAGCTGTGAAAACATCTGTGTGGCATCCAGAGTGCTCTGTACAGTACTTGTGATGAAGTGGGGATTTCTTGGAGTTCAGAAAGCACTTTCTTTCTTCACTGAGTAACACAAGGAGTTAAAATACGAAATTACTTATTCTAATTCCCATTTCCTAAGGGAAAGAAGGACTGAGAGGGTTTAAGATAAAGAGCGATTGTTCTATTTTTTCCAAGACTCCAAGAGATTGGGGTGGGGGGGATTTACGACCATGCTGTACCCCATCTGTTGAAACATGTAACACTCCATTTGGTTTTAACTGCTTGATGCTTGCTCTGTATCCTATTCTGTTTATTTATTGATCTAGGTAACCTCTGACACAAACCTTAGTGTCTTCCATCTGTCCTTTTCAATGTGGTTCTCAGGACCTTCACTTTCATAGGAAGCCAAGTAAAGTGCTGCAATCAGAAGCAAATACATTATGTTAGGCCTACTGGCATTTTTAAATTTGCTCTCCCTGCAAAGCAGTCTGAGTTAAATGAAGCAGGCATGTATTATCCATCCCTCAGTTTAGGGCTTCAGAATCCCATTAGGAAGTATAGCATTGCTTATAATTGCACCCAGACAATGCTAAAGACAGCCCTGAGGGGGGAAAAACTAACCAGTGGAAACTCAAAAGCATGAGGAGAAGAAAGCACTCAAGAGAAAATAAACTGAGCCCAGGGACATGGTGCTTTGTAAGCAGCCAGTGAAGTCCCTGTTTTCTTCCTTAAGCAGCACCCTTCAGTGCAAAGTATCCTGAAAGTCCACATAAATACATTTCATGTGACATTTACAGGGACCACATCACATTACTTCATTCTATTTCAGAACCAATGTTGACCCTCACAGACTATATGCACATAAGAGAAAAATCTTCTCTGTCATTTGTAAGGGAGCAGCATTTTTCACTTGCCAGACAGAGATGTCCTCAGGACAGTTTTTCCTTACTGTGAGGAAGCCACAAATTAACACAGAAAGAGATTAGGCAGTAGCCAGTGACACCATTCCTGCAGAAGCCCAGAGCTCCTTACCATCATCACTGAAGACTGGGACAGAGAGCAAGTACTGCAGAATCTTCCAATCCCTTTCAAAAGGACACTCCACTTGCTTCCATGTCATAAATTCACTGACTTGTTTTGCCAATTCCCAAAATTTCTGTCAGAATACAAAGCAGAAGAGGTTGCTATACATTGAACAGCACTGCTTACCCTGAATATTTTTTTAATAAGAAGGAGAGATCTTGGTTTGGAGACCAAGGCTTCGATTGTCCTTGGCTTTTAAGACAGACTTGAACATGATCTGACTCAACAACTCAGCTTCTAACTTTTGTATTCCTGTTTCAATCTATGGTAACTTCCCACTCCTTCACCTTGTTAAAATTGCTGTTGTGAATACAAATACAGTAGATCATGAAGTACACTTAACTCTTTTTTCCAAGGAGCTGGTAACACAACCCTTATGCCCAAATTTTAACTTCATTGATGCTTATGCTTTTTGTTTTGCAATTAAATACATAGTGGTTTTCTCATCAGATGCTTAATACTGACATTTCAAAATCCAGATGTTTCCTGTCAGTTAGCAAATATGAAATGCTTTATTTTCTTGCTGGAAAAGTAGGCCAAAAATAAACACTCCCCATGTAGTGTGCTGATGCCATTATTTGATAAGCTCTTTCGATTAAAGTTAACATGCCACAAGTGCAGGTGGATTCCTTGAGCAAAAGGAATTCCACAGCCTAGTTTTAGAACCTTTAGGCTAACTCAGGCCTATGACTACAACTGTACTTTTGTGGTGGATGACCACAGAAATATACTGTACTTTTGTGTGGATGACCCAGGCTTCCTGAAAAGTGAAAGTACCAGGAAACAAATCATTGGGTAACTCACCCTGTGTCAGATAACAAACATGAACTCAGAGGCAGAAAAACTACAGGAAGACAAGAGAGCCTAAACTTCCTCACTGCTGCTCTATCACATATTTCTTCAGAGACAATCTGGGACTTACATGCATGCTAGTGCTGCCTATAATCTTGATAAAGGAGGAACTTGCTTTTTATGAGAGGAATTAAAAGATAAAGCCCTAAAATACTAATTTGAATGTCACTGTCATATTTTCTGGAAAAATATCTTTGCCCAGTATTCTTCTCCTGGGAAGCTGAGATGCCTCAGAGGAAAACTAAAACAATAATTATCTGATTTGCTTCTCCTGTGTTTTGCTGCTTTGGAATGTGTTTGGAGGTTGTTTATCCAACAGGTGGGTGCTTGATTGGTTTCATGTGAATTGTTTTAACTTAATGACCAATCACGGTCAGGCTGTGTTGGGACTCTGGAAGGAGTCACAAGTTTTTCATTATTATCTTTCAGCCCTCTGTAAGTATCCTTTCTCTATTATTTAATATAGTTTAGTACAGTATTTTAAATATAATATAATAAATTAGCCTTCTAAGAACATAGAGTCAGATTCATCATTTCCTCCTTTCGATGGGGGACCCTGAAAATACCACATTTGAACATTTTGTCATTAACTATAACACACCTGTGAACTGAAATGTTGAGATGAATTTGAGCACGGGGAAGAAGTTCTGACTTTTTTTGCCCCCACTAAAAAACTGGGAATGTTGAAAGTTTCTATAAACACTCCATCTTCAATAAAACTGCTTTTTCCTGACTACCTCCCAGCTCCCTTGAGAAGTAACATATACACTCAAATTCCAGTCTATGTTTGCTTTCCCAGAACCCAGTGGAAATTGGAGAGTGATCTGCTTCAGTTTTCTGTTAAAGGGGCTGACCCTGCATTAAAACCCCACTCAGTGCTCCCCTTACCTCAAAATTGACATGGCCATTGGGAAGGCGATTGGCACAACCCTCGTTGAGGAAGTAAATATCTTTGACCAAGAGACTGAAGAAAGGTATCACGATCTAGGGAGAGAGCAGCATTATTGTCAGTCTGGTCCTGAATCAAGACACAATGGTCTACAGAGAAAAATGAAAGGAAGTCGGGTGATAAAAAAGGTAAGCACAATACAGAAGCACTAAGGATTCTACATCTTTACATAAAAACTGTGCATTCACTACATTTTAAAATACAAGTGTCTCCATGAAGTCCTCCATTTCTATGTCGTGTCCTTCTTGTTTTCATTTTTTTCCTTCTTCCTTGCAGAGTCCAGAAGATAAATGGTCAGAAGCACCTACTTCTTACACATAATTCCTGCAGAGTATCTCATAGTGTAGCTTTCCTCTTGACAGGACTGACTTGGTAAATGGGGGGAGATGTCCATTGAAGCATGGCAGGGAATATTGGGGTAGCAGCACAAATGGTTTGAGCTACAATTCCCTGAACTCATGCAAATCATGGAGCCTTGGTACTGATTGGCTTAAAATGAGGCATTTCCTGCCAACTGAACAAAGAATTTTCTTTGGATAATGCTGGAGAATTTTACTTTCCTAAAATGGTTCTATTTTAATTTTCATCCTATGGAAGTTTTCACAGCTACACATCCTTGTTACAACTGGGGATAAAACAAATACCGCTTATTATTTCGACAGAACACTTCACTGTGCCATATTTCAATATCTTTTTTTTTTGAAGTCTTAAAACTGACTTTTCTCTGAAAAGAAGTAAGCCTCTTATATTTAGACTTCTGGTACTTTGAATGATATGTGAACAGATCCTGAGGACTCAGAAAGACATTCCATGTATAACAACAGTATAGATCAGCAGCCTGCATGTGGATTTGCTTCATCTACCTGGTAGTTTATTCCATGAACTCCAAGATCGTGTTTATTCAACACAGCATGAAGTCCTAATATCATAAGGAGTTGATGAGCAACTGCTTCCAAGTGGGGAGCAACTGGGAAGCTATTTGCTTCCTTTCCACATGAACTACCACTGAGATTCTGCATCTAAAGACTATATACAAAAAAAAAATGCCACAGCTCTGTCTAGATTTGAGGTTTGGAACACCTTTTATGAGTAAGTTTTAAAGCCTTTCCACCTTAAGCCATGAATTACTGGAAGTTTAGCACAAGCAGCAGCTTTAAAAACAAATTACTAGCAACCTCATGTCAGTCCTTAGCCTTTCTGTTTGTAGTATGGGTTTGTGAGATACAGGTGTCTGTCAAACAGAAAGGAGCTGAGGCAATGTACTTATTTCACTGAAATAATTCAAGTGATCATTTAATGTTTGGACTTCAGCCAGCACCAAACTGATCTGGCAGCTTTTTACAGGCCCACCAGGGGCAGAGTTGCTGAGAATGAGAATTCCAGGATAAAGGTTTACCATGCAGCTTAACAAGCACATTTCCCTTTTGCCCACTGCCAATTCATTTGCAAACACACCTTCTCCCTGTTGCTGTGAGCTGTCAGGGACCTCTGAGTCGCTCCACGCAGAGCAGTTCGGTAATTGTAAAAATTGCTGGAAGGGTCCATCTGATGCTGCAAGGCATGAAAAGATGCAAATAATGAGGTACACACAACCCTTTTTCGACTGAGCAACTCTTAAATAGGAAAAGGTCTTCTGAACAGCCCCACCAATGCAGCTTTGTAGAGGACTGTGGTATCACTCTGTCTGTTCATTTTATAATTTTTTATTTAAAAAACTGTCTATTCAAAGGATCCAATACATTCTCTTGGACAAATCACAAACTCATATAGTGCTGCACCTGCATGATCTTTGACAAAGGTCAGCTGGACAATATCCATTAAGAGCACAAATAAACTAAATTAAATGTCATAATGAAGCCAAACTCACATTTTTGAGCAGTTTAAAGTAACATGGTATAAACAGCCTCCTGTCCAAATATTAGCCAAACTTACCTCAAGAATATCAAATTTGGCTGTCTTCACTTTTGCCCAGGTTTTCTTTAATCGAGACACAGGACTCATGTTCATGCCAGCTTGATATAAAAGAAAGAGATTGTTGGAGTATTAAAAAGAAAAAAAAATCTTCTAGGTAGTTTGGACCAGTAAGTATTTATAAAGCAAAGAATTTATTACCAATAACAAGTATTTTCAATGAAGCTACTCAAGAAATCACTCACTATTTTCTTTAAATTCCAAAATAACCTTGGAAACAAAATCTTCATCTCTTACAGAATGAAAGCTCTAAAAAAATACTATGACATTATTTAATGTGGATTTGATAAAACACGTACATACAACAGGAAGTTCAAATGAGTGTTCTGAACACCATCTCTTACACAATTCATTGAAAACTACACCTAACTATGAAGTTTTCACATTTCAAATGAAAAAAAAATTCCCAGTATTTTCCTATCATATATAAAGAGGTGTGGATTTCAAACCACTAGGATGTGACAGAAATGATGGAAGACGTTTCAATTCTCCATATTACAGGGAAAGTAACTATTCCAATTTAGCACTGAAGTTGGTTTGAAAAAGTGGGGATTGAGGTCACTGAAGAGTTGCAAAGAAAACTTTGGTTTACACCAAGTTTATACTACACACATAGCACTACAACAGTGTTGAGTAACTTCATGCTGCTGACCAAGCTCAGCAGTAGCCTTCTGTGTAAAACACTTTATCCAGATTTAAACAGGGATAAAATAATATCTCAGTACACATACTTACAAATAATAGCCATTAAGGAGTTGAAGTTGCCAATGTTGAAACATTCCCGTGCCACATCGATGAAATATTCTATCACTCTTGCTCTCTGCTTCTTCTTCACAGGCTGCAAGAGATGCATTTGTAAGGTTATGCTCAGCAGGAAACAGCACTCAGACACATCCCCGGAGAAATAAGACCCCTTTTAAAAGTCTTTTCCATATGTAGCACAGTTTCCCACTATCCTTTACGTGTAGAATAAGTTACACTATTGTGTTCAAAAGCATTCAGGACAGCAAGGACAAACCAGACCCTGGGCAGGCAGAGAGCAAGGACAACAGGCAAGGAGGCTCTGCCAAGAAGAAGGATATGAAGAGCAGCAGAGCAGAGCAGAGGGTCAGCCAGAGGAGAGAATGTGCCTCAATTCACAAGGGCCTTCCAGAGAGGAGAACAGCAGGCCAGACATGCTCACGTACCAAGAAGGGCTAACCCAGAATAAATCATCACTGTCACACCAACAAGGCTGAGACACCAGTATAATGCTAAAAACACTGCACTTATTTCCTCTTCAGACATGCTCTGACTGCATCCAAATGTCAACAATTACAGAACCAAGTGAATGGGAAGTCCAAAAGGCATCAAACTAGAAAAGGCTTCACAGTTTTAGATAACTAAACAAAACCTTCAGGACAAAGAGTCCTTGCTCACCATGCAGATTTCTGTTGCAACCAAGTAACTGAGCCTGTTAAACCACTCCACATAGGCTTCAAGATTCCGAGTCTTCTTTCGCTCCCCGTAGCAGCTCTACAGACAGAAATAAAACAGCAACTTTCAGCACCATTTTCATCTTTTCCCTGGGAGATCTTTTGCCTTTCTGCCTTGCCATTCCCAAACACTGTCAAGTAATCAGGAATAACTCAAACTACCCAAAGTGACAAAAAAACCTTAGAGGGAAAGCAGCAGTTGTACTATTCCAGCATGTGCAACTTCCTCCTGAGCTGCTGGCCCAGTAAAACACTCCAGCAGGCATGTGGAATGCTTTAAGTCCTACTGGGATTCTTTAAGGAGCTAAGACAGACTTATGCAAACAATCAGGGATAAATATCTGCATAGAGCTCCCTTGAATACACACACTGTTTCAGTCCTTACTCCTGTCCCTCTGATAGAGTAGATAAAACATTAGGCCCTCTGCAAGTGCAGCAGGAAAACAGATGTCAGGCACATTATGTTTGGCTGTTGATGATAAATGGACATACTGCATCCTAACTTTGGGAGATCAGCTCTACCATTTTGATGGGATTATCCCTTTTCTGAGCAGTGCTATGCTGTATCACCTTGGAATCATTCCCACACCACATCTCAGGGCTGCCTAAAAAGGGGCAGGCAGCAGTTTCAGTGATCTCTATCTGGAAAAACAATTTCAGAGACCATCTGACTGAACATCAAATTGTAGACTTGCATCATTCTATTCTGTTTGTCAGTTTAAGGATAATTCAAGTTTTAATGGATTGACTCTGTCACAGTTTATTTACAGAGGTTAAGTCATCTTGAAAAACATAAAAAATTAAGTCATTTTGAAAACAGCACTCAAAGAGATGACAACTCCATCGTGGCTGGTTAAAAACACTGCATATTTTCCCTCCATCTCACACAGACCTAGAGCCCTCTGTGGTCATTTTGTTATGTCTATTTGCTCTACCTGCAAATTCCCCCATGTGCCACTTGGCTGCAAAGAGTTCAGTTTACTAAAAAGGAAGAACAGATGTTGAAAATGAGTAATGCAGAAGGCAAAGTTAAACTCAGCTTCTTCCAGCTGTAGGCCACATAAATGGCCTGGGGAAAACATTCACAGGATTAAGATCTCCCTTAGCTTAAGTCAGAAAACCCAGGAAATGTGTTCATTTAAGTCCATTTGTTGGCTGAGCTCTTGAGCTTCAGGAATTGTACTCCAGAAAGAAAAAAAAACATTAACAAAATGTTTAATGGGAATACTAAAGCTTTTCTACTGGTCCTCATTTATTGCTGGACCTCCCTCCCAGCTCATGGTGCACCTGATGGTAAATGATGCATTTCAGAGCTGCTCCAGATCTGCTCCCATTACCTTGTCATTATTCAAAGGATCCTTTTGCACAAACGCCTGGATAAATTCTTCTGGTCCAATATAATTGAGTCTCTCCTAAACAAAGCACAGAAGCAGCCAGGTCATATCCCCTGTTAACCTGCACTTCAAAAAGAGGGAAGGGATGAATTCATCCCTGGGAGGGTAACAACTCACGAGCTCTATGTGTGTCAGCTGCTGAGCTAACACATAGGGATCATTGCAGACTGTGATTATGTCCCTCTGCACGGACTGGGGCTTGGTTTTCAGGAGTGTGAGGCGATCTGTGGATGTGGAGGCATCGATTTTGGCCAGCACCTCCTCGTACTGGGTCACGGCGGCCAGCTTGCGGAGCAGGGTCTGGAGGAGCTGCTGCACGCTCTTCCTGTACATCTGTTAAACACCAAACTGTCAGAAAGCACTTCCAAAATGGGAGAAGACAGAACTAAAGCCTGCACAACACCACAGCAGATGGATGCTGATACCTGTGTCTCTTGTCAAGGTAAGCTCTATTATATGAATTTGTAATATCAGCATCTCATCAGACCAAAAGGAATCCAGCTGAGGGTTTAAGCAGTGATTGTCTCACAGGTTCAACATTGACCCAGTTAGCTCAAAGAAAAGATGTGTTTAATCCACTCCCTGAAAAGCACCAACCACCACTGGAGGAAATACAAGAAATTAAAATACTCCATCTTCTCCTGCTTAAGACTACAGACAAAAAGAGATACGTGGCCGTTCAGTGATAAACAAAGGGTCTGCTTCTCTCTGCAGCAAATCATGACCAGTTTCACCAAAGTTAGAGCTCAAACTTGCAGTGAATCTGAGGAAAATGAGAAGATAATAAAACCATCTCTCTCTTCTTTTGCCTTTGCAGGCCTTTCCATGTAGTGATTTAAGTTATCAGGAGTGGCAATTTAAAGCAGGAGCAGAACTCAACTCTTTAAGTAGATGGATCTGTGTAACCAAGGGGGTTACTCTTCCAGATTCCACATACCATCCTAAAGCCATTACAGCAAAACCTAAGTGGCTTCAAAAAAGATCATCTAAAAACTATTGTCTGCAAACTATAGTATGATCGGTCCAAGGCAGCAATATTTCCTTTACTCTGATGAATTCGTCCTTTTCTCCAAAGATTTTCCCAAATATGTTGTTTTAAAGGAGAGATATGTGAGTGTGGTGAGAGGCTTTGGTTGTACTCTTACTACCAACTCTTAAAAGAACTGGAGTACAATAATTCAGGAAGTGGAATAAAAAGCTCTAAGTAGAACTGTAGTGAACAGGAATAGGAAACTGCTTCTTTTGTATCCTTTAAGGTAATGACTCACAAAAATCCAAGTGATCTGTAGAAAGGCAAGGTCAAGGAAGTTGCCATTTACTGTTCCAAGCAGCTCACAATAAAACAAGTCAATTTACTGCAGTGCTTGCTTTAACTTTGTCTTTTTAAAGGAAACATCAAAGTCACAAAACCCTCAAAGCTACAGCTAGAAAGGATTTATAGTTCTCTGAGTAAGATTGCTCCCTCTGCACAGTTTCTAGCAGCTTTGTACATCTGCCTTTCCCTTCAGTAGACGATTTCACTGTTTAAACTGTCTGTAGTGCCAGAAACTTCATTGCAGACAACCCTTCCCTCTTCTCATTTCATTCTTCCATCCACCAACTCAACTTCCTCCAGGCTAAGCAGCTCTTTCTCTTTGTGCCAGTGAGTATTTTTCAAGCGGGTGTGAGCCCTCAATTCCAACTACTTTGCCTGGAACTGAATTCAATTTCCTACCTTGCTATGAAGAGTATCTAGAAACAAATCAACCTGCCCCCCCTGGAGTGAGGGCACACCTCTTGCCCCTTCCCAGCCTAGAGCTCCCTGGAACTACCTTGCAACTTTCAGCTTGCACATCAAATGACGTCTCTTTTTCATTTGTATTTTCTACTACATCTCACTCTCTTGTCCCATCTTCTGTCCCGCCCCCACTCTGACAACATCAAAATGTATTTCAGCTTCCAAGTTCAGTTTAGGTTTGTTCTTTTCCATGCTTGTGTACAGCCTCTCAAGGCCCTTCCAGGCCTTTGGCAGCACTCTCAGCTTCTCTGAGCGCAGCTTACCTCCACGCCTGTTAATGTGCTGTTTGCTGCCTCATCCACACCATTACTTAAAAGCTTATATAAGGAACACTGGTCCCTGAGGAACACTGGAAACACAGTGCTATTTAGCAATTGCTACTTGTGTTTATAGTTCTTCCAAATGCCACTCCAGTGTCTTTTGCAATGGCAGCATTATACCAGCTACACAGGATTTGCTTACTGAAACCTTTTTAATTCCCTTCCACTAAGTAAATATAACCCTTGGCTTTTGGCTGAGTTTATTTCAGTACTTAACAGACAAGCATCAGTTAAGCATCAAAATATTTCATAATACCCATGTGGAACTTCCATCTGAAGAGTGGGATTTCAAGATTTCCTTGTGTGCTCCATCCACAGGAAGGAATAGGACACACTTCCTCTGAGTTGATACTTTAAGCTCCAGACAATTCTTTCTGGTCCATTCCTCTTTTGGAAATTTCTCCCCAGACCTGCTGTAACTTTTCTATTGACCTACAGGTCAAAGGCCCAATTCCAACACACCTTACTTAAGAAATGATCAACATTAATAGGGATTTCTCAGCTATTGTCCTAGCTAGCTTCTTCCAAGTAAAACGATAAATACTAACATCCACCAAGTTGTGCCTGTCTGCACAAAATGAGATTATGTTATGGGCTTAGAGGTGGAGAGAACCTTGTCCATGCTTTGGAGAAGATCTGCTTGTGCTGTGTGGTTTCATCCTAGGCTTAGGTACCAGACAGAACTTTTTGTCTACCACCACTTTGGTAATAAGTTTTCCTAAGCACCCAGACCCACACCATGTTACTAACAGCAATATCAAAGCAGTAACAGGAATGCCTTTTTATCCAGTAACTTTGTGTGCAGGCAACTTACCTCATCTCCACTGGCTATTCTTTGTGCCAGCTCCTTTAAGTTCCTCATCATTCTTTCATCTCGGAAATCGTAAGGAAAAGTCTCTGTCCACTCAGTCAACAACTGCAGGATTTTTGGTGCAATTTTCTGGGTCCAGTTCTATTTGGAAACAGTAGTGAGGAATGTTACATGTAACAGCAATGCAGGAAATATCCAGCTCAAAGGAAACAGAATTCTGCTCTGCAGGATACTGTGGAGTGGAAGGGTATGAATGTCAGGTAAATTTTAATCTTAACTTTATTCAGCACCGGATTATAGGTCAGAGCCAATGGAAACCAATGAAGAGACTCTCATTGGTTTAGCTGAACTGGAAATTAGGCCTCAGGTGGGTGGAAATGACTCCCCTCACTATTAGGAGTGCCTCAGTGCAAGGCATTGATTAGTGTTTCCCTAAGTTATGACTAACTGTCAACAAAGAAAGTGGTACATTTCAGTTGTGCCATGACCTATGCATGCACTACACCTTACAGGGAGAAACCTGTGTACAGAGAAGGGCTGGTGAGGAGATGTGGTGGTCAGAGCTGCCTTGGGCATAGTGACCACAAAATGATTTTTGATTCTCAGTGAAATAAGGATGGGGGGTCAACAAAACCTCTGCATTGGACTTTCAGAGGGCAGATTTTGGTCTGTTCAAGACTCTGTTTCACAGATTCCCTTGGTAAAACAAACAATGCAGCAGGAGCAGAAGCCCTCATGGAGGACAGGCTGAGCAGTATGGAAATTCCCCAAGAATCTCACTGAATAAAGGGTCAAACTCTAATTGCTTGTGTCAGATTTTCAGTCTGTTCTATCCCACTGAGGACCCTCTTGAATAGCAGGGTTTGGGCAGGGAGTTGGGAAGTCCCTGAGAGTGTGGGACCTCACCTTGTCCAGGCCAGGCTCGCTGAGCCTCTGCTGCTCAGTGCACAGCTGGCAGACCTTGGCCATGAGCTCGTACGGGTGCATGAAGAGGCGGGAGCTGAGCAGGAAGGTGAAGATGTACGTCCTCTGTGAGCAAGAAGAAGACAGAGAAAAGCATAAATTACCAGCATTTTTTATATTTTCTCAAAATGCCTTCCTGAAAAATGTGCTCTTTGTACTTTACTATCTGCAGAAGAAAACTACAAGTGGCTCTGCCAAAAGCAATTACTACAGAGGTAAGCATTTAATTTAATGCTTATCATTGCTCCAGAACCAATATTATAAATTTGTGCTCGAGCCAAGTTATGCAAGATTAAACCAAAACAAGGCAGGGCAAAGGTGGTTTAGCTCTCCTATTGCACACAGCCTTATTGCAAGCTTATTACCTGAAATTACTCAGAACAAAATTTCAACTCATCTTCTCCTGCTCTACAGTAAACCTTTATCTCCTGGGTGAAAGCAGAGGGAACTACACAGCTTATTGTTACAGAATAAAAATCAGTAACTGATTCTGAGGTTACAAGAAGAGGCTCCTTATTTTGCTTTTATTTTCCATGTGTCATGATTCGAACAGATTGTGAGATGGATATTCAGAATATCCATTCCACTTTCCACTTTCCTACTAGCTAAGTATCCATGGCACCCACTCTACAAAGAATCTACAATGTTCTCGCTCTAGAAACTGGGAATAAATCATCAAGTTGGATCAACCAATGTCTAAATTGCTACATATTTGAAGTTTACACTAAGCATTAAGCACTAGCTTAGGTAATGTGCTGCTGTTAATTCTAACCCAAATTAAAAAAGATCCTGTCTTGGAAATGTGAACAGATCTATGACAATAACAGAAGCTGAATATAAGCAGAGTTATGTCTTCAGCAGGAGCATATTTACAAGTAGAGCAGCAGTTTCATCATCCACCAGTTATCCCCAGCTGCCCTTTCCTGCCACCTTTTGACACCATTCTTTTTCATCTTCTTTTCTAAGAATTACAGAAAGTGTCTCAAAGCATGGATGTGCCCACACAAGTCAAAAATTCTCAGATGATAAACCTCCTGTTGTCACATCCAGCCTCTGCTGATCCTACATAGTGTGGTACTAGTCCAACATTTTGGTTTCTTATTGCAAGTACACATTGACCTCAGATGAACAATGGGAATTATGCATTAAAACCACTTGGTTTTGCAATAAATACTTTCATTCTGTCACAATGGTGGTCATGCCTCTCTTCAGCTTGCCTGGCAGCATTTTTGAGGGTCAATGGTACACACAGTCCATCAAGCAATAAGCCAGTCTGGGTGTGTGCTTTATAAATGAGTCACCAGGGTTCCTCACCTTACAACGGGAGTAATAAAGCTTTGGACTTCCTAGGCTGGGTGAGTTATTGCAGGATGCACTCAGGTAAGGCACCTGTTATCACTGCTGGCCCGCCAGCTGAACCTCTTCCTCAGCCATGGATGGGACACAATCTGCTCTTGCTGCACATGTTTCCCTTCAGGAGACATATCAGGCCTGGCCACACAGTTAACTTACATCAGGATAGTAATCCACGTTGGGTACCAGGTGCTGGATCAGAGCTTCCAGAGACCCCGACAGGAGATTGTTGTCCTGGTAATAGAGCCCTCCACAGTTGTCCTCTTTTGACTGATACAGGTTCCTGTTGTAGCTGCTGCTGTCAAACATGGCTGCAAAGGGAGGTGTCTGTGGCATCTTGCCCTGGGGAGACACACAAAAGAGATAAGGGATAATTCAGGGAAGGCACAATGTAAGGGGTTTTCTATCTCCCAGAGATAATACAGCACTAGAAAAAAAAAACCTCAGTATCATGCCATGGGTTACTTGCACACAGTAAAGACTGCACTGTTTTCAAGCCTGTGCAGGCCCCTCAGGAAAGGGCCACACAGGCTTTCACCACTGCCGGTCACAATTGCCAGGTGCTTCTTTCCTATCTTGCTGTTTCTTTATTAAATAACAGATAAGATGTCCAGGCTAAGAGTTAGAAGGAGGTACAAAAATCCTAACAGGCTTTGGCAACTCAGACTTTGTATAAAGCTTTTGGGGATGTGGTACAACGTTCACTTTGGTCAAGTCCTGAAAGCAACTCCGTAAGAGCAGCACTCTGAGGGGAAGCAGGCTCAGGCTGTCCCAGGCTGACACACCTCCCAATGCCAGCGCCGAAGGAGAGAGACTGAAGTGAAGCCCTGGAAAAGTCATGTGAGCGGACAGTCTCCTTTATGCAACACGACAGCCATGTAACTGCAATCCCAAACCTCCCATTTCCCAACTCCACCCTGGTAAATTGGTGCTTGGTTTTCCCAATAACACTGTGACAGGCGTGACCCAGGCTAAAGCCTGATGCTTCAGTGCATCTGCCTCCACCTACCCTCTGAGTGGCTCTACAGAAATTTGGAAAAACTTGCCTGGGCATACTTGCTTACCCCTGCTGTCCAAGTTCACCAATGATATAAAAGATGAGACCAGATTCAGAGTTTTGTTAAACCTTCTCCCCAGATTCTGTGAATATGTGAAAATATCCAGCCCTGTGTTTCCCAACTTTAGGAAAAATAAAGCAATTACTCATCAGTTTGCATCTCAGTGCCTGTGGAATCAAAATATCAAAACGTCTTTCCAAAGAAAAGATCAGTCAGTGCTGCAGGCTGTTTAGTCACTCAGAGCAGTGGGTGGGCAGCAAGGGGGCCAGGACCACTCAGGAGCTCTTCTGGTAATGCAATATCTGAAAAGGCCAAAAGATAAAATCTCTCTGATTGCTTGAGTGTTGTGTTATGAACTCCTTCCTTCTCCCTCCTTCCCTCTTTCTGGGAGTAGCAGTTCTTGTCAGATTAAGGAACTTAGGTTTTATAGCCTAGATGGGAAGCTAAGTTTGTGCCCAGTTTTAACCCCAAACAAGCTGGTTTTAACTCTACTGCAGCAGTTACTTGTGGGAACCCAGGAAATTCCTCTGGCTGCCCTGGAGGGCTCGAGCCCCTGCCCAGGGGGCCCAGAGACCTTGGCACAGAGCCCAAGACCCCTGTGCCTTTGATTTAGCCCTTGGAAAAAACAATTACCAACCTTTATATGAAGAATTACAAGCCACGACAGTTTAAGTAGAATGATAGTGAATTTATCACAGGGTGAAAAATAGATATCTTTGGGGTTTTTAGAATGGGGGTTCGGGGGGCAAGGTGGAGGAATCTGGGTGTGTCCAGCCTTTCTCCTTCTTCTTTTTGGCCTCCATCTTCTGCTGTGATGTTGGCACTTCTAGATTGGTTTAGAGTAGAAGCTTACTGTCTAACATAGATGATAGGTATTGGAAAGTAATTGTAAATATTGTACACGTAGTTTTTAGTATAAGAAGATAACACTGCCCCGGGGGCAGGCAGAGTGCCTCTGACTGTCTTGCTGAGCAGACCTTGGCAGGCCAGGAGAAAGAATTTTACAGATAAGAAACAATAAACAACCTTGAGAATGAGAACTGAAGAGTTCTGACTCCTTCTTCGATCTCTGGGCTGGGAAAAGAGACTTTCTAACATATCTTGGGGTCACTCTGACCAGCTAGAGAACCCGAGAGTTACTGGTGCTGATGGGCATTCAGGGAGAGACAGACAAATCGCAAAAGGGGATGGATGGCACTCTGTTTCCAACCCTACCCACAACTTCAAGGCAAGGGAGATCAAACTGAGAACACAATATCCACAGGCTGCTGCGCTCATGTGTTGACATGTGCATGAGAAAAGCATTAATGCCTCTGAGCCATCATTGTAAGAGCAGATGCTGTTTCTTTTCTCCCCATTGTATCAAATCCTATTCGGGGAAAAGGCTCTTTAAAGCCACAGGCCTCAGTGAACACCAGCCTGTGAAGGCACCCCGTTTTGAGAACAACTAGTGATGTGACAGCCTGGAGACAAATAGAGTGCTGCCATCTGTGTGCTCCCCAGCCCACAATAAAGCACTTTTCAGAGTGAGCTCGGTGCAGATGAGAAGCTATTAAGTTATTAGCCAGATTCCTTAACTCAGACCTGGAGCACCACACAGACTCGCTGCTGCTGCTGGCAGTGTGTCCAGACAATGCAGACATTCAAACCAGCACAAGCCTGAGTGGTTCAGTAAATAAACAGCAAAAGAAAGCCAAAAACAAAGGCAGAGAAGGACAGTGGAGAGAGCCTCCTTGCCCACAGGACCTGTGCTAATTCCACCTTGAGAGGTGCCAAAAGATATCTGCATCAAAATGGGAAAGACTGAAAAGTCTCAGTGTGTGAAAAGTGACATCAGACACTCTATGCAGCTGTTCAACCAGCGTTTCAATTCCATGCAGCCCGACGAACAAAGTAAATACACATGCCACAGTGTAAAGTGCAGGGCTGAACTTAACTGGGTTCCTGCACAAGGGAGTGCAAATTACTGGGCAGGTGAGGTGCAAGCCTACCATGGCCAGGCTGTGCAGCAATAAAGCATCCTGATCCACAAAGACTCCTGGTCCTTCAGGTTCTTTGCAAGGCTAATCCAGTTTAAGGAACAAAACTTTACTGAGGAACTGACAGGAACCTTCTGCAGCGTTTCCTAGGTTTTCATATCCTGCATGAAAAGCCACAGACTTGAACCAACTCCAAAATATTCTTCAGCCCACTGACACTGAAAGATGTCCTGTTTGCACCAAAATTCAGATTTTTTTTCAGCTACTGTAGCGCAGTTTATTCAGTCAAATTGCAAGTGGTAGTGAACAGTGTGTAAACACTGCAACCCACTAAACATTGTAGCACTGTGGCTCCAAGGTATTACTCCACAGCAAAGTGAGAAAGGCTAGTCTGCATCTGCAAAACAACTTGACACCAGTATGAGCACTTGTAAAAAACCAAGGTGAGTAGTTGTTCCAACCCAGATCTCATACTAACCAAACCAGCCTGATTCAGGGTGAGACTGGAATCTGCAGGGTATTTAGCCAGACTAGCCAGCAATTAGTTTTGATTTCATGCAATCCTCACAACACAAATTAGGCAGGTTGAAGACACAGTCTCCTAGGGCCTCATCAACAGGAAAGAAAAAATCATCAGGCCATTAATTTGTAACCATGAAATAAAATTCTCAAAAGTCTGTCCCCAAAGGGCACATACTGTCTTACTTGTTTGCTATCTATTTCTGGAAGCTGCTTGACAGAGAGGGCTCAGTCCTGCCTCAGTGAGACACCAAGTTGTGGTGATGCTCTGTGTGGTCAGATCTGGGATTCACTTGGAAGTGAGCAGCGCACAGGACACGTTCCCCCTGCGATGAAAAGGGCCGATAGCAAAGTGTGACAGAGATAAATATAGCATAGCCAACGGGGTGATTCATACAACACATGTGCTTTTCCAGCATGACTCCTTTATTATCCTGACTTTGACTCCTCTGCTGTATTTCATTTGGAGGTGGAGGCACAAAGCAGCACGCTTAATTCTAATTAGAAGCTTCTTTAGCTAAAGCTTCAGCCGAACCGTGCCTTCAGAATAACTTGAGTGGAGCTGAAATTTGGTTGCAGAGCAGATAATGGTTCACAAATCCATGGCATATAGAGCAGAGGTGTCTTGGAACCTAAAAATATTGTTGACAAAGCACAGCAGGGCAAGATCTGACAAGCAGGAATTGGGAAAAAAGACAAGAAATATTATTCCAATGAAAAATGTTCTGGGAGTTAAAAACAGGAACTTTTTAACTGGGCTTTGGAAACATTTGGCTAGCAATCACATGGAAAGCCATTTATCTCTTCTCTCTCTTTTTTTTCCCAAGAATGAAAAGAGTGGGATTTTTTTGTTTTGCTTTGTTTTGTTTTCTATTTTATTAAAGATCTGACTTGAAGGAAAGAGCAATGAAATAATTTCCTGGCTTTACCAGTAATGCTCTCCTATGACAGAGAGAAGTCAAAAACTCTGCACTGTGGAAAGAGGAATACAACAATTTTTTCCTGCATTTAGTATCATTATGGAGAACAGGAGACCTTGGGCACTGGGGTCCATATTCTGCATAAGTGGCCTCTGACAAGAAAGAAGCTTCAACCTTCCCAGAACAGGACTGTAAATAGGGAGTGAGAGCCAAGGACGATGTGCTCAAACCCCCACCATCTCCTTGGAGCCAAGTTTCAGTTTGGCAAAACTAAAGGAATCAGACGTGGCTTCCAAGGCTGCCAAGTGCTCTTCCAAACCTTTATGTTAAACAAAAAAAAAATCTGTTTTCTACTATAAACAGTGGAAGGTTGCATTGGTTTGTTTTAATTTATATTGAAGGGCTCAGGCTGCACATCAGATTCATAAAACAAACCCAATAATATGGATAGCTGGTATCCTTCATAGAAGCACCCACTGAGAAGTTCAGTAGTAGCCATGAAAAGTGCCTTTAAAGCCACTGCCAAACATTTTCAGGTACAGTTTTCTCCCACACAATATCCCTCAGGCAGAGGAATGTAGCATTCCTAAGGCACACCTCCCCTTAAAAAGATGCAAACTTGAGAAACCCAATTACATCCCCTCAGAGCTGTTCCCTATACAATCCAGAACCCTTAACCACATTTAACAGGTGATTACCATCCCCCATTGTTATTAAGGATGCCATCATAAAACTGAGGTATGGCAAAACAAAAGACTGACTCCCTGTAGGAGCCGAGCTCTAGAGAGGGCTCTCATTATCCCTGGTCTTTCTTTTGTTAGCAACAAGCCTACAGAAGCCCTTACTGGTCCTTAGCTTTCTTAACCCCATCCCTAACCTCCTGTACAATTTCCCCATATTCCTCCAAACTTACACCCCCTCCTTGTCTCCCCAGCCTGTCTTCCATGGAAAGCCAAGAACCTTCCATTCCAATGCTCCAGCCACTGATGCCAGTGATATCACACCCAAGCAGGCAAGTGCATGTCTCTAACTCTCCCTGTTTGTTCCCCATGCCATGTGTGTTTGTGCAGAGGTATCTGAGCCAGGCCCTGGATAAAGGTGACTGGAGCAGCTGGAATCCTTCTGCAGCGCTTGGGGCATCCACCCAGGCTGCCCAAAACAAAAGCATACCTGACCCAGGGGCCGCCCATGGCATTCCACACAGCTCTTCCTGGTGTGTGTGCTTCACTCACAAAGCCTTTTTTGGTTTTTTTTAGCACTGAAAGGTAAAGGGAAATTTTACAGCTCAAGCTGCTGAGAAGATAAGAAACCTGAAAAACTCCCAGATGGGTGTTTCATGTGTCTTGCAGAAATAAAGATCACATAACTATCCCAGCTCAAGCCTTCGTGCTTCCACTCTTTGCGATGAATTTGCCATACAGTTCTCAGAGTGTGACTTCAGCACCAACCCTGAGTTATAGTTCCTTCTTAGAATTACTTATTAAGTGTACCTTTAAAGAGGCAGAGTACAGAATATTTTTTCTTACTCACACAGGACATGAAAAGAGGAGTGGTATTGGCTTTTTCCAGACTGAAATCAAGAGCAAAATTAAGAACCTCTCATAAGGAATCCAGCCCAGAGGAAGAGGACCAAAACTATCCATGCTGGACAATGCCATAACAGTAGAAAATACACCTTGCACAGTTGCTGGTGGGGCAAGAAAAGACCTGAGGTGCATGTAAGAAACCTGACTCAGCCTTAAAGCACTCTTTGGTTTTCACTAAAACAGCAGAGGAGGAACAATTTTGTAAAGTTTTCCAAAAATCACCCAGGCAACAATAAGCTGCAAAGGAAAATGAAAAACGCCAGTAAGCAAAGATTAAAAGAGGAACTGAATTTCAAGTAGGGGCATTTTCCTCCTGAATGTGCATTTTTCTTGGGTCTATAAATAGACCCTGCTGATGATTTGGGAAGGTCAGATGCAGCACTGCTGACTGATCACTCACGTATGAGAACTCTGGCACAGTAATTAAGTGAATCCTGAATGACTCGAAATTAAAGTCCTTGGATACTGAACAGCAGAGGTGTGATGGGCATGAACACATTTGTGGGTTTACTTGGGAGCACTAGGAACATTAGGCATTCAAGAATGGCTTGAATTTCCCCAAATCTGCAAGCATAGAAAAAGGGAAGGAAACAAACAAGTTCCTCTTTGTTGCTGATGTGCTGTAAATCCATGTTCCCTGCTTAAGCCCCACAACTCAGCTCCCCTTCTATCCTTTCCCATTCTCTTCTTCAGTGGGGCAGGAAGAGAGAGTCTAATGATGCTGGAAGTGGCTGTGCCAGCATTGCTGCAGTGCCAGAGGAGCACATGCAGGCAGACTGCATCACGGCAAAAATCCCAGCTGCAGGAAAATTACTCAGTCCAGGGCGAGGACAGGACATGCGTTCCTCCCAAACAAAACACATGATACAATTTGTCCGTGTTGCTGGACACACAAAAGCAACAGCCTTGAAACACATGACACTAAAAGGATGCCACACCTATAACATATAATTTCTTAAAGCATCTGTCTCTTACCATGCCCACAGTGCTGCTGAGATTTCTGTCTGTAGGTTAGAAAACTGAAGAGACCACAATTATTTAAAAAGATATGAAGCATGCTCCATTAGTGACTGATTAATATTTTTGTTAAGTTCATTTTAAGTTATTTTTAATTTCATGGGTTATTTCTTCATCTGGATGCTGTTCTTTTACCATTTGAAAGCAAAATAAGGCTTTCCCCATATAAGCGTGGGGATTTTGTAACTTGTACATCTTTTTGCTAATCCCAGTTTCAGAAGAGAAGTTTAAAACATGATTAAACAGGATAAGTATATAATATAAAGTGACATGATGAATTAGCACAGCAGTTATTAAATGTCAGAAGGCACATGAGATTCTAGAAAAGTTCAGTCCATTGCATGTTCCACAGTGACTCTTTTAAACTTAAGGGATTTACAGAATCAATGAAAAGGAAAAAGATGCACAAGAGTCTCAGGCCAGCCAAAGGATTCAATGAAACACCTCCCATGTTAAAATACAGACAACACATATAGCTACTCTTTTCTACCAAAATTTCTGAGCTGACAGCTGGACTGAAAGCAAAAATGCTACTAGAGCCTTCCAGTTCTTTCCCTTACTGAAGCAGGGTGGGCATTTTAGAAGCAAAGCATTCCCCTTATTGGACCCAGTGAAGCACAGAACAGTTTTGCCATTTGCCCTTAAATATTACAGCTTAAAACATTAAAAAATACAGCCTTAAAACACTAAAATCTCACCTCTCTATCAGCCAGCTGCAGACTGGTTTGTCAGGGCTGCCATCCACCAGCAGGCTGCAGAAGAGCTCCAGAGCCTGGAGGAGCTCACCAGCCTGGCTCCCACACCACTGAGGGGCAGCTGGGATGCTGCTCCTCACTCAGCTGATGGGCTGCTGCAGCTCTGAGGTCAGGAGTGTGAAGGCAAGGGAACAGCAGTGATGCTTTATTCCAAAACATCACACTGTAAAACCAGTGATTCAGCAGCTGATTCACGGTGCCTGAGATGTCCAGGAATGGGGTGTGGGGTGGGGTGGACAGATGGGGCCTGTGATGCCACCATGCTATGCTACTCCCCCCCAGTGAATCAGAACTCTGAAATGAGTCCTGTAGCTCTGTATCTACAGAGTTCTGCACTCTGCATCATTTCTGTAGCAGGCTTTGTGCCTCCTGCATACTCCAAGCTGACAAAACTGAAATTTGACGTTTTCAACAAAAAATGGGAGCAGATTTCCCTACACTAACACCAGAAGAGAATCACTGTAGTATTAGACTTTCACTGACCTTGGGGAGTGTGATCCATTCCATGTGGCAGGGATGTGAACCCTGGGATGTGAGAGGGATGTAATCCTCACCCACCCCAGGTGATCCAAGCCAGAAGATCCACCTTCTCTATCTGCATGGGCAGTAGCTAAGCACATTCTGGACCATTTCAGAGAGATAACCAGCTTCATCAAGAGCTGTTCACATATCTATCCACAGAAAACAGAATTATTATGGCACTATTTCAGGGCTTAGACCTGGCACTTGCTTGTTTGGATCTGCTTCTGACTCTGCTACAAGCTCCTCACGTGGCTTTAGTCAGTTTCTCATTACTGCATTCCTCTGCTTGACAGTACAAAGAGGGATAACTATGGGGTTATTTCCTTTCATTAAGCACTAAGATTTTTTTTCAAAAGGTGTACAGAAGGTGTATCTTATATTATTGCCAGGAGCATGGTACTAGCCTTAAGCATGAAGCTCTCTTGACATGGTTCCTTCTTCAACCTCATCAAAGCAACATAACTTCTGAATCCCAAAAAGTCTTTGCAGACACTCATGCTTAGCCTTTTGGTGCTACCTACAGTACACTTCAAAAGAAAACACCTTTCTCTTTTGTAATCATAATAGGCAGCCAAGTTATAATTTACAACAGCAAGCTGCTGCAGTGTTAAATAACAGTACTAAATTTCATTTAACTGTTTCTACCTAAAACCTCATTGCCAGATGTCTGTGCCATTTAGGTTATGCAGAAACATTGCTGGTTTTAGGGCAAACAATTAATATGATCTTTTTTCCCCAGTCACTGAGCCCTTACGTCTCCATGAACAGTACAGAATTTTCACTGACACTTCAATATACAGCAGGTTGAAAGCAGTATATTCACAGTTTCTGCAACAGAAATACTTCAGTTAAAGTATTAACTGATTACCCCACCATCACAACAGCAACAACAAAAATACACTTTCCAGTATCTAGATTGAAGATAAAAATGGATGGCTGCACTTTGTCAGCTAAGAGAGGAAGTACAGCTCCGTATCCGCACCAGCTCCACTTGCCTCTCACCCACTTATATCTGGGCTGGGTATCAGCCAGAGGCTTCTAGAACAGAGCAGGGTCTGAGGTACAGAGGACTTGTAAACAGCCGTCTGCAATCAGCTTGCTTGACTCCTTGGGAAACCAAAGAGAAGCGTCTTATAGCCAAAATGACTGCAAAGATCTTTTTCCCCAGTCAGGGCAGGGCCACAGCAGCCCGGTTTGTGCCAGCCTTCGGGACCAGCAGCAGTTCCCGTGCCCGACTCAGGGTGGACCCCTGGGCTGTACAATCGATGACCAAACGCTCCCTGCCCCGCAACAATTACAGCTATTAAGTCACCACCCAGTAGGTATGATATTGAGCAAATGGACACCACGCTGGGCTGTGAAAAGATCATTACAAACGTGGCCTAACAGCGTCTGAACCCCTGCAGGATGTTTAAGGGAGGATCAGCTCTAGTCCTGATGGACAAGTACAGTCAGTTCAGCACGCTACATTCATGCAGAAAGCACCTGGCCTTGTATCAATGAGAGCAATTACCTCACAGAATACCCCACTCCCCACTCTGACTCAAGCTTATTTATCCTCTTACTCCTCATGAATCCGAAGGTCTCACAGCTCCCAGGCTCCTCTCTGCAGGTGTGTTACCTGGCATTTCTGGCCCTATTTCCAGGTGTGACCAGAAGCAGGCAGAGTACCTGACCCCATGGGAGGGGCAGGTGACCTGGGCAACATTTTATTCCGGGGAGAAGATGCATTTTGATGAAGGAAACCCAAAATAGCCAGAATGCATGGATCTGAGTCATTCAGTGCTATTCTGGAGCCGCCTAGGGAGAGTGAGCTGGATTGTTGTCATGATCCTGCACATTTTCTATTTAAAAATACAGCCATACTAAATGCCACCCCTTCAGGTTCCTCACAGTAGCAATTTAGTTTTTTAATACCACTTCTTACAGCAGCTAGAACAGAGGAGATATTAGCAACAGCTTTCAGCTGGAGTCTTTGCCTCCTGTTTGTAAATTAATGTATTGTCTTGCTGTGGCTGCAAAATGCTCTCTGGAAGCTTTGTTTACAAGCTCATTTTCTATCAAAGTGTTTATTAGATGATGCGGCTCAGTCCTTCATACCCGTGCCAAGCAAAGGGCGCTTGTCGGTGCTTGCAGAGTACACCTGTGTGTTTACTAACATTTGGAAAAAATCCTTAAGTATGTGCAATCACAGATTGTGCTCCTCCCCTGAAATGCAGGCAATCTATCCCAAACAGCCCTTGGGATATGTCAGCAAACCCTTACAGTGATGTACAGCACAGACTGGCAATATCATCCACACACAGTCCATCCTTTCTTCACCCCAAGAAAACCTCACTTTTTAACCACCCAGTTAGAAAAGTAAAGCCCCACATTATCAGCTTTTCATATTCCTTCACTGATCACGCTCCAGGGCTGCGCTGTGCCTGTCACTCCTGTCACAGTGTGCCAGCAGCTCACTGCACAGGCCGGGAGCAGGCACGGTGACCCCGCACTCCCCGAGGAATGTTTGGATAACCCACACAACCCACTCACAGCCACCAACACACAGAGCTGTCCCCCAAAACCTCGGCAGAAAGAAACCACAAAGAATGCAAACCAACAGGGATTCAGCACACCACACAAAAAAAGCCTTTCACTCAGTGAGGGGCACAGCTGTGAGCTTAACTCCTGCTAAATCAGTCATTTCTTTCCTCTTTTATAAAGATTTAACAAATCCTACAGCGGCCCGTTTCAGTCCTGCTATTCAAAGGAGTGATATCCGCACTGCTTATCCAAAACCAGAGCTTGGTCTCAGTTCTCTCGGTACAGCTCATCAGTTAGCTACATGTTTTGAGTATATTTAGCATTGATTTTCAGCTGATTAACAGCCTCTTTCCAAGGCATCTCATTTGGAAGCCCTAAGATAAGCCTGAGGAAGCCGTACTTCAAAAAGCTCTTCTCAGCTTTCAAAACAGACAGCCTGGAGACCCAGTCCTGCCTGCCCAAGTCCCAGTTTGTCACAGATGGCACAGATGACATCTCAGCCCACCAAGGCGCTAATCTCACTGAAAGCAGCCCCCTCAACATTCCTGCCTTAGAAATAGCCGCCCGAGGTACAGAGCACCTCTTTGTTCCCGGCTCTTTTGATTTTTCAGGCCATTCTTGCCCTTTGAGAGGAGCCAGCCCTCCTCCGCTCTGTTCCGGAGAACTCCTCTGGAAGAGCTCCTCATCCCCCTGCGCTGTATTTAGCTTTACACACGGGCAGACTGGGAGGCACTGCTTGTTGGGGCTGCCTTAGCTTACAGTCCGGACTGACACACTGATCTTGGGTCATGTAACACTGATTTGGGGTCATTTAACATTGATTTGGGGTCATTTAACAGTCCTCACTCTCCTCGTACCCCTGAACTGCTGCCACCCCACACGGCGTAGGAGCCTGAAGTTTTAGCACACTCACACTCGGCAGATGCCCAGTGAAACACACACATACACACACAGACACATCCCGCCCACACCCCCATTTTACTCAGCCCTACAAACACAATCTGGTAGATCAGTGCTTTTTTATCCTTCCCACTCAAAAAACCCCAAAAAAACAAACAAACAAACAAACAAAAACACCAAAAACCATCAATCAGTTGAACTACCGGGTGTAAAGAAAAGCGGGGAAAGCTTCTCCAAGGATTATAGCCACGGAAAAAAAAAAATCACATCATGCAGTTTTAGGACGCTGTTTTATCTTACTATAGAGAAGGGGATAAGGAGAAGGACCCAATCACTGCACCGCCACTGCTGGGTTGAAGTCTTCCCCACTATGCTGATACCCCCCAAAAAGTAGCTCTGTCCGTACAGAACTGGGTAGCCAGGAAGGAGATTAAACACCAGGAGGAATGAGACCGTCCTGCCGGAGGTGGCAAAGACGACAGAGATGGATAGATAGATAGATGTACAGACAGATAGATGGACGGAAGGATGGATGGATGGACCGACAGGACGCACCGCAGACTATACCTGGAAGTAGCAGGTGCTCCCGGCCCCAGACGCTGCTTTACGGCTCTCACACACTCATCATCCCCGACACGGCACAGGACAGCACGGCTCGGCTCCGCACGGACTGTGCCGGCGGCGGGCGGAGCGCCGGGAAGCTCCGGGAAGCGCCGCTCCCGCCCCGTCCCGCCCCGTCCCTCCCGCCGCAGCGCCCGTGCCGCGGGAGGCGGAGCGCGGTGCGGCCTGCCCGGCCCTCAGCGGCCTGTGGGACCACCCCGGGCCGCGGGCACCGGCGGGGAGGTGTCCCCTGTGCTGGGGCCACCCTGGGCCGCGGGCACCGGCGGGGAGGTGTCCCCTGTGCTGGGGCCACCCCGGGCCGCGGGCACCGGCGGGGAGGTGTCCCCTGTGCTGGGGCCACCCCGGGCCGCGGGCACCGGCGGGGAGGTGTCCCCTGCGCTGGGGCTGCCCGGGACAGCTGGCACCGGCGGGGAGGTGTCCCCTGTGCTGGGGCCACCCGAGGCAGCTGGCACCGGCGGGGAGGTGTCCCCTGTGCTGGGGCCACCCGAGGCAGCGGGCACCGGCGGGGAGGTGTCCCCTGCGCTGGGGCCACCCGGGACAGCTGGCACCGGCGGGGAGGTGTCCCCTGTGCTGGGGCCACCCGAGGCAGCGGGCACCCGCGGGCAGGTGTCCCCTGCGCTGGGGCCACCCGGGACAGCTGGCACCGGCGGGGAGGTGTCCCCGTGCTGCTGCCAGCCGTGGCCTCAGCTGGTGTGCCGCTGGCCCAGCACCATGAGTCTCCCAGGTCGTATTTCCAGTACAGAGGATTTCTTTCCTCAGCCCAGTGCTGTTTCTTCTCTCTCTCCAGTTGTCATCCAGTTCCCCCTCCAGCTCATGCACGGTAATCTTCAAAAAGATCTTGTACAGATCCGTCACCACAACTCCCTACATTCCAACCCACTGCCCTTCGTTTTCTCTGCAACTCGGTTTACTAGCTTGGATCTGGTGTCCCGTTGCTCTTGGATGGAGTGACAGACGCTTTGCTTCTTTGTCCTCTCAGCACTCTCAGTCTGCACTTTTCCAGGATGAAAAGTCCAGGGTCCAAATCTTGGACACGCCTTGTTATCCTCCACCAGTGTTTTTGCAGTACCTCTAAATCTTCTGAGATGAAGGAGCTGCATCTGCACAGTTCAAGGTGCAATTGAACCTCAGATTTAGGGAGCATAATTTCAACTTTCACTGCTCTTTACCCCACTCCTAACATTTACTGATCTATGCTCAGTTTGCTCTTTTTGACCCCTCAGAACGTCCAACCGATGTCCTATGGAGTGGCAGCAGCCAGGTCAGATCCTTTAAAAGCGAGGCTAACTACACGCATCAGATCTTCACTAACTGAAGAAAATTTGTCCCTGATAGTCAAAGGCTTGAGAGACAGATGTCTCTAGCTACTATTTCTGCATTCAAGAATAGAAGGAGCTTGAATAAACCTCATACCCTGTGGCCAGGATGATTTTGGAGGCAGTCATGCAATCCTGCCTACCTGCCTTCCTATTTCTTTAAATAGAGGCTATAGAAAGAAATACTTGTAAAACCTAGTTGAAAAGTAATTGTGCTGTCAATGTAACTAATAGTAAAAGGAACCCCAACACAAAAGGCCTTTGTGCATGCAGCTTTCTCTCTCTGGAATTAGGACTTAAACACCCACGTGGTCTCTCTGTGGATTCTAGAAATTACTTGCAAGTCTTTATGTTCTGGATTCACACAACAGCCTGCTCTGTCCCTTTGGACAGTGTCACATATAATGTGAGATATAACAAAATGACATTGCAATGCTGTTTCTGAAGGAAGATGACATACTGCCAAGGGTCCCAGCACTAGCACACATACCCTGGTACTTTTCCCATTTTGGTGAGTATGTCAGAGGATGGTGCTGTCAGAGGATGGTGATATATTTTCTTCAGGCTCTGCTTTGTGGTGGTTCTGCCTCCAATTCCCCTCTGTGACAGGTTTCTCAATGCAGTAGGCTACCTGGCTTTCTTGATTCCTGTTTACCCCTATCATTCCCTTCATTAGACAGCCCATCTTACTCTACATACAAGAAATCTACTGGAAAAAAGATTTAGAATTCATCCAGGTAAAGAGGCTTCCATTTTTTCCCCTATTTTTTTCCCCTCTCAGATGCAAGGGCAAACATTGCTTTTCCCTCGTCTCCTGTGTTCTCAGACAACATCTTTGATTAAAGTGGAAATATTTTGCTGAATTAATTGCAAGTACAGGCATGTTTATTCTGCTTTGTTTTGGTGCAGGCTGACAAGAGTGAAGGCAGGGAGGAAAATCCCAGGGAAGTGACTCTGTGTGGTGCTGCTCAGGCCTCCTTTGCATAGTGCAGGTGGTTATGAATCACTTGGCCAGAGTTGAGAGGAGATCAAAACTTGGAAGGAGTAAAGAATTACAGTTATGAGTCAACACCGCAAGCACAGAACATGCCTGCTTTGTGCTGCTCAGATGTTTTGCTTGTTTATTTTCCCATTTTGATACGGTGGTCCTCACAACAGCAATGCAGATTAAAGGAATTAAGCACAAACAAAGCCCAAAAAATGACATGGGGAATAATTGAACCAATTAAACAAATTCTTGCCAAACAAGTTCTCTTAAAATCCAGGCCTAGTCCTCATGGTTCTGCCAGTATGAAACTCAGCATCTAGGCTGGGCTTTAACATGAGACCATCCACCATGGCAGAAACACAGGCTGCAGGCTTGGACTGCAAACCAGGCTTTGCTTTGTCTGTGAATGTGGGCTGCGGAAAATGTCATCCACAGCCCCACCTGATCTCTATTATTGCTATAAAACATCAGCATGTGAGAACAATATGTTGCTTCAAAAAAGGAAAAAAGATTTTAGGAGGAAAGAGTACTTCTCTGTGTCATAGACATAGAAAATCCCTGGAGAAACAAACTGCAATTCTGGATGATTGTGACCAGGCTCCTGGGTTTTTAGGTCCATTCCAGAAAAGGTGACAGCAATGCCAATATCAACTGCTGAAGGAGTGGGGGCTTTAAAATTTTGGTACTTTCATAGAATAAAAATTTTTTCAAGATATTTCCGTTTACTTTTCTGATGACTATTGAGTGAGTTAATATGCTTCAAATCAGCATATTCAGACTATTCCATCTCTCTTTCAGACATAAGAGTTACAAGTTATAAAGAATGGAGTGCAGGGGGAAAGCAAATTTAATGGTATCAGATAACTTGAGGAAATGCAGCTTTAGAAAACTCGCCAAGCCTGGACATAGTGAAAATAGAGTTGTTAACAACTTGTGTTGTGGCCTAACTTCTATTACGTGGTTGAAAATCTGTGTACTGATAAAACAACCTGCATCCTCCCCATCTCCAGATTTACCCTGACCTCATGCAGGATGGCTTGTGTTATATGCCCCAGCCCAATACTGATCATTTCCAGGTGATAAATCAGAAACCATGTCCCTCAGTTTGTCCAGCAATCATTTGCTGGCCAAGCAAGCATGCTCAAACAGTTAAATGAGGGTGAACTTTAAACATCAAGAGAGAACATTCTCTCTTGTTTCAGCAAGTAACTGTCTGGACAGTTCTCCGTCAGAGCAAGGTAAAACAATTGGCCAAACTAGCTGTTGTCTGCCTCCTGTAACTCCAAAAGGTCACCCAAGAGTAATAATTAAGAGAAAACAACTAGTACCCTTTTTTTTTTTAATTTTTATTTTAGGACTTGTTGCTGTGCAAATAAATCAGCCCTTACCCTGTGGTTTGTAGCAGTTCCCTGCATAAAGCAGAAAGACATCAGGTTTCATTTTAGCCCTATGTTTATTCAGCTTGAACTTGAACTAGGATCATATTAAAAACAGATTACAAACCATTTAAGAGCTCTTAATGCTTGCCAAAACTAGCCTGTGGTTTTAAATGAGATGCAAGGCAAAGTAAATGAAAAGTAGTATTAAAGTTGCTGTGGAGAAGTCCTGTTACCTAAAACATGCACAACATTTGGCATTTCAAAAAGTACTCAGCAGAACTCTGTACATAAAGAGTATTCTTGTGCAAATGGATGGAAGGGAAGGATTTAGAATGTGAAGTCAATTGTCTGAAATTCAAAAGGAAGCAATTGTCTGAAATTCAGAAGTCTGGCAACGCTAGCACACATTTAAACCTGTGCACAGAACTCCTGCTGGAATCATTGGGACACCTGCAGAATTTCACACATCTGTTGAATTTCTTGCAGATCCAGATACCAAAGCTCTTGACCACTCTGAATTCTCAAAAAACTGCTGCAATTCACTCTGTAGACATGCAGAGTAGATGAATCAGTTTAGCAGATCACTTCAACTTTGCCTTGGGTATAAATTTGCAACGAAGTGCTAAGACAGAGGAATTCAGGCAACATTCTTCAGTGTTTAGATGCAGTAGTGTGGCAGTGCAGGGGTTGTGTGTGGACATTAGAGACGTAAAAGCACTCAGGGCACTTGAATGGTAGGCATACAGCAGTTCCTCTAGCAGATCTGTTGTGATGACTCTTTGATTTTAGCTGTTTACAACTTTGTCAGAATTTAAGCAATTGAAGCTCAAAGTGTTGGTGGCAAGTTCCTGCTTCAGGCTAGGACAAAATTCAGAAAATATTATTTATACTCTTCTGAAAAGGTGGTGGACAAAAATCTATTGTTATTGATCATCTTACACACTATTGTGTATTGACTATGGCTTCCTTATTTCTTCCTGTTACCTACTGAAGGAAAATCTGTGCAAAACCTTGGACAGGGTCCTGAAAATTGAAGGAATACACTCCCTCTAATTTTCCTGGAATGTTTTGCCTTTAATGCAAGAACTGCCCAAATTCAGACAAGCTCTGTGCCTGCCCTGTGAGCATGTGTGAAATTTGTCAGCCTGGTTCTCACAGACCTTCTCATGATGGACAAAATCAGTCACAGGTTTTAGGGGCTGAGCTGGATTTGCACTACTGTGATCCCCTTCAGTGCAGCGGGCACCAGAGCTGAGGAGATGGAGAGACTCTTTCATATCCTCTGTCCCCTCCATGTTAGCACCAAGACAGTGTGGAAAGGAGGGGACAAGTTGATCCTGACTCAGTACGGCTTAATCCCAGTTTTTATCACTAAAAGATGCTGTTTTTTAATTGCAATCACTTGCATTATCAGCGACCTCTATTTAATTGTCCCAATGGAATAAACTGTCCAGGATGAAATAATTAAATCTCACTTTTATTTCTATAAAAATTCCTCAAAGTATCTTAATTAATGAGTCTCTGCAAATTTGAAAAATATTCCAGTTTGTCTTACAGATGAAGGAATGGAGGAATTTTCAGAGGCAGATGATGTGTCATGTGAACACCTAACACTGAGAACAGAATCTTGATCCCCAGGTTCTCTGTGGCTTGGGAGGTCAGAACCTTATGGACTGGGAAGTGTGCCTAAAAGCAGATTATCTAGAAGAAATAACATACTTTGCACAATCACTGTCTTTAATTGTGGATAAAACCACTCATTTAGGACCTCACCTCTTTTTATGCACACGATGTACAAATATGGGAGAAATGGGAGTACCAGTAAATATAATCTATCTTCTTTCCTGATGGAGAAGTGGAAATACTTCCAAACGTGTCAATGCCATCTGCCTCAAGCTTTAGAAGACTTAAACTGCTCCTTTATTAGCATTATCCCAAACCTGGGTGTTGGGATCTTTCTTGCTGTTTAAATGTTGATTTGCCGTGGCTATTGCTGGAGGCTTCTCCCTCACTTCCTCAAGACCAGGAAACGTTTGCAGTTTCTCCTGCCTCCCCATCCTCTCCCCTTTCAGTCTGATATCCTGTCACCTGCTGACAGCAGTCACACTGTGAATGGCAAGTCATTTGCTTATTGACAGCCTCCATTTACTGTGACACCTGCCAGCAGTCTCTGACCCCTGAATAAACATTAAGACATTAACAACCTGACACAGGTTCAAGGGTTTGAATAACAATGTCCTGCAGACTCACTACACTCACACAGGCAGCCAAAAAAACCCCCTTTGCACTAAAGTTTGCCACGCTGGGGGCTGGGAAAGGCTTGCTGGAGGGAGTACCTGCATGGATGAGCAGCCTCACTTGGCTATTCCAGGCAGCGAGGCCTCATCTCTGGCCAGTGAAGCTTTGAACATCTTTGCTTGTGCTGCAGTATTGGGATCTGGGTTGTAAGAAACAGTCTCACTGGTTCAGGAAAACAACAGGATAGAGTAAAGAGGAGAAAAGGATGTCTGCAGAAAAAAGCCCTCAAAACAAAACCAACACCACTATCCCCTATCCCTCAAAAGCCAAACCTCAAATTAAAACAAATAAGCCACCTCCTCCCATACCCAAAGCCAATCCTTCCTCTGAATTTTGGAATGTTCATAAATCCTTGCTGAACTGTTCTGGAACTGAAGGGCTCTGAACTGCTTTTGGAGTGCAGTCTTGTCCTGCAAGTGCCATGAGGACGAAGTAGTGTCCATTTCAACGGATTATCAAACGGAGAAAGTGATCCCACTATGTTTGTTTTAAGTTTTTACTAGCACTGGGTTTGTTTCTCTTGTGTGTCTGCCTGGCATGTAGCCAGTCTGGGACTGTGCTATATTGGGTGATCTATTAGCTTGAAAGACATTCTCTTCTGTCACTTGCAGCCATCCCAGCCTTGTCCCAGTAAGTCACGGAGGAAATGAATCCTTTCAACTTGTGACAGCCATGGCTCTTAGGAGCTGTAATTGCAAACCTCAAAGCCCTGGTTAGAAGTAAGAAGCTTCTGTACCAAATGACTTGCAGGAAACCTGGTCTGCCTCCCAGATGTTTAATAAACTTAGCAGTGCCCTCTCAAAATCTCTGGCTAGAGTTCAATCATCTCTACCCACAACCAGTGCACAAAGGATTCAAAGACTTCATAAACCACAGCTTTTGTTTTGAAGTGTGGTTAAAGTATGCTCACACATTTCCCTGGGCATGCTCTTTGGTGAGGGAAGCTGGGATGTTTTCCACCCTTATGTGCAACAAAATAGACTCTTGCACTTTAACAAAAAAGATGTTGAACTAAAACATAGAAAATTAAGACTTTATTACATGTAAGGTGTTAGTTCAGTTGCTGGTCAGTGCAGAAAAAGGAAAATTTATTCCTAATGAAAGCAATTTGACAGTCTAAGTGAAAGGAATTTGGTGGGTAACCTCTGTCAAGTGCAGGGAATGGATTTATATTTTCCAAACTCTCACCACAGTATCGAGCAGCTGTGTGGGGAATGGCTTTTGTATTCCCAAAGTATTTGTAAGACACTGAAAATCCCTCCCAAATCAGAACATAAGTATGAAATCACCCCAAAAATCTCATGTTCATGAGCCAACAATCCTGGACATATTTCAGACTGAAATGTCTATTTATATAGTTTTTAAATGTGTAAATTTCAAATTAGAAATTTAGTATTATTTAAGATCTTATTTAAACATGTGAAAAAAAAGGTTGGCTTGGAAAAAAAATCCCCACTTTTTAATATTCAGAAATAACTAAGTAGAAGAAAAGAAGCTCAAATCTTTTTCAATTCTCTCCCTGAAAGAAGGTTATCAGCTTGTTTTTGCAAGAGCTACCTTTTAAATTTTTTTTTTTTAAAATTTAAATCAGAGTGTTCAGTTTTGCGAATTTGTCTGGTCAAGAGGGGAAAAATCTGTCAGTGGAAAATTTCTTACTCTTTCCACTTAATTGAAAGGTTGCCTGCTGTGTCCCCAGCTGTCCCTTTGCAGCTTCCAGTGAAGAGGGGGATTACAAAGCTCTGAAGAATAAAACCTTCCTGGAGCTGCCCCCCTGCCCCCAACAGAGCAGCCACTACTCCCAAAGCAAGAAAAATAGCAGGCACTCAGCCTCCCACCCCCTTTATTTAGCATGGTGTGTGCCTCCCAGAAAGCTGGGAGCTGCTGTTCCTGAGCTCACAGACTGCAGGGAAGGACATCCAAGGCAGAAAACAAAGCTAAGCAAAGCAGAACCTTCTCCAGCTACAGGCAGAGGCACTGGGTATGCATCTGTCTGGGTAGGGGTCTCTTCCTGCACAAATCCGCTCAGATTTTCCTTTCCTAAAAAATAAACCCAGCAGTGATGGGGGAGAAAATAGAATCTGTTATTATTGATGCTTTTTCTGCTGTTGTTCTCAGTAAATTCAGAGATGTGCATTGAGTCAATACTTTTGGTGGGCAGCAAAAGTCTGGAAGGAAACAACAGAAGCTTAAAACCTTCACTGATATTATTTGACTTTTCAGGTTTTTGTTCTATTAAGCAAGCAGCAGGAATTTGAAAACTGTTCACATGTTACTTCATGTAACAGGAATGGCTTCAAAACTGCCATTCTTGAAACAGAATAAATAGTGGCTGCTTCTGTTCTTGTCTAAATATGGTTTAGGATGCTTTTACACCCATTATGGGCTGCAGCTCTCTGCCGTCAGTTCACTACTTCTCCCTGGCAGTTTGCTTTTCCCCCCTCTTCCAGTGTAATAGGAAGGAAAGGCACTCTGCCAGAAACCAAGATTCAGATTCTGCAAACTGTTCTGCACACACTCAACATTAATAAGAGCTGACCTGAGAGAGAGTCTCACTAAACATTTACACAGCGCTTCAAATGGAGCCCATCAATGCAGGTATGTAGGCACAGGCTGAAAAAAAGGAGGTTTACACTTAAGACTGCCATTTCTTCCCCAGATTTACAGTAGCGTTTAAATATTGTTGCTTTGTTGTCATCTCTACTTAGCAGAGCTAAGAGCAGTGCTACCTAATAGGGGCATAACCTCAGCCAAGTGAGATGTTTCTCATCACCTCTGACTTCATTGCTGGGATGAACATCACTGCACAACAGGCAAATTCATCAGAAAACTAATTTTAAAGCAAGAGAGGGTCTGAATCTAATTTTTATTATTGTTATTTTTTAATCAATTCCTACCTCTTTCTTGTACTTAAACAGTAATACAGCCATGGTGTCAGAATTCAGAAACATGACAGTAGTTAAATGTAGGAAGCATTTATGAAAGCATTTGAAAAAAAGCCTCCAGAAACCAGAAGTGCCACATTTTCCATTTTGCTGGAGTTCTGGGATAACTCTGTACTCACCTTTCATAATGCAACAAAAGCTAGAATTGTCCCTCAATTTTTGAGCCATTCAGTCCAATTTCCCAGCACCAAGGGTTTTAGCAGAAGGGTTATAGCTTGAAAATTTTTGCTTTCTTGCACTGAAAGAAATTTTTTTAAGCAAAAAAATCTAACATTTCCTTCATCTGGTTTTATCTAAGTTTCATAATTATTGGATGAAGCCTGTATGACCAAAATACATATTTAAAGCTCAAAAAGGCACACAAAATAACCCTATTTTTACATCAAGGTATTCCAGCTCATTTGTCATTTTTTTGGTGAGAATTTAGAGGCAGAGATTCTAGGTATCCACTTCACTCTCCTCACAACCTATACAGTAGGCCTTGTTTTAGACATAGGAAAGTGCAGCTGGCAAAACACATCTCCTCTGGCTTTTTTGGATGGTGTAGGAAATTTTTTTTTATTATTTTTAAAGCAATTTCTATTTCACATTAAAAAAAAAAATATTTTCACAAAACAATTTCCATTTGATTCCTGCTAGAGAGGTTTAATACAACATTGATTTTTTTTTACCCATTAGTCAAATAACCAATTATATATCAGCATAGCTCTCTATTTATGAAGAATAAGCATTACTTATTGCATTGACCCAGAGCCTGATCTGTACCTTCCCTTTTCCAGCATAGGGGAGAAATAAGAAGTTTAGAAATACGTACAGATTGCTGAGGAAAATCTCTGTAAGACAGTATTTCCTCCTTCAAAATTACTAACCAGTCTCTGAGGACAGGATTAATTTAAGAGTAGGCTTAGATGCAATTCATAATGCTAAATGAGCAGGTGGCATTCTAAATAGTCACGCAGAAGTTTCTCCCTGTCTTGGCAAACACAAATGTTTGATGTGAACAAAGCCAAAAGGGTTTTGTTATTTGCTGAACACTCCACTCTGGCTCCCATTTCCAAGGTTTCCTTCCCTTGGGACATGTGGGCCTTCAGTTACTCACTCACTCACACAGATTAGAGGTTATCCTTAAAAGTGTTCTGACTAAGGCAGCACAAGGCTCTGAGGGTTTCCACTGCTTAAGAAATGCCCTCAAATATTATCTTCCAAAAAGGGAAGGAGGGAGGGCATTTGGATAAACAGGGGGGACTGGCTAAAAGAGAAGTCCAGCCACAAAAGTAACAACCAAACTCCAGGATGCAGAAAATAATGATGGGGGATTGTAGTTCCTAAGAGGAAATCAGAGATCACTGTGTACAACTTTCACTAAACCCTTTTATTGCAGTTTAAGCTCTGTATAGCTGTGCTGTAATCAAACAGGAGGGGCACCAGCAAGGAACGTTGTGAAATCCATGTGCATGAAAATCTAAAACTCTTTGGTTCACCCACATGGAAAAGAACCAAGCCTGTCCTGAGCAGCTTCAGAAGCACAGGCAGGTAGATGATAACATGCTGTTTTCCAAGAATACATAACAAATTAGTGGATTTCAGGTTTTTTTCACAAGCTTTGTCTGATATCCGCAGAAGATATCAGAGCAGAACTGCAGAAAACCACAACCACATGGTGTGTGTCTGTCAGGAAACATGGTCAAAGGAAAGGATGTTTCACTAAACCTTGGGGACAGTGTTACCAATGCATCCTGATGAGCCAGAGCAAGGTGGGAAGTCCTGTCCCTGCTCACAATGCTTTCTACAGCTGTATGTGCATAATTTCCCTTCTATGCCCATTCCCCTTTTCCAGTTTCCCACAGGATAAGCCTTTCAGTGCAAAACCTGCTTATTTTTGTGTAGCTGGACAATCCACAATTCCAAAGTTAGGGGCATCATCATGCACATAGAGTTTGGTGTGCTTTCAAATATAGAACCAGAAATCAAAAACATCTTCTGAGCCAGTTTTTAACAGTTAACAGAATGTTCATGAGCATCCTTTATAAATGCAGCCACCACACTTCGCTGCATCAAATGAGCTGCAGAGCACAAGCTTTTGAAATAAAAACAATGCTGGCAAAGTGGTGTGATTATATCACCAGTGAATAATTATCATTATAGTTTTAAATAAATTGATGAAGGAACTTACTCTGGATTCTGTCATTCTTCAGTTCCATTGAGTTTGAGGTGAAAATCACAGAATTCCTATTTCAATGAACATCATGGGGAATAATTACTATCATAAAACAAACCTCCTGGCTTGATTTCTGTGCCATTTCTTTTCAGAAGTGTTTACCAGCAGGTCTCTCCTGCACTCTAGAGAATAGATTCTGTTTTCATCTGCCTGCACATGTCCTCTGCTACAATGCTCAGTTTTCCCATCCTCAGCCTTGAAATCTTGCAGATGATGCATATAAAGGGAAACAGAGCTTGTTGTTCCAGTATTGCTGAATGACATAACATGGGCTAATTTGGACTGAGATATCAGTCACTGAAGGGTGAACTCTAGTCCCATTTAAGAAGCCTCAGGTGTGAAGAATTCCAATATCTTTTAAGCTAGAACCAGTAGTAAGATGTGAAGAGGCTCAACTAGTGTTAAAACTGATAAAACAACTGGGTCCTAGAGGTTGAAAGAATAGCCTCTGCTCTTCTCCCTTCTATAGTTCTAGTACTACCATCACCCTGAGTGGAAGAGAGACTGCAAACTTGAAAACACTGTTTAGTAGAAGTCTTTTGTTGTAGAAGCTCATAACTTTAAGTGTCTGCCAGTGCTGCAGCAGATCACCCATCTGCAGTGCTGCTGATATAAAAATTAGTTCAGAGAGCCGACATGTTGGCTAAAGGCATTATTTAATGTGGTTGCCAGAAATCCCTTCATGAAAATTCATGACTCCAGCAGCTGGTCCTAGTTGCCATGAAACTTCTTGTGTGTTCTTCCTCAGAAGGCAGAGAAACCAAAACCATTCTGAGTCTCCACAAAGATCTGTGTCTGATTTCAACTGAACTGAACAAGGAAAGGCTCCCATCACCACCCATTACATAGATGGCTTTTCCATCACCATACAGCTCAGAGCATCTTTCCAGTCTGCCCTCCTCTTCATCAGATCAGGCAGCAATGAGCTTTGAACATAATGATCAGACCCAGCAGAAATAACCCCGAAAGGTTTAGAGGTTTTACTGTACTCATCCAAAGGGACACTGCTATTTGTATTCATGTCTTAACAAAGCACACATCTTTCCCAGGAAATATAAAAATCATGTCCTGATAGTTCCCTTCTGGTCAAGGTCTTACAAACGTTTCTTTTTGGTCCCCTCTGAAGCTGTCAAATTGATCTGGTTTAAAGGAGAGGTATTCTAGCTTGTGTGAAGCAGAGGGACATAATTTCCCAAATTGCCCTGCTCCAACGACGAGTAATAGGTGATAAAATGTATTTAGTTTAGCACATTGATAAGACCTCATCCCTCATCTCCAAACACTCTTTAGAGATTACAACTCACTGTTAACAGTCAGAAACTAATAATCTGTGGGGGAATGAAGCCTATGGCTTCCACATCCTTCTGGCTTGTGTCCATATGAGAGTTTACCACACTGCCTGGGATAACAGGATTCTCTGCATACACTTCCCTGTCCCTCCTTCCTTCACTACTATGAATTAGCACTGCAGAGCTCTGGAATTGCTCAGCTACTGTTTCAGAACAGGAGAAATCTCATTATTCTGCAGAAAATACACAGAGCTATAATTTGGTGGAGTTCCTATAGAGTTATTAATTGAAACATAATAGCTCCTTCAAAATCAGCTTTTAAAAAATTGCTTTAAAAAATTACCTGCTGGCTCAGATTTTTCAAAGGTTTCTTTAACTGTCTGCACCTATGAACACTGTCATTTGCAGTAATTTTTCTTGGTGAAAATGGTATTAAGGACAATGACATTTCAAGTTACATAAATGTTTCTGAGCTCAAAATTGTGCAGCACTGGAAGGAATTATGCTATTCAGATTGCTTAAGAATAACAGAAGCAACTTTGAAAACTGCAGCCTTTTCCTTTGTGGTACTTTTCCGTGTCTCTAAATGGAGCTAGCTGGTTTCCTGTAGTATATGCAGTGAGGCAAAGAGATGTGCAGGGGTTCGTAAAACAAAGTATTCTTTAGGATGTATTTTTTATTAATATAATCTAATATGGTAAAGTTTGGCCATGTAAAACAAAGTATTCTTTAGGATGTATTTTTTAGTAGTATAACCTAATGGGGTGAAGTTTGGCCACAGATCCAGCAAGTATCAACAAAGTGAGTTAGGTAACATTTTCTGGGAGAGCTCCACAGGGAGAGCAAAGTGTCAGCCCTTTTCTGCCTCATGCCTTGCAAGGCCCTTACTGCTTTTGCAGAGCAGACAAACAAACCATTTCTTAAGCACAAAAAATTGGGGATGAATGTTCTGAAGCTTCCTCATGAAGTTGGATCATCTTATAAAACTACAAGGTACTCTGCCACAGGACACTGAGTCCTTCACATACAACTGCACCCAAGGAGGGAACTCTGGAATTGAAGCATGGAACAGAAAAGTGATTTCTCTGCTTCTAACAAGATCAGCCTTCCAGCCATTTCCTAAGACCATGTGTAGCTGTCTAAAAGTAGCCAGAGGAGTAACAAAGTAACAAGGAGAAGCAACCACAGGAAGTAGCTGGATCCTGACTAGAAGTGAGGCCACATTCTGTCATCAATTATCTTTCCCCAGCCTAAGGGACCTTTAGGCTACAGAACACACTGGGGAGGGCTTCTGGCTAAGGGATTATATGAAGGCTTCAGAGCACTTGGAGGGAGCTCCTAGAGAGATGGAGTTGAATTCCTGCTTCAGGGGCTGAGGATCTGTGTGAAAGGCATGCTGGATCTCCCTAATGCTCTATCTGTCCACATTTAAGGAAGTTTCTTTCTGCTGCTCTTTGTTGTGACATGTGGATCCAATAAGTGTCCTCTTCCCTTCTGGATATCACATACTTGCTGTGCTTGAGTTTTACCACCCTATCCCACACTTCCTTTGAAAGCCTGCCTCCCTCTCCATCGCTCGCTTCCTTCAGTTTAATAGCTCCCAAACTTCATCTGTGTTCTGGGCACAAAGGTTATTCCTGCAGCCCCAGTCTGGACTGAAGAGCACTCTCTCTTTGCCACAGCAATGCTGCAGCTTTGATTGGCTGTGAGGATGAGACAGGGCGAGGTTTAATGGCTCTAAGTCAATTAATGCTTTCCAGGCTTTACACTCGACCTTAGTACTGCAGCGAAGGCTGGTTTATTCTGTAGTGCCAAAGGGCTGATCTGAACAAGCAGGAAAAGGGGCAACATCTGGGAGAAGAACCTGCTTTTGAAGTCATGGCCAGAGCCATGAGCATGGATGGGTTGTGTTTGGTCAGTCTTTACACCTTCCAGCCCTGCTTGGGGCTGGCCATGGCCAGCTGCTTTCTTAGTGCACATATGTCAGCTGAACTGTACTTTCCCCTGAGGTACTGACTCAGTTTCTTTTCAGGCTTCCATCGGGGATTGCCTCCCAGTAACCCCTGTAAGTCCCATGCCAGCTGCCTTCAGCACAAGAAACTGCTATTGCTGCTGTGCACAGCAGAAAGAAGAAGTGATGAAACGGTACACTGATTACAAAATGCATTTACTCCATAGAAAGCAATAGGAAAATTTACTAGACAGAAAAAAGGCAACTTTCAACAATTTACCGAGCAGAGTCTCCCCCATCCCAACAACCTCATTTCCCCCCTTGAACTTAAAGCTGCATCTGCCAGCATATGGGCTGGGTCCAGATTGTCATGTGTAGGCTTAAGGTGTTTTAGCAAGTTCTCCAGCTAGGAACAGGTGTGTCTTTCTAATGCCCTTTCAAGTAACATATGGACTTCAGAGAAAATCCAGCAGGGTTTTCAGATCTCACTCTCCTAGCTCTGTCTGGTCAGACACTGCAGGGAAACCCATCTGTGCCAGCTCTCAAGTTCCTTTGTTCTGTGCTGCCACTCCTGTTGTGACAGTAACTACCACAGTGCAGTTTAGAGAGCTCCTATTTTGATGTTTATGTAGGCTCATCTATGCCTGAAACTCTTACTGCACAAAGAGTAAATTCAGGAGTTAACTGCTCTGCATACACCCAAAACTTCCCAGCGCTGTTAGGGACTGAAGTACAACAGCAAGTTACCACACCCTTTACTCCTCACCTGGTTTTTCAGAGTTCAACTCTGACAGCTAATTGGATTTAGCAGAAGTGTGCATAAGCATCTAAATCTGGTGTGAACTGATGTCACTTGGATTATGGATTCTCGACTTCCAAGGAAGAATTTCAAACTGGGAGAGAGCAACCTGATGAATGAAACTCAGGCCTGGAGACTGTTTGATCCTGGTAGATCCATCTAGCTTGCAGGCATGCAAATCCAGGGATAAAATTAAGAATGCAGAGCCCAGAGAGATTATACTTTGGTCCTCATTCCTACTATACACCTGCTTGTGGTTCCCAGACTCTCCTTCCTAGCACATCTGCTGGGCAGGTAGGCTGTTTCATCTGTGTGTTATTCCAAAGGCAAGCTCCTCTTTTCCTGCCTTTGAAAGGAAAATAAATGTGAAGCTTGTTTTTCTTGCCTCCAAGCAGGGACCAGTTTTGATTGCAAATAATACAAAATTTATCAGAAGATTAAACTTAAAGTGAGAGACCTAAATTCCCAAATAAACAAAGTTATATCACTTTAAAAAATGGCATCCTGCATCCTTAGCCACAGGCATATTTTTGTCTTTTTCTCACGCCTTACATGCTGACATTCTTTCCATTACCATTGTCATCAGAGAGCTTCTCTAGGTATTCAGCCCCTTGCTGTCCATATTTTCCTTCTTGAGTGGATCCAGGTCAGTGCAGTGATCAGAAAGTTCATCAGAGTGAGTTCACTCCAGTAATTTCAGGGGTAAAAGTCCTGTCTGTCGTCTGCTGTACATTGAGCAACCACATAAAAGATTGTACTGAGAGAACTTTAACTCTGTGGCTCATATCACCAATTACAGCTTGGAACGAAAACATCTTACTCATGAGTGGAAAGGAACTGCCAGTCAAGAAGAACCTCCCAAGAGAAGAGCTGCTGGCAAACAGAGTCACTGTGGGGCTGTGTTCACATATCACAGGTTGCAGGAAAAACCTCTCCTTGCCTTCCCTCCCCTTCCTCAATGCCTCTGTACAACAGGAATGAGGAGGGCCACTCAGGGGATGATGTGATTGATGATCCAGCTACACCAGAGATGTTGTGAAGGCCAGACTGGCCTATGACATGAGGGATATCCAGTTTTGGAAATGCTTAGCTGATGGGCAGCCCATGCAAGTCTTCATTTCCAGCCACACAGAAGCCTTAATTTCTTCTAATTTCTTGTATTGCTTCTGATTTCTTTAGGTAAAGCTGTTGTTGTTATTGTTATTAAGCAGACCCTGATTTTTTGCACTTCTATGTATCAAGATCATCTCTACAAGGGAGGAAAGGTGGGTTATAGTTGTAGGTGACTCCCTTCTGAGGGGAACAGAGGGTCTTGCCTGTTAGGGAACTCTGCTGCCTCCCTGGGGTCTGGTTTTAGGACAGCAGAAGGAAACTTCTTAGCCTGGTCCAAGGGATCTTGCAGCATTACCCATTGTTTCTCTTCCGTATGGGTGGTAATAAAGCTGTAAAGAGTTGTCCAAGGACAATTAAATAATACTTCATGGCCCTGAGGTGGTTGGTAAGCAAATCTGGAGCAGAGATAATTTTTTATTTTTCTTCTTTCTGGACACACCCTAACACCTTGATGTCTTTCTTGTATTGTGGTGCCCTAAACTGCACACACTGCTTGAGGTGAGGCTGCACAGTGCAAAGTAGAGCGGGACAGTCACCTCCTCCAGCCAGCTGGTGATGTGCTGTGCTTGATGCACCCCAAGACACAAGCTGGCACAAGATCATTCAGTGACAGTGCTTTGGAAATGTCAGACTCACAAGTAATTTCATAGCCTAGTTCTTGCAATGTATGCCCCACTTAGCTGCTGAACTGTGAGTCACAATTTGAACATGGGAAAGGAAAAAGGTGTTGCTCTTACTTTTTCTGCAAGTAGGTGCAGAGGCAGGATAATGAACTCCTATCACTCAAACTCTGCTTTCAATTCTGTCACTGAAAATCAGCAGAGATAAAATTTAGAACGGTATTAATTGAAAGCCATGTTTTATTATTTTGATCCCTTTACGTTAACATGGAGTTGGTCAATCAATCAATCAGTCTGGGGGTAGATGAGACTCACAAATTCTGTTTTAAGGATGTCCTTGAAAAAGACTGCCACATAGAAAAGAGTGATGTTCTCTGCTTCCAGTCAAGTCTGGTGTTCAGATTTTGCTAAGGTCTTGTAAGTCAACTCATTTCATAACCACTGAACCTGATGCTGATGGTGGGGAAACCTCAGAGCTTTTAGAGAATTTTTAAGAATCAAGGCAGTGGAAATCTTTTGTCAGCTATTCACATTTCTGACACTTTTAAATGGAAAAAGAAGTCACCCTCCTGGTTTAATAGTAGAGCCTTTACCTTACAGTGCACCACCATAGTTACAACTCTTCACATGACTTTTGGAATATCTATTACTGAATTTCTTTATAAGATTTTATTAGTTATGCTCTCCAAGGACAGAATTTAGCAGGCCCTTTTCCATGGCTGAAATGAAGGAGAGTGTTCCAGAGGCATCAGTGTTCCCACATGAATTTGCCCCCAAGCAGCTAAAACTGCTGTTGACAGCTCTTACGGAACAGGGCCATGGTATGTTTTTTTGCTTCAAAGAGATGCTGAATGTTTACCAAAAAGTTCAAATATGTTTTGAATGTGATAACATCTAGAACTGCAATGCAGGAGATAAAGGACCTCTATCAAGCAATCTTCAGATTGTTCAGAGCAACATCCTTGGAATAGACACACTCATGCATGCTTGAGGGGAATGTAGCACTGAGTTAAACAGCCTGCAGAGTTCCCCAGTTGTTCCACAGTATTGCTTGTTGACAAAAAGTAAGCAGCTTTACAACAGACCACATGCTTGGAAGATTTTGGAGACCAGAATTTAGGAATAGGAGTGCTTGCACAAAGCCCCTCAGGTTTGGAAAATCCTTGGAGGATCAAAAGCTAAAGTTAGCTCAATAATACTGATCATGAGTAGGTCCTGCTGCTCAAATCCTGACTCTGAGAGGCACTCCTTTTTTATTGCCACAACTCATATTGCTAATGCATTTTCCTAACCAGTCTTATGGAGGTTTTTCTGATGGCAGGATGACTGAAATATAAATATGAGGAAGCCTGGCAGATTGACTCTGTCACACTCTCACAAAATCTCAGGGTCTTTTTTCCCCCTCAGGTAGGTAAGGCAGAGGAATTTCTGTATTATGTACTGAAAATATAAATCCTTACATTATGAAAAGGGATAATGGTAAACCATTGTAGTTATTTACTCAAATTGGCAAAAATAATTTTCACTGAAGAAAGCTGACTTGGTGCCATTCTGTTTCTCCAGGTCACTGTCCAGCCCACCTCCATCTCCTTCCTTCTGCCTTTATTAACACAGAGACAGCTTCTGTCCTGAGCTTTAATTCAGGCATGGAAAAGGCTCTTTTGGAACTAATATATCACCTTTCTTTAAACCCACCTCAAAACTCTTCTTTGTAGTGATGAGTGAAGGAAATTCTGAAGTGAACAGGCCACTGATGTGCCCTGACGTGCCCCGACTCTCACAGCTGGCACTGACTGGTATTGGTTGCTCCAAATCCTGATTCTTCCTTTTCTGGGCATATCAGTTTACCCTTCATTGATCCAGATAATAAGTTCCCTTATGATATAAGAATTCTGTTCTTGTTTTATGCTCATGTGGTGCCAAGTACCATTGTGTAATGAACTGTGATATATAGAAGTGCAAAAAATAAGGTTCTGGTTGATAACAATAACAACAACAGCTTTACCTAAAGAAATCTGAAGCAATGCAAGAAATTAGAAGAAATGAAGGCTACTATGTGGCTGGAAATGAAGACTTGCATGGGCTGCCCAGCAGCTAAACATTTTTAAAACTGGATATCCCTCATGTCATAGGCAATTCTGTCATGTAGCAAAGACGAAATTTAAATGGTTTCTGACATATTGCTTCAATCATCAAACTTCTGTTTGCTGATTTGTTCTGTATTTTTACTACAACAGCTTTCTAAACACCCAAGCAGCACTAATTTTTCAAGACATTAAAATTATGATTTTGCCCTATGTTAGGCAAAATACTAATAAAAGGTTCTTGAACTACTGCTGAAATAGTTGATGGATCTTGAGTGCTGTGCTCGTTCCACTGAGGAGCTGCTGCCATGACATGGAGTAATTGTGTGTTTTCCTAGGGGCAGAAAACCCTTCCTTGTCTTATTGATTCTGTCATCAAGTATTAAAAAAATCCCTCTGGTTAGGCCACACTCATGACAACCTTTGCAACAGGTTCCTCATGGTCTTGAATTTCTGCAGATGCCTCCTGTGTTAGCAGCAGAACAGTCTAGAGGCCTTTTTTCCTGCTAAACAACTGCCCTGCATAAAGTGGAAGATATACTGGGTATATTGGGAATATTTACTTGCAACAGAGTCACTGCCTTAAATAAGAGCAATCTCCAGGTTGCTTTACCTTCTGCTCTAAATCCACAGCTTGAGAATTGGAATGCTTTATCCCTTTTCCTCTACTCCACCAGGCTACACTGGGAGCTTGCACATGCAAGCATACAAGTCCCAGGACCTTGAGGTCATCTGCTAGCCTAAGAAAAGTGCAAAATGCAAAATGTCCTGGTAGTACTTGCACTTTCAGGACTTTTAGCCAAATAAGATGCCATAAATTTCACACAGAAATTGGACCAGAAAGGTTTTCAGGAGCACCCTGTCTGTCCCAAAACATGTCCCACTCAACTATCACTGAACTTCGTGTCTGGTATAACTTAAATGATAGATTTTTGAGAACTCATAGTCAAAGCAAACAAACAAGCAAACAAACCCTCCAAACAATAAACAATAACAAACACAAACCCCTCAAACAGCTAATGCAACAGGTGAATATACAAGAGTTATTTGCAGCAGCTAAATAAGCTCAATTTCACTTTCCAGTCATTGAGCCATGTCTTCATCTAGTTTAAATTCACAGAAATTTGTCAGAGTTCTAATTGCTACTCTGTGTATACGATTTATCAAAAATGCAAAGGATTTAGAAGATTATTCATAAATCAAAACATGACTGCCTACACCCCTGCCCTGCATCTCAGCTTCCCAGTCACCTTCTCCTGGCCCCAAAAACATGCCTGGACCTCATGATCTCCTATCAAAGAACTTATAATCCTACATGCCTCAAAATGTTTTTGGGAGAGAGGTCTTTCAGCTGATTTCCTAACTATTTTGCAACTATCAGCTACGACTCTGTTCTGACGAATCCCCAGTGAGTTAAAACAAAACTGAAAAGAAAAGCAGATTCTGGTGAGTGAAAAAGCATCATGGGTTGAAACCTATGATAAACTGTTTGTGAAACAGCAATGCCAACTGCTTTAGAGAAAGAGAGCTAAAACCAGACTAAATGGTCCTCAATACAAGAAAGCTAGAACTAAAACAACTTTTCTACCTTTAACAAGTCAAAAATAATAATGAAGATTCCCAGGGCAGAGAAGCTGGAATCTGACTGGAGAAAAAAAGTCTTATTTCTTTTACTTACTAATCACTTTTAAAAAAATGTATCTAGTAATCTTTGTGGTTTTGAGGTTTTCTAGCTAATAGTTTGGAGACTTTAAAAGTCTTTCCTGCTTCAGAAGAACAAAACCAACATGTAAAATAAATTCAAATTGAAGTCAAGAGAACCTGCATAGCCTTAACATCAAGGCAAAGAACTGCAGCCAGGAGCTGTGCACTTTGCCTTTGTAAGTGGAATCTCAGAGGATCAAAATCTGATTCTCTCCCTTATGTCCCCGATTATTTAACAAAGAAGCTCCTGCCTTCAGCTCCCCTGAGTGAAAATACATGGGCTGCTCGTTTTGCTTATCTTGCAAGCCCTACAGAGGAACCTTCTGCAGGCACAGGGGCAGAGCTGAGCTCTGAGCTCTGTGTGAGCAGCTCCATCTGACACAGCCCCAGTGACCCTGCAGTCCCCATTCCTGCAGCAGCAGCTCTTCTCCTCCATCCTGCCAGGCTCTTTAGGACACTCATCCCCTGGCAGCTTCCCCCTTCAGCAGACACAGGGGTCAGACAGAGGGGACAGACATTCCCTCTGTTCCCCTCCCCAGTCCCACGGTTCTGTTGCTCAGATGAACACACAGGAGAAGTTGGCACAAAAAAACCACCAAGGCTCTTATAAAGGCTTCTTGCCTCACATCAGGTGGGCAAGGCTTGGAAAAATTAATCCACTGCTGCTGACAGGGGTTCCTACCAAATAAAGCCACCAGATTTTGGGCAGGGGAGTCTCAGCTAGGCAGGAGTCAACACAGAATCACACTGCCCCTTAAACTCTGTGGCCTTAGTCTGAATCAGCTCAGACCCTATTAATCTGCCAGTTTTCAGGAAGCATGCATAGATGTTGGGGAAAATGATTGAAGTTTTTCTGCTTTTTCCAGAACATATAACGTAAACATGCATGCTTATTAATAGAGCAGGAAAAAATGCACATCTCTGCTACTTACCATTCTTTGGTTATTTTCACCAATCAAATTGATTTTTTCCTTTTTGGCAGACATGCTATTTTTATGTTGGGAAGTTTGTCTGTATTTCAAAGGGAAGGAATTTCTTTGACAACATGAAAGAGAAGCAAAAAAACTGGCAGAAAAAACATGTGGGTCACTAGGACCAGTGCTGTCAGAAGCCTTCAGATAAACTTTGTCCCAGGTTTGTTTTATCTTTTATACAAGAAATTTAGTTCTGTTTTTCAAAATGTGCCTTTGGGCAACTACACAAATCCTGCTGCATTAGTGTAATTGTACTAATTTTAATCACAAGCAGCTTGCAATCACTGAAATACCTTCTGACTATAACTATTAAAGCATTTGACAGTGATGCATGCAAAACAGCATCCTGTGATTAGGTTGTATCATTAGTGGGAGATGTTTCAGCTCATATGATTAAATCTTCCTGACATTGGGTATTACATTTGCAATGGCTGTTTGATCATGCACTCGCACACATGACAACAAATCTGTGCTCATTCAGACAAGGTCAGCACAGAAATGCTGTAAACAGTGTAACAAGCAGCCTTGCATTTGCCCATGTGGAACAGAAAGAAAGAACTTGTCTTGAAATTCTTGAAATATCCCAACCCTGTGCCTCTGTGGTCAATTTTCTCAGTGCAAGCACTGGATTAAAGGAATTTTCCCCTAACAGCTCATTCCCAGCTCATCCTTGGCCTGCAGTTGTACCAGCACAGCTTGGACACGGAAAAGAACTGACAGGAAAACTTCTGTGTTGGTCTCCCAGTGCATTTCATGCTTTTGTCTCACTAACTACGGTACAACAGGAGATGAAAGTCTAGCCTGATGTTAAAGCAAGTTTCCCACTCTGGCAGTCACACTCCCACCCCCCAGGCACTCACTGTTGGGACTGAAGCCCCTTGGCAGTGGGGGGACTCCAGTGACCCGATGGGTGCCCCACTTGAGTCCCCACACACCTCACATTCACACAGCCAGACAAGCTTCCCTCACTGGTTGGAGCCCAGATTTCCCAAAGCCGAGTCCCAGATGTCAGCATCCTTCCCACTGTTTAATGGTGCTGCAGCAACAGCTGAACAGAAACAGCTCCCACTGGTACCTTTGAGGAGGGACACAGGAAAAAAAGGAACCCCTGGGCTTTTGTCCTCTCACAGTCTAAGTGTGCCACAGTCTGGGTATTGTATTTGCTGGGAATGCCCTGATGAAGGCAGGACTGATGCATCTGACTCCATGTTCTCAGAAGACTGATTTATTATTTTATGATGTTTTATTATATTAAAGAATACTATACTATACTAAAGAATACAGAAAAGATACTTACTGAATGCTAAAAAAGATAATAATGAAAACTTGTGACTCTTTCCAGAGTCCCAACACAGCTTGGCCCCGATTGGCCAGAGTCAAAACAGCTCACACCAGAATCCAATGAAACAATCACATGTGGGTAAGCAATCTCCAAACACATTCCACAGGAGCACAACACAGGAGAAGCAAATGAGATAAGCATTGTTTTCCTTTTCTCTGAGGCTTCTCAGATTCCCAGGAGAAGAATCCTGGGTGAAGGGATTTTTATAGAGAATGTGAATGCCACATCTGGGGTTTTCCTGCTGGACCATTGGGTCCTGTTGGGCCTGAGTGCCTGGTTACCTGGCTGGAGCTGCAGGTCCCTGTGCCCTTTGTGGTGGGAAGGGCTGGTGCCACCTCCTGGCCCCTCACCCGGGGCTCCAGCCTTTGCCCTGGCCAGGATCAACCTGCAGCTCCCACTGCAGCTGCTCCCTGAGCCCCTGGCACTGTGTGTATTCCTCAAGCCTGAAGCCAGTTCAGCTGGCAGAGCCCCTGGCAGCTCCCCAGCTACATTCCTTTCGGCAGCAGTGTGTACAGCCACACCAATGAAGCTGACGCACCCCTACCATGGATTTAAGATTAAAGCATTGGGTTCTGCTTCAAATAATGCCATGGATGTGGGGACAAACTGCTCTCAGTGTGTTCTCTTTGATACCCCATAAGCTGCACACTGCTGTTTCCATGTCCCCAAAGTCTGGCCAGCATCCTGGTACAGATGGCTGTTGTACATGTGCCTGCCAGGACAGCCAAACTGCCAAGGCTCTGTGGTGCTGATGTCCTCACTCAGCCAGGGAGAAACCTTTATTTAGGCACACTTACACTGGCAGAAGATGAGTTTTGGCAGCACAGAGTGCACTGGCACAGGATGAAATGAACAGAATTTGTTCAAAGCACAGATTTGCTTTCCGTGAACGTCCCAGTCTTATCAAAGCACTTTTGTTAAATTCCTGTTGCACGCATGGAGCACAATTCCAACAGGACCAGGATTTTCCTCTCAAAACCATAAGCTGCATCATGAGGAACTGCTAAGTTCATTCCCACTGGGAGACAACTGTGATTTGAGAAACCTTTCAAATCATCAGTTTATTTTGGGGATGTAATACAGACAAAAAGTCTCTACAGGCAGCTCCGCTGCACGTGCTGGCCCAAGATTGGAAAGCTGTAATTTTGGAGGATGCAAAGCTGTTATGAAGAGGTAGATCACAGATATATTCTGTTGATTTGCTCACAGAGGAAACTTTCAACTTCTCCCTTTTCCTTTTTATTTTTCTTTTCAGAAGTAGTTCCTTACCAGAAGCTGGCAACTGACAATGAACCAAAGGCACATTTTGGTCTTAGGGGTCTGATTAGAAGTGAAAAGTAACATGACCACTACAAGCATTCCTGAATTAGAGGTAATCAAGATCCTGAGAAGATCACTAGAGGCGGGTCAGTCTCCTTAAACACTTTGTCATCTTAAAGCAATCAGATCCAATTTCATTTGCTTTCAGTCAAGAGACAGCCTTCAGCTAAAAGCATTTATTCAATGAAGACATTTACACGGCATCTGTTAAAGTCTCGGCTGACAATGTTTACTAACCCAGAAATTTCTACCTCAGTTTCACTCTCTGGCACTCTTCTGTCCATCTTTTTTTTTAAAGGAAAAGCAAAGAGCCCGAGCAGGGTGAATCAGCTCATTAAAGGATTGGGTGAGCACCAGAGCCAAAGCCATGGAATCAGGCAGAGAAGTTGAGTGGTTACACTGAGATGGCCTTTGTCACTACTCAGAGAGAAGGAATACTTGTGGGACAAGATAGTGGTTTGCCTTTCCATTGTTTTTACTCAAGGGGTGATAGGAGATGGTAGCACAATAATATGCATTATTAATTCCAAGCAGAAAATTCCAGTTAAATTGTCAAATACAATGCCCAGGAAGTAGACAGGGAACTTAACAAAAAACCAGGTGTTTTCTGCTACACAATGTAGTTCTGCTGTAACCTCAAAATTCAGTACAGATTCAATGAAATCACCTCAAAATCCAACCCCAATTACATGTGAACTTTTACAGAGTTTCAGATGAACCTTAGATTAATGGTTTTGGCCAGAAACCGTGGGAAATATGTTAACTTCATATGATCAAACCACAGAAAGGATGAAAATAAGCAATTTAAGCTGAGCTTTGTTTTGAAAGGTTTTGCAAAATGAAGCCCAGTTACTGGGAATTCACATGATGCCAACTCAGAAATAAAACCTCCACAAAGTCCCTGAGAAATGAAGCAGGAGTGTTTGAGACTGTGCTCCTACTTCCCTTCAAGTGCTCCTAAGTGGCAATTATTGCTACTCTGTTTTCTATGCTTGTTTTTCCAAGGCTGTACATGAAAACTCAGATCTACCTCAAACATCAACCCTTCCACTGAGGGATTATGTTGAAGGAACATAGCTTTGGGTTTGTATATTTTTGCTTGAGTGTCTTGTTTGGGTATTTTAGTGTGAAAAAGAAACACCTACAGATGCCTGCTTTGCAATTGAGTTTGTTTTTGGCAAATATAAGTTTAAAATTGAAAACAGGGACTCAACAAACCCATGTTATCATAATCAATATTCCTGATCCTAAGTAAAGGCAGAAAACACTTCTGAGTTTGATTTGTGCCAGTTAGAATTGAGATCATTGCAAGGTTGCTGCTGACATCAAAACAGCACTGGAGGGTGAGGCTCTGGATTCAATCTGTGTGTTAGGCTGACTGAAAGCTCCTGAAATGCTGCATTTCCCAACAGTTCAGGAATAGCTGGACACGGCATCCTGGCAACAGCACAGCCCTGGTGGGTGGCTGGTGCTGCTGGAGACACACTGGGAAAAATGCTTCCACAGAGGCCAGGCAGCCAAGTGCTCAGAGATGAGCTGAAATCCCGAGGCCCAAAGGAATTTTTGACAATATACAATCTGCTGTATGCAGTTTGCCTTGGGAGCTAAGCATCCCCTTGGTTGCTATTCCAGCACAAGCTGGGCTGCCCCTGCCTGTTTGCAGCATTTCACAGATTTCCTCAACATCATGTGATGTCCCTATCCATAGCAGGGATCACTTTAAAATTTAGATGCCATGCACTCCTTGAGGCACTTACAAGTTCTCTCAGAGATCCAGGGTGAGACCCAGAGGTCCCCGGGACCTGTTTCCATAGAAGAACAAACTGGCAAATCCTCAGATCCTCATCTCCTCCTCATCAAACACCAGCACTGCACTTTGTGCATCTTGTGTCATTTCAGTGTGCTGAGTGAAGGTGCTCTAAAATTCTGTTACAACAGGATTTGTTCAGTGAAAAAGCACATTGCAAATGCATTTCCATTAGGGGTTCTGGGCAATGCCTCCTTTTGCAATGTGTTTACTTGGCTCTGTAAATATCCAGGGCAAAGAGTAACCCTTGGCTAATAATACAACCCACTGATAGAGTCAGTGCATGTCAGCTTACTGACAAGAGGGTGGAAGAGTCTGATGCTGAGGAAAAACAGAAACCAGGCACCAGCTATGCCAGCAGTCAGAGCTGCTGGCTGTACACAGTATTCTTCACTCAGCAGGCACCAGGAGCTATTATAAAAAATATTTATCAGGAAGACCCCATGCTGCATGAATCCCTAAAGGAATTATTTAGACTTCAGCTCTTCAATTCTAAATTTGCAGAGACCTTTCAGAGAGAATGACATATGCTAGAAGTCAATTTAAATGGTATTACCAAAATCTGAGGAGTTAAAAGCACATCTTGACATTGAATAATTTTTGAAAACATTCAGGAGACAGCTTCTTCTACCTGTGTCATTAAGTGGCATCATTTCTGAGCAAGCAAAGGATTCAGGAAACTCCTTCAGAGTCATGGTCAATTTGCTGTTTATTTACTGTAAGGCAGCTCTTCCATGGAGGATCCATGCCAGCTTAATAAACTCACAGTAACAACTGCAAGGTGATGAAGGGCTAAACCTTTCCCCTGTAGGATCTTGCTTCAAACATAAGCTGGGCTGCCTAGGACACTCCCAGGGCTGGAAGGACCCTGCCAGGCCATCCAGGCACATCCCAAGGGTGGCTCAGGAGGGGATATTTTCTATTTTCTCCAGTATTGAGCAGGGTGGAGCTTTGCTGGTCACTTCCATTAGCTAAACCAGGTTGTTTGAAAATTCTCTGAACAGCAGAGTAAAAAGCTTTTAAAAATTGTGGAAGGGGGATTTTCTCAGAAGAAATGAGAGTATTATCCTATCTGCAGAAAGACCTACAAGCAGAGAAAGGGAAAAAAAAGAAGTAAATCCAGAAATTTCATTCTTCTCCAATAGACATTGTGTAAATACACTGTACCCCATCAGCTCAATCAGCTGTGCTACCCTTGACTCAGAAAACAAAATCACCCAACCAAAACTAACCCTTCTGGACTGGGGGGATTCACATTTCTGATGTCAGGGGAATTTTGCTATGGTCCTATCTTAAAGCACACAGAGAGACACTAGGAACCGGTGTAATCAGTCTGAAAGCTTACCCAATCAGGTGAGAATTATTTTTTTCTTATTTTATTCCTGCACTGTGACTGTGGTTTGGTATTTGCCAGTGCTCAAAAGGACAAGGGATGCCCACTGTCAGTAATCAGTAATGCAAAAGACATTTTCCCAGTAGCACCATCAGGTGCAGGATTTGCCAGCTGTGCCAGTTCCTCATCTAAATGCCAAATCCATTCTTTGGACAGTCCTGAAACAAGAAAGACCAGCCCTTTAGGACAGTGGGGCTGATGTGGCTTTTTCCAGGTGGCTGCCCAGGAGCTCTTGTGTCTGTTTGAGAAGCAGCTCCATTTCTGCTGGGTACCACGCTGTTCATGAAGTGTGTGATGCCATCAAGGCATCGGGGAGATGCTTTGATTTGGGACTTTGTACCTAGCCTAGAACAACAAGATGATAAAGAGGACAGAGGAGTTAATACTCAAGGACAACACCACCAACAGATGCTTTTGCTCTCAGAAAACATGAAGTTTTTCTACTGAGAATTTTAAAAAAACAAAGTTCATCAAACTGGAGCCAAATGCATGCAGAAACTTCACTGAAGCTGCTTGCATGGAGCAAATTCAAAATAAAAAGTTGGAGGTCACAATGAAATTAGTGCTAAAAGCCCCATTTAGGTTGCATCCTGTCATTTTAGGATACAAAATAAAACTATGTGGATACTGCATTTTCTAAGGTAAAAAAGAGGGGAGTTTAATTTTTTACTTTAAAATTTATAGATTTTTAAAAGTGACAGTGGATTGGGGGATGACAGAGTCACCTCTCCAATGACACTGGACAAACTAACAGTCTATTAAATTTCTTTTTTTAAATATAGGAATGTGAAACAGTTATTTACATAAAGTGTGTGAGGAAGTTTGTTACAAGAATGTAAACATCAGAAGGCTTAGAAGGACTTAAAAAAACAGGGTGACAGCATCCAGAGAGCTTTGCATGGTATTTTTTCCACATTTTGTTTTTCAGGTTAATTTTTTTCAGAGGCAGCTAATCTTGTGATATTGTGTCATGCTAGTTGCCCCTCCTACAGTGACAGAGCTTCCTGCCTGGGAGTTGAAATGAAGAGACTTCTTGAAAAGGTCTAATAATTTTGGGGGCTTTTTATTTTTCCCCCTAAAATGGATCTGAGGGGATGTTAGGAAGGATGACCCTGCAGTCACTGATCTGCTTATGAAATGAGAGAACCTGCAGTGAATTCTCAGCAAATTTGACCCCACTGACATAACTCCTGAGCAACAAAGGGGGAAGAATAATGCACAGATTTGTCATCCTTTGCCTCATGTACCAAAAATACTGTTTTGTTGAAGCACACCATCTTGTCAGTCTTTAAAGAGCATGGTGTGGGTGCCTGGTACCAGATGCTTCTCAACAGAAATTCTGAACAATGCCACCTCCCTCGCCAAGCCTGAAGGACACTGAAGAGAAGAGAGGGAAAAAGCATCTCTAGAAAGGTTTGAGGCTGATACTACTGGGGATAATGACACTCAGGAGCCACACAAAACTGGGAAAAAAAATTAGAATCTCTGAAAATTACAAATAACTAACAGGTTTCTTTTGAGATTAATGAGCCATGGAAAGCAATGGATCTTACAGGCCAATGGGGCTGGACAGTCCCCTAGCAAGAAGAAAGCCACCCTGTTTTTGTAAATGGGCATTTTTCTGTCTCAGTCCCTAGTATAGTTTTCTCCACAATTCTCCCCCATTATTTCTTCATTTTCCAGTGGATGGAGACAAATTTGTTCTTGCTCTTTTTAGTTGTGTAAGTGACTTTCTGCTGCATGCAGATACCCTTTCTATGGAAAAACAAAAGCTAGATAGCTCCCCATGTGCTTCCCCCCCCCCTGCTGAATGGCCTTTCTTTCTAGTCACCAGTTCATCTCTGCAATCATATGAGGAACACGGGAGTTTTTCCTGATAATTTACTTATTTTTTTTTTACCCACAGTTGGGCAAGGCTTCAGTTCTATCCTATGAGAACTTCCCATAATACTCTGTAAATTAGCAGCGCTTTCAGGCTGCAGCTCTCAGGGGGACCAGCACATTTGCATTGGTGACAGCCAGCTCCTGCTCCAGGGTCACTCCAGTCACATTTCCTTTGCATCAAGCTGACACTCAGGGTCAAGTGACATGTTAGCTTTGACACTGCAGTGATATTTGACTTCAGCAGCCTCCCAAGGTCAGGCTGCTCTTGGCTGAGCAGCACAGACAGAGGAGTTTGTGCTTGCCTCCCTCTGCTTGGCTTGGGAAATGATGGAGCAGTTACTTCCACAGGAGGATAAATGGTAGGCAGAGGAGAAATGCTGTCTGAGAGCCAAGTTCACTTTTGCCCTGCTGTTCCTGTAGTAGCATAACAAAATAACTCACACCTTTCTTGCTAAGGTAGAAAAACTGAATGCCCACCAGTCTGCCCAGTTTATCATTAGGCTGTGCTAGTACCCTCCTGTATTACAGATTACCTCCTTTTAGGATAAATGCTATTAAATTCTCAGGACAGCGATAGAGTTCCCTCACTCCCTTAGAATAAAGCTGTGTTATTTTCTCTAAGGGTCACACTCAAACCAGTGAGTTACATTCACCGCATCTGTTCTCCTCATCAGTTTGCGTCCCATATCAGTTCAGAGAAATCAAAAGCATTAACCCTCTAACATAAAAGCTGGGTTTTAATTGCTTGATAATAAGCAACAAACTACCCTTCCAGCCCCTGACAATCAAGCAGATTCTTAAATGGGCGGTGTCAGACAGGGAGGTCTGTGAAGCACCTGTGCACTTTGACAGCACTGCACACACATGATGGAGAACCTCTGTTTACTTTTGCAGCAGGGGGGTATCTGGGAAAGCATCCTGGAAACAGACAGGTATTTTAAAATCCAGAACCAAAACAGGCTAAGAAAGAATGTTGATCTTATTGAAGACACTGTGATTTAAACAAGTGACATCCTTCCCACCCCATAAAACTACTGCAAGGATTAACCAGCACTTGGGTATTTATGTCTGACAGCAGTCCTAAAAATGAGTTGCACTGCATGCAGGCTGGAAAACAGACAAAGTGACACATTCAGCTTACATAACACTGTAAAAAAAGAAAACTTGCTGCAATTCAAAACAAAAAGAAAGAAAAATCGATCAGGACATAGATGTCTTCTGGCTACAACACAAACACCCACCTCAGCATCTTCTGCAGCTTTAATTGCATTCTGGTTCAAAACCTTCAGTATAACTCAGTAAATTGAAATAAATAGTAGCAGATGAATGCATCTGTCCCTTTGTAAACACAGGAGAAAATAATCTATACAACACTTTACCTATTACTTCAATAATATCTTTAGAATCACAGTATGTGAAGAAATGTTATATAAGAAACAAAGTCAAACCATGGCATTTGAAAACTGAACACATTTCTGTTTGGCCAAAGTAATTGCCCTTTTTCCCATGTGTGAAAAATTTGTTTTGCAGTTTGAAAACCTCCCCATTGTATTTTATTCAATACAATTGCAGTTGCTGCTTCTTTATCATCTGGGCCTCCTTTTATTTGGCCCATCATACCAAAATACACTTATGTAAGCCAGAATTCTGTTTTGATGCCACTAGTTTGTTCTTCTTTCCCTCACTAAAGAATCTCCAGACCCTGCTTACTTCTTTTCATCTTGTATCTTGAAGGTCTTTTCTCTTTCAGTACTTAACCCAACAAGCTGTTTTTAATAGGGTTTGGCACTGAGTTTTCTTGCACTAAGATAACATAAACCTCCTTTCTTTCACTCCAAATGGTAGAACAGAAAAGCAGTAAGTGACAAAACTTGGTGATTAAAACCACTTGAAAGTAGTACAAAATTCTTCTCAAAGTCTGCTATCACATGCAATATTCCTCCTATCCTCTTTTCTATGCAGAATCTTCTGGGGTAGCTGTTGATACCTGGGCAAGGAGAGTGTGAAATGTACTTTGAAATACTTTGCACAGAGGAAACCCTCCTTCTTACTTCTTGTTCTTCCTTCCTTCCATCTTTGGCAGTTTCTCTTCAAATACTTGAGCCTTCCCCTGCCTGAGTTGCAGCCCTGGAATGGGAGTTTCTAAAAAACCTATTCCTAGTCTCTATCACATTCTTTTTCTCCATCTTCTACTTCAGAAAGTAGACATGACTATGAAGAAGAGCTTCTTTACTGTGAGGGTAACTGTTACATTCATATTTTCTGAAAAATCCCTTTGCCCAGGATTTTTCTCCTGGGAAGCTGAGAAGCCTCAGAGAAAAATGAGAACAATAATTATCTCATTTGTTTCTCTTCTGTTTTGCTCATGTGGAATGTGTTTGGAGATTTTTTATCCAACAGGTGATTGTTTTATTGGTTTTTGGTGTAGATTGTTTTCACTCATTGGCTAATCAGTACTAAGCTGTGTTGGGACTCTGAAGAGAGTCACAAGTTTTTATTATTATCTTTTTAACCTTCTGTAAGTATTCTTTCTGTATTCTTTAGTATAGTTTAGTTTTGTATTCTTTAATGTAATATATAAATAATATAATATATAATATAATAATAAAATAATAAATTAGCCTTCTGAGAACATGGAGTCAAATTCATCATTCCTTCCCTCGTCTGTGGAAAATGCAAATACAATAGGGGACTAAGCACTGGAAAGGCTGCCCAGAGAGGTTGTGGAGTCTCCTTTCCTGAAAATATTCAGAACCTTTTGGGACACAATCCCAAGTCTCATGCTCTAGGAGACCCTGCTTGAGCAGGGACATTGGACCAGATGTCCTCCAGTGTTCCTTTGCAATTTTACCCATCTGTGATTCTGTGACCTAAATCTCATCTTCTGTGGATTTCCTGCTGTTGGACATAACCCACTAAGGATATGCAGAATATACATTTCAAATGCATTGAGCTGACACAGAACCCTCTGATCATTGCTTCCTAAAAGAGATTTCAGTTAAGCAATAGAATAATATCTGCATGTTTTATATGCTGAGAGGGATCCTGGCAGTGGAGAAATATGGGGTTTGCTGGCCTTTCCTCCAAATTTCCAGAAATCATCTTGAATGAAATCTAACAGAGAGACATGGAAAAAGATTAAATAATTTCTCTCAGGATGATGTGGCTGAACCAATGCAGAGTAAACACAGAGGTTTTGGGATGACTCTGATCTCTAGCAATTGTGTCTCCTGTTCCCTCATGGCAGCCACATTATATCCCATTGCAGAAGGGGGCAACTTCATTTACAGCAACTCTTCTTCTTAGGATTTCAGAGATATTATCAGATCATTATTCAATATAACCTAAGTCTGACACCGACACTGCTCCCAGTGTGCTCTGTAAAAACAGACTTCTAACTCCATAATGCAGGAATAGGCTCATTCCTAATCATCAACAGGAGATGAGAGTCTATTTAGAATCCTCTTGTAAACAAAACCACAGATGGGGAGAATTATTTCCTTGCAGAAGAGGCTGCCCACACATTTTGTGCTCTCAGAGTGGTTCAGTTTATGTCAGCTCCACATGATCTGCTTTTCACCACCACTCTAAGCAAATACTGCAGAGTGCAGGCACTCACTGCAGAGAGTGCAAAAACCAGTGCAAAGACAGCTTTGCCATTACACATTAAAAAATAGCTCTTCAAGCATTATCAAACAGGTCTGGAGGAAAACACAAGTCTTGACAGGGTTGCAGAAAAAAGTAGAAGCTGTTCTGGCTTTGAGCCTTTCCTGGGATTTCAGGATTCTCAGAATTAATATTTAAATCCTTGGTCTGATACTTGCTCAAAGAGAGTTATTATGACAGTTTAAAATAAAATCAATTAATCAACAATTAATCAATTAATCTACTAGTAGTCCCAGAAAATCATCCTTCTTTGGATCTAAATAGGTGATAAAAACTTAGTAGGACAGTTATCAGTGAGATTAAAATGTGTTTACAGCTTCAGACCCTCCAGGACCTTGGGACCCCACAGTCCTGACCTAATGCTGAAAAGCTCCATCTTTCTCACAAACTACCTAAGCCCATCCCTAAATGACAATGACACCCTGAAAGATCACACTTGGGTTTGTGCTAGGTTATTTCTTTCCTATTTGTCTCCTCAAAGCAGCTAAACTTTCCTTGAATGAGGCCTAAAGCAAACATGTGAAGGAGGTGTTTAATTAACCTTTGAAAGAGAACAGGTCTCTCTTGCTGTGTCCATCCCATCACAGAAGAAGAAGAGGAAAGGCAGCTGTACTGGGTACTTTATTTCTTGTGTGTATTTTCCAGAGCCCTGTTCCTTGCAACCAGGGTGAATACTGGAAAAGCAGAAGCTTGGGGATGGCTCTGGGAGGAGAAGAAGGATAAACAAACTCCTCCTGATTCTCATTGAAGAGCATCTTTTTATAGGATGATGCATTGCAGCATGTTTGTTTTAAACTAAATATACTTGGAGTTCTTGGGTACATTAAAACTAACTAACTAAAGTACCCATTTAAGAATGTTTATTTATTTGGTTCAAACTGTTTACATTCAGGAAAAAGAATTTCCTCTATCTGTTGATTAAACACATTCTGAGAGGGTGAAACTGGGCACACAAACAAAAATTCAAAGCTACTTCTTAAAATAGGAAAGCCAGAGCCTTGCCCAAGGCTTTCTGGGCATTTTAGCATGCAGCAACAAGAAATTACTATAACTAACAGACGTGAGCCTGCAAAAAGTCTTGAGAGACAATAAACTAAAGGTATTCACATGAGAAAACAACACAACAGGAGCAATCCTACCATCTTATCAGAAATCTAAAGAAAATTCAGGTCTTGAACTGTTTCTGGAAAGATGCCACAAGGCCACTGTGGTCTGAATTAAAAATTATGAAGCATTGTCATGAAACTAATTGTTTCTGATATGAATATATTAAGTAAGAATGTAATTAAAAGTGTTCTGCTTTATTTCCCCTCAATATGTTGAGCACAGCTAGCTCTCAGTAGACAATCTGGAAAACCATAGAAGCTTAGGACCACTGTGAAGTCAGACTTGTTTTTTGGTTGTCACTTTACTCCAGCTTTTATTATCCATGTGTAATTGTTGTAACCACACTTTTAGTTGGGATTCATACTTTTACCTGCACATGATTGTAATATTTCCATTCTATAAGCATCTTGATGCTTGACACATGCTCTGAAACACTCTCCATGAAGTGAAATATGAAGTAAATGACAAGACAGCAACTTTGCATCCTCATGACTGCTTGACACCAGACTATATTTCCAATTGCATTTTGAGGGGGATATAATTCTAAATCCATAGCAAGGCTCCCGCTGAATGAAATAATTGTCCCTTCAAACTGGAGGGTAGGAGATGGCACCTAGAGACAGCATTGTCTGCAGAAGCTAAAAGCATCCTACTGAAGGTACAGGTAAAAATGGGGTGATTTTCTTGCAGAATGAACGCAGCACCTAAACCAAAGGTGAGACACCTAAAACAAAGGTGAAACACCTAAAACAAAGGTGGAACACCTAAAACAAAGGGCATCTGAAGGCAGCTGAATGTGCAGGAGCCTCAGACTTAACACTCTGAAGGAATTTGAGACATTCTAAGTGAGGGTGATCTGCTCAGGCTGATTTCCCACATCCCAAGCCTCCGCCTGCTTATCTCACAGCAGACATTCCTTGAAAAAACCCCAGTCCATCACTGCCTCCAATCCACAAACTGTTTCACACAGCCTCGGAGTGCCAAGAGGCTGCTTTGGGCCAGATGCATCACGGTGCCCTTGCCCTGTTTCTTGCAGCCTCCTGTGAGCATGGCCACTGCCAGAAAGCACAGAAGGGCCACTCTGCACTCACACTGTGGGGACATCCACGTGCACTCGTTAGTTCGAAATAATTATGTTTATGAAGAAACAAAGTAAAGTCTACAGGCTATGGTGGCTAATGAAAAGCCATGTGCCGGATGTTTTAAGGAATATGACAAGTTCTCCTAAGGGAAGAGGCTTGCCAGAAGTTGGTCACCAAGCACAATACACTTTTATATGGTTAAGATTTTAACTTGGCAAGACTGAGTGGAAATTCGTGTCAGGCTTTCAAGTTGGTAGCAGGTAAAATATTCATGAGTCAAAAGGGTTCTTTACTTCAGAGTGAAGCTTTTTTGCTGACACCCAAGCTAAGCAAAGTAAGTACAAAAAAAATCAATGACTAAACAAAACTCAGCTGAGTTTAAACTCCTAACCCTGAACCACAGTGAAGACCTTAAGACTTCCTTAAACTTTCTACTTAGACACTGAAACAGCAAGGTCCAGTGGTCAGGGATGTTGCATTCCCTTAGAATGACTCTGCTGTCACAGAAATAACAGCTTGTACCAGAATCTAGCATAAAACAACTCTCCAACCAAGCAGAGTTTCAAAGCTTTAACTGATTATTCTGGAGGTTTGGGTCTTATACTCATTTCAAAAGCCTCTTGAGGGAACCCACGTGTAACTTCTCTGCATTATTGCAATATTTGCAAAGACTGAGACACTCACTCAAATCTCAGGCTGTTCACATATTTTAAAACCAGAAGACCAAGTGCAAACTACCCACACTAGCTTGAGCCTGGGTCTAAACCTATGACTTTATTTGGATTTTTAAAAAAATAACCACATGGCCTAAAATACTTGGTGAAAAACAGTTTCTTGGGTGAATCTGACACATCTCAGGCTGATAGCTTAGTTCTTTTCTTAGCAGCATCTTCTGTTGTTTCACAGGGAGGAGCCACCTAAGATACACAAACAGACTTTTTTTCTGTGTCAGAGAGTGGCTTAAAAAACACACCAAGTCAGTCTCAGAGGGTAGGGAATCCAGGCAGGTTCTCCTTGCTGCCACAAAGCAACCTTGCCACAGGGCTGGAACAGAGCATGAGGTTGGCAAGGTGACTGGCAAGCTGCTATCAAATCTTCTGTGAGGGAATTTACTCACAAAAAAATGGGCCCAGCGTGCTGAGAGCTCCTTATGCCTATCAGGACAAGAAATGGTAAAAAGAAAAGCAAAAGGGGCAGGCAACGATGGTGTGTGACAATGTTCAGGCTGATGGGCCATGAAGAAATGCCCCCATCTTTCCCTCTGAGAGAGCTAGCAACTCTCCAAGGGAGGCAGAGGGAGGGGAGAGGAAAAGAGGGAATCCACAGGCAAAGAAAGTCAGAGGGTTGTTCATGTGATGATTCCAGTCTATTTCTCTGCAGGATGTGCTACCTCCTTGCTTAAAAACTATCATCTTTAGCTAAAGTCTCTTTTAATCCTGGCATCTTAAAACCCTTAAACTAGCATGGTAGTTCCCTATAAATACACTGCTTAAGCTTCCTGTATAGATTTTTCTGTTGATTTATAGCTTCTTGAATGTCTCTTGTGCTGTATTTAGCAATTCCTCTGGTTTTTCATGGCCCTTGCAGAGAAAATCCCCACAAACTCTACTCCCTTACAACAACAGAGTTCAAAAGAAATTAATAACATCCCTGTGATCACAGTAGTGTTTGGGACCGTTGGAAGTAAATTCCCTTCAGTCCACCCCCACAATTTCTTTTGGAAGCCTACTGAGGTCCACAGCTGTTAAATACATGTTTAACACCAAAAAAACCCCTTTGGTCTCTTCACTTCCTTCTCTTGCTGTCACTGCTTCAACTTCCTCTTTCCTTTATTTCCTTGATCCCTTTAAACAAGACCAAGCTTTTTAATCACTGTAAAGGACTGATTTTATTTTCAGCATATTTTGTGGTGCAGGTGTTATTCTGTTTGTGCAGGCAGTGAGCTGACATTTCATTGCAGCTGGGGCTCCTCTTTCCTGTTTCTGGGACAGAACCCTCACTTGACTTTGTTCTTGAGCCTGTCCTTCTAGATACTGCATGGCATTCAACAGAATGACCTAAATTTAGATAATTCTTCAGATTTAAAGCAAAAAGAGCAGGACTTGATTTGCGCTGCCACCATTTTGGGTCCCTTGATGTCTCTTGAAACAGGATAAGCCAACAGAGCCCACCCAATGTTTCTACTGTTCTATCACTTATGAACTTGATATTATAAGAGGAGGGTTGAGGAGTTTCAATCACTTTAACAACTGCAGCTGTGCAGGAACTGCAGCGCTCCATCTTCCAACCAACCCCTATTTCCCCTGGTTTCCCTAAGAAAACAGCATTTCTGTTTATAAAGGAAGACCCAAGACAATTAAGTTGATCTTCAAAAATCCTTCCTGACACTTCCCCACTGTGTCTCTGTATTTAGTGCAAACAGGGCTCTGCCAGTCAAATGGCACTATCAGCATAACTCCTATCAGAAGACAGTGTGGTAAATGTCCATAGCACGGTCATGGGAGCTTTCTGGGGGTCCTCTCTCCACCCTCACCACTGGCTGAGCACTACCCTTTTGCTCTTGCCCTTCACCACCCAGGGATCCTCACTGTGTCTCACTGTTTACTCAAGTCTGTGTCACACCATTGAACAAATTATCCCCACACACAAATGACAGCCCAGAGTAACTTGAAAGCCACCTTGAACCCCACAGCTGGCTGACAGCCTGCATGTGCTGAAAGACAAGCATTTCAATTAATCTGACTTCTCTAGTTACCATGTGCTAATTTTCAGACTGCTGCATTCAAACACAGACACTTCACTGCCACGGGGTGAGGCCTGCTACAAAATTTAAGAGAAAACTAAGTTCTAAGGAAGAAAGAGACACAGGAGCACAACTTTATCCTAGCTTTGATGAGATAGTGTCTCAAGCCCCAGAGGCATTGGGACTGGCTCAAGGTCCTGAATGAGCTTGCGGCATAATCAGAAGCTAAACCCACGTGTTTTATGTGTCATTTCTACTGGTGCCGAAAACAAAACCAAAATAGGAACTCGGAACTGAACGAGTTTCTCAGCTACGGCTTTGTGGAAACAAACTGTCCCTTGAGAGAATTTGCCACATGTGTAAGAATGTTAAATAACTCCCTAAGCAAAGAACAAGTAATCTTCTGTGAATTCATTCTGAAAGGCTGTGTTCCCATGGGGAAACTTTGGTGTTTAATAAGAGGATATCTCATGATATAACCTCTCCTTGTGGATTGATTCTTGTCTCTTCATGCAGAAGCTGAATTTCCTTCAGCCTTCTGTTGTACAAATTTGTAAGTCAACAGTGACAGTAGGGTGGGGAGAAGAATCACAAACATATAACAAACATGAAAAAAAAAAAGAAAGAAAAAGTCTAATTTCCCTAGAAAAACAGACTGAAAGGAATTCAGCAATACTGCTGGTACATAATACACCTTCAAGTTTCTGTGATATCTCCAGCCCAAGTGCAGCAAGTTTTTGAAAACATTTTCTTCATTATAGACACCAGCCTAAAATCCTGAAAACAATCAACCTAAAAAATTGGACCTCCCAGAAAACATTAAAGAAACTTATTTAATTGAGTGATCAGGGCAAAATCTTTCAGAAATACTGAAAAACAGGCAGAGGAATTAATAATATTGCATATACATTTTATGCCTGGATATAAGAGCTAATACAAAAAGGTAACTCCATTGGCATCCAGTCAATATTTTTCCCCCAAAATGAACTACAGCTAGCAGCGCAGATAACTTGATACTAATTTTAACTAATATAGGGAATGCAATAAGAAATCTGAAAAGCAGATGTGTGAGAAGAGAAAGCCTATATCCTCTCAATGTAGATTTTTCTGCTACAAAATCATGGCTTCAGTCCTGTAACTAACATTCATGGTTCGTGGCTGTTGTCCCAGGAGCTGGGCTTAATGTCAGAGCAGTGTATATGAAAAAAAACTTAACAAATAGAGGAGAACTCCTGAGGCTGTTGGCCAGGTCAGCCTGCAAACTCCTAAAGGGTCTCAGTACCAGGAGGTGTGTTATTCCACTATAAATTCAGTTTCATTAGGCCAAACGCTCAGACAAGGCAATACACAACTACCACACTGACTTCAAAGGAAGCTGACAAGTTCTCATCATCTGTCATCATCTGTCCCAAGAGGCTGTGTTTTGCTGTTTTGGAGCAGGGGAGCATGCATGGATTCATGAACATAGTGCTTTGTAGTCCCAGCACAGAACCAGAACTGGCACTGGGTAAAAGCAGTGACTGGATGTGTATCACCCAAGGTAGCTCACTCTCTAATTATGGAGAAGGCATCAATCAATACTTTTCTGGGGCAGTGGCTGCAGAGAAGTTCCTTTTCTCCACTGCCAGATCATTATCTTTCAGTGCCTACAGAGCTTCCCGAGCTGTGTACACACAGGAGTGATCTCTGCACTGTGCTGTGAGTGACCAATGCCAAGCTTTACACACCCATCAAGGGTAGAACAAAGCCCTTTAGAGCACACTAAGCCCACCTTATGTCAGCCAGGCCAGGCTCCTGCTGTTCAGTAAAGGCCAGATACTAAGACCTGCTGAGCACCTTCTGTTCAATTTAGCACAAGACTCAAATGCTTGCCAGCTTTCAGGATTTAGCCCCGAGCTAAACTCTATTTTTGTACCCTCATTAGCACAGGAACTTTCTATCTTTCATGCCAGCAATACTTTTCATAAGGATAAGCCTAGAGACACTAATGCTGGCTGATTTAGGAAGAAAGAAAAAAAATCCTTTCTTGTTATTTCTATCAAAACTTTCCTCCTTTTATAAAAAGGAATGATCTATTAAGTGGATTTCATCATCTGGAAAATCCACCAAGTGTTTCAGCTGGCAAAGATGGGCCTTGGTCTCTGCACCAGAGTCAGGCACTGCAGTTCTGCCCCTGCTAAGCTCATGTTATCTCTTGCAGGGCCTGTTCCCTGTGTGCAATAACACCACAGTGTCCCTCAGCTGAACTGCTGTGGATAATCATTGCAGACTGTACTGGCATAGACTGACTGTACTAATCAGTGACTTGGTTTCAAGGTGAGATTCAGGACAGAATTAATATGTTCTATGCAGTTGCTGTTTTTAATAGTTTGAAAAACTGTATGTATATATAAAATAACAGTCATGTCATGGTTCTATGCATTTTTGCCCTATGAGAGCAATTCCATAGAGCAAAGACAACACAAATAGCTCTGTGCAACAACTTTCACCAATTGCCAGTCTCCTGTCCCTGTCCTTTGGAACATTTGTGAATGCTGTAGGTCAATAGCCATGCTAAAACTGTACCAAACAAGCTTCATCTTTGAGGTAACAAGGTGAGAATTCACCTTCAGATTGCTGATCTCTATTCAACAGATGCCTTTCCATTCTATGCAATGTGATTTGAATGGCCAGAGAAAGAGATCCCATGTGAATCTGGAAAATGGTGAAAACCAGCTAAAATCAAGTAATGCAGACTTTTTTCTCCTCTTACAAAATCTCTAATTTTTCACTGTCTGGCTAAGATTCCACCTGTTTTCACATTCCATAATGTGTCATACTGATGACAAATTATGTGTTTTGCCCTTTCAGCACTTGAAATGCAGGTGTTTTTCCATCCCATTTCAACCTCAGATGTGGGGCTTGAGGACATGGTTTGAAGGTGTACACAATGGTGGTAGGTTGATGTTGGACTCTATGAGCTCAGAGGTCTTTTCCAACCTTAACAATCCTGTTCTTACACAAATCTCCTTCAGAGCCTATCCTCTTTTTGACTGTAGGTGTACAAAGGAAATGATCACTTCTGAGGGCTTGTCTGAAAAGGAAAATGTGGCCAGGCAGCACCTTGAGAAAACAGACCAACTATGCTTGCCTTTTATCTTATTACAAAGGAGGTTTTAACTAACCAACAGGGTTTTACAAACACTCTCTGCTCAGCCTTGAATCTACAACTCACAATGAGTTGTAGATTCACGTGTCTCAGAGCCCAGAAATCTGGGAACTATAATTTGTTTAAGAACCCCAGGGAAAGAGGAAAAAAGCTCCAGGAGCAGCAGCCAAGTGTGACAGAAGAAACCCTGGCTTTCTTCAGGATGAGCCGGTCCTCCCACTCACTCTCATTTAAGCAGCAGCATATCAATTACAGCATAAATTAACTGCCCAGCTGGGTTAGGAGGTTATTAAGCACTGAGAAGCAGTCCAGCCTGTAAAGCTGACAGAGACAGAAAAGACAGAGTCAAAGTTGCACAGGGAACTTGGGCTGGGTTGGATCTTCAATCCTGCAAAAATCTCCCCATGAAAAGATGTCTTTTTCAAGCCTTACATGCCAACTTTCAGTTTAAACTGGTATCACAAATCAGCATCAGCTTCCCACCTGCTAGAACCACTGCAAGTTTGGAAATAATGCTCGAGTTAGGGCTCAGAAGCACATGCTTGGCAGACAATGCTTTGTCAAAGGCTCTCTGACCTGGAAGATTTCAGATCTCACCTCAGTTTGAATGAGTCAAAGTGCACAAATCTGTCTAAAGGCTCTGTTCAGATCAAGCTGAACAAAATGGATGAATAGCTATTCAACATACAAAACTAAAGAAAACATTGGTTGCTGTTTGGAAGACAGAAACCTAAAATTAGATGACAAACTTCTGTTAGTGAGTCCAATTGCTGAAAGTTTGAGGAGGCACAGAATTTAAAGCCTAATGTGAAAAGGATTGATCATACAAAGAGTTCCAAAACCTTGGCAGAAAATACAAGGACGTGCAGCTCCAGAGGAAGATGGGGCTAGAATTGGAAATGAAGGCAAGTACTCAATGAAGAAAATTAAAAATTATCAGACCTTCCCTCAGGCACACTTCCTTGCTGAATTCCTCTCTGTGGTCTGCTGGAAAAACAGAAGAATGTCCAACTTTGTTTTTAATAATATCTTTTTAAAGAGATGTTCAAATTAAATCCAGGGCATAAGCAGTTGGTAAAAATTGAACAGAAATTATGAAATCAGGTGCAACCTCCTGACAGCTGCAACTATCTCAGGGAACTGAGAGATATCAGGCATTTGAAACAGCATTAAGAAATTACTCTCCTGTGGAGGGTGGTATTTACATAACCTATTAGAGAGATCAGAGCAGCAGAAGCTTCCTTTGATGTCAGTGGCCGTTGTCAGATCACTGCACTTCTGAAAGAGCTCACTGTGCTGCTTTGACCTCTGGTCATCTCCTCAAGTGGCCTGTTTGGTTAAAAGTTGTCAATTCCAACAGGGAGGCCCACAGCTGAGTAGCTATTAAGATTTTTAGTAAAAACCCTCCCATTACAAGACTGAAAGAAAAGCCCACATTGATTTTTCAGGTACTATTGAGTTCTAAAATAAGAGACACAATATTGCAATAGAACTGTAGCAGATAACGTGATATTTGAGAACAGAGGTACTTCTGCCTTCACCAAATGATTATGCATTTCATGATGCTGGTCATAATGGGAGGCTACAAGAACTTCCAAGAGGTTGATTCTCCAAGTAGTTCAGACAAACTTTCAGCTGGCCCAGCTCTTTCCTCCCTTCTCTTTGCTAAGTGGGAAGTTTCTGTGAATAATGTCACTCTCTGATTCATGGGATTGGGAATTGTCTCTTGGTAAAGAGGTTATGTGTGAAGTCAGGCAGGATGGATTGCATGAAAGGAAGCATGTTCATTTCAGTGAGTTTAAATCAGGACTTTTGTGATCAGCCAGCAGAAAGGCTGGGTCATGCTTTCCAGGTTCTGTCAAGCCAACATGAAATACTTCAGATGAATTTACAATGAAATTATCAGACTAAAAGAGATATTTTCATAAAAGTGCCACATTTACATTGAAAGTTCACATTATTGTCACATTCGAAGCGCAGGAAATAGAGATGTGTTCAGATTCTTAGGGAAAAAAGCCCAAGCAAACAAAAATGTTGATTACAGAGTAAAATCACAAGTTTGAAATGAGCCCGAGAGCCAGAATTGTATTTAAAGGCTGGTCCTACAAATCCACCCGGCTGACTGGACCTTTCCAAGACTGCATGTTCCCTCTTTGTCACTGTGTTCATCCTTGGCCTTAAGAGACTGCCCATACAGGTTTTCTATGCAGGAACCTGGGAAATTATTGCAATGTGAGACAGCAGATCTCCAAAATCACAGCTAGCTTGAGTGACAGCTCACAAACAAGCACTACTGAGCTGTCCCTCAAACTACCAAGAGCCAGGTCAAATACCAACAGGAGAACATGACACATGGAACTTACTGCAGAAGATGACAGATGATACTAAAAGCTGACCTAAGTTCAAAGGAAACCTACCAACTTCATGAAAAAAAATCCATCTCTAGGTGATAAAAAGCCACACACTAAAAATCAAAGGCCTGAAAAAAGCTGGGACAAGCCTCACCTAGGGATGCCCCATTTTACCACTCCCTGTGGGTTTATACGTTGACCAATAAATTGGTTAATGGTGCTAAGGAAACTTTCCTGCCACAGTTGCCCTTGCCCTTTGCTGTGCAGAGGGTTGGTGCAAGGTCACAGCCCCTCACCTGGGGCTCCAGCTGTTCTGCTCACCCAGGGACAACCTGCAGCTGCTCACTGAGCCACCTGCATTAAACGTGCTCCTCAGCAGTGGTCAGGCTGCAGACTCAAAGCCATCTGGGTCTCTCTGGTAGAGACCATCTTGATCAGGTGTGATTTTGTACTGACCCACACTGTGTACCCATAAAATGTGGTCTGTTCACCACAGCTGCTCTGTCTGCACACACAATTCTTTCCTATGCTTCCTTAAAACCAGTGAAGATTCACGTAAAACAAAAGAGTGGCTTGGACAAACACCCCAAATTACTCACAGAAGACAAAGACTGTTGCAAAGCTTCCCACACCACCACACAAATGCAACTTGAAATAAGAGCAAAGCCACGTTTCCATGTTGCCAAGGTTATACAAACATAATAAAGCCAAAGTGCACATTTTCCTGGTGTTCCTGAGAACAGAGAGATGCGATCCTGAAAGGCCATTTCCATGGTTTGTGCATTCCCTGGTGGGCTGGCTGCAGCAGCCCTTGAGCAGGACAGCTGTGATATTTCTCACATTGAAAGTGTGTAGGTATGTAACAGCTTTCCTACCAAAAACATTTGGAAAGTTACTAGTGAAAGGAGTGATTACATTTCTTTTCACAGCCCACACAGAGCGAGCAGGAGAAGTCAGCTGCTCTTATTGCCATAGAATCAGCATAAAAACAGTTTGGAAGTAGTTTCCCTAAACTTTAAAAATAGCTGCATTTCATACAACATTCAGTATAGTCACCCCAAGCTCTGTCTTTGTGCAATAATAGAGACTCAGAACATCTAGGGGAAAAAGAGCTTGGGGTGCCAGACCTATTGGAGAAGGCAAATTCCAATGGTGAAAGCATGAAGGACATTGAAAATATTAGGAAAACAACACTCAAATCTTCCCTTCCAAATCAGCTGTGTTTGACATAGATATATAAAATCAATCAGATGTTACAAATAACAGTTGTAGCTTAAGTACTGGCTCAAAAGTTTATGAGCTGAACATTTAATCTTCATTCACTCCCTCTCCCCAGGCACCCAAACTCCAAAGATAACATCTAAGGCAGCAATCAGACTGCAGCTCCTGCAACTCCTGCAGATGCAGCTACATGCCAGGAGGGATGTCCTGATTTTAGTCAGAGTGTGAAAGGTTAAAGCAGAACATTGTACTCTGCCAGTATAAATCTGAACATAAATCCTCAATATTTTGCTTTCAGACTTAACAGCTGAAAATTAACCCTAGCATTAATTGATGTATCAGCTGAAATGAATGTAGCGGAGAGAAATCTCAATTGCAGAAAGAGCTCTAGGCATAAAACTATGGTACCTGGTAAAGGGCAGCTGAAATCAAAGTAGACAGCACTTGGTGTTCAATAAGAGGAGCTGCTCCCTGGGCTGCTCCCCTAAGTGTTATCCTGAGGGGAAGCATGGCAGCCTTGCTTGGGATTTTACAGTCACCAGCTCCTGCCAGTCCTGGACACAGACTGGTTTTTCATGAGGACTTTGATATGGACTATTAAGCATTCAGCTTTGTCTCTCCCCATGAAGAGGATCATAGCAACACTCTCTAGATAAGAACACAAACTTGTGTCAAGCTTTGCCACATTCCTAATTATTCTACATTCATGCTCCCATGTGTAGCTCCTGTACATTTCTCCTTGTGTTGTAATTCAGCTGCCTGTCTTCCTGTCTCCCCACTTTGTCCCCTGCTCCACTCTGATAAACTTTTAGCACAAACAACATCTCAGAACTCCATCAGTTCTCCCCCTCTCCCCCTTATTAACAGCCTGGATGGAAAATAGCAAAGTTTAGGATTTCTTCCTCTCTTCTCTTCAGCCATGTCCAGACCTCAGCTTGTTTGCATGTTGCGGCTCTAATCTTCAAGGAAGACTTTAACACTAAAATCTTTGCCCACTTGTTTCTTGCAACAATTTAGGGTACTGTCACAACCACTGAAGGTGGCACATCACGTTGTTTCAGATGAAGAAACAGGGTTTGCCAACGCTGTGTCAGATTGCTGATGCTCCCAGTCTGGTGACCCTGGACTCTAATCCTGTGTGTCAGAGGAATAACCTGCCCAAACTGAGAAAGAACAACTGGATCCTTCTCAGGCTCAATCTCTCTGTCACCAGAAACCCGAGAGCAGAACTCCTCTACATATTCCTATAGGACTTTAACTGCACAAATGTGCAATTCCCTAACTCCTGCTATGCAATAAGCATCTGTTTTCTTGAATCATTAAGATTAAAACCTTGCTTTTCCTCCTGGCTGCTCACAATAAAGTCGACCTCATCTGTGCTGGAATTCTTCATTCCAGCATCTGCTATTTGGCACTGACTTGAATTTTAATCTCATCTGCTATGACACTTCAGATCTTTGCAGCTCTGGGAGGTCTTGCCAATGCAATGCAAACTTTTCTAGTTTTTGCTAGCATTTGTCTGCCTCTTGCAAATTCTGCCTCCTTGCTGTTGGCCTCTTCTTTTTATCACTGTACTGCTAGATAAAACACAGCTTATTGTTTTGATTTCTATTCCTGAATTTGATAACTCATAGCAAAGGAAAAAAAATACTTAGAATTTGGATTTCCCTCCCACTGCAACAGCAGAACACAAACAGGAAATCTGTGACATGTGGAAAGACAAACCAGACATGTAAAAGATACTGCTTATAGGCAGGAAACCGATAACTAACCAGAACTGCCTTCTCTGGTTCAATAAAAGAGCAGGCAACAAAGAAAATATTTTACCCCAAAATATGGCAGATTAATCAAGAAAGAATAATTTTTTAGTGTTTTATTTTCAAATAGCTTTATTACTCTTGTAGCTTTTGTACTGTTCTTTGCTTATCTTACATTTAAAGAAAGCTCAAATCCTGCCTTTTGTCTGTGTGACACTGACCTGGTGAGACCTGAGCTAGGGATCTCAGATAATTCCTGTAACATTCAATGCTTCATGAATGTAAACTAGAAGAAAAATTAAATTGTTTTAGTAACAGGACTTTCCCATTACTTTCTCCAGGTGCACAATCAGAATCACGAAGCCTTTTTTTCCCTAATCACTCACCCAATAACCATTTCCTAAAATACATAACTTTAAAATGGCAGTTACCATTTTAAGTGATGTATTAGCATAAACATTAGCATATGTTACTAGCATAAACCAGTAACAGGTCATTTGGGATCTTCAGTTTTGTAATGTCAATGCAATATAAACAGACCACAAAATCCATGTGGAAAGAGTGGCATAATCTCGGTCTAGAGTGTAGCAGCTTTTTGCATTTCTTGTTGGCTAGGAAGACAGGAATTTAGAGAGGAATGGGCTTTGAAGGATATCTTAATGGTAGGGAAAAGTTGGGCCAAAGTAGGATCTCTATAAAAGCCTGGTGTGATGGTATTTTCAGAAATAACATTCATAGGGAGGTACCTGCCTGAATAGCATCCTAAAAAATAAACAAACTTCTCCTCACACCCTAATGTGACAACAGTATCTTAGTTTGACAGGACTACCCTCATTTCTCACACACTATTTCTGCAGGATGAGCAGTGGTAGCTGTTAAGGTCTGTTAAAGCCCCAGAAACAAGAGTAAAGAAAAATTGCTTGAAAGCAGCAGAGACAGTAATCTGACATGAGCCCTCAGAAGCCTCAGTGGATGTTCTGACAGCCATTTACAGCAGGTGCTTTTAACAGAGATGCTGTTATCTACCACTGAGCCATGATATCAGATATTTTGTGCTCAAAGAAGAGTGTTGAGCTGCTGTGAAAAGCAGAGACAGCCATTGCTCCTGGGGAGTGGAGGAAGCAATCACATCAAAGCAAGCTACAATGGCTTTCAAAAAGAACTGGAAATTCTGGGAACAACAAGCTAAATTCAGCAGCAGTAGATCCTCTCTGCAGCCATGGAGAGGATGCCCAAACACTCCAGCCCAAGCTCACCCATGGCTCCCCTTGGAAGCTGAACAGAGGGGATATCTCCAGTTTAACCTGAAGATGATGGCAGCACGTGCATGATGCACTCCAGCTAGGGCACAGGCTGTGTTCAAGAAGATATCAAAGACATCAACACCTTTTTCACCATCATATTATCTTGGTTTGCACTTTCAAACTGCACACTCTCTCAAGTACTGGGTGAAAAAGCTTCAAAAGATGTGATGCTGTTTTATCCTGAGCCAAGACTGAGTTCTGTAGGAACACTGACTGTAGTTTAGCAACAGCCCTGCCTGAACAAATAGCATTTTCTATTTTCACACCTTCTTTTGGAGCTTCCAGTTCTGTGCAGTGCTATTAAGGAAACAGCAGTTCTGCTGCCTGGGGCTGTGGGACAGGTGGCTACACTTTCATTGCAGGACATCTGCCTCCCCAGAGCCCTTCAGGTTTGGGCTCCGATGGCTCTTCCTGTACCTGGTGATCACCAAAACACAAACACTCAGCTGAAATTTGCAGCCTTCTTGGTCAGCAATACACAAACAAAATAACAAATGAAATATCATACCTAGGACTCCAAGCCTTGAGCCAAATGGGCTATTTAGCAGAAAAGGAGCCGTTTAAAGAGAGCAATCTAGCAGTGATCACAATTAGGCATTTGCAAAATTAGTAGGGAAAAATGTATCTGAAAATGTCAGGTGTTGTTATGCCCCCTTTGTGAATTCCTAACTCAGGTGTACATCCTGCTTTTTAGCCACAAAGCCTGGAGATACTAACTCAGGGAGAAAAGCCCTTCCTATGCCACACACACCATGGCATGCATGATCCTGTTTGGCCCATGATTGTCACTGTGATTGTTTTTTCATGCTACATTTTAATTTTCTATGCCTTTTCTTGCCTATCTGCTGATGTAGTCCTTAAAAAGGACAATCTAACCTTCCTGTTGTAGAGACACACATCTACATTTTTTCTTTGTGGTAGTTTTGGTCATTTCTGATAAAGGTTCCCCAGAACTGTAAATATGCACTCTGCTGCATGGAGCTATATAGAATTCTTAGGCCAGCTGCCTTTGCTTCCTCTGAACAGATTCCAAAGTGGACACATGAATAAAGTGTAAGAATTCTGATGATGAGTTTGCAAGGGACAAATTACTGTGCTGGAGATGAATTCACAGTCAAGACCTGTCAATGCATCTGTTTTTTGCTTACACTGAGTGAGGGTATGCTGGAATCAGCACAGAACTAGTTCCCTAAATTTGAAAAACTAAATAAAACCCAATCTCAGCTTCTGACAGCAGTGTCTTACAGAACTTCAACCAATTCAAAACCAAACAGCATTTCCATATCTGTTGCAATGTGCAGCTCATAAGATTAAGGACTTCATTTTAAGGGTCTTTACTCTCAAAGGCTTAAAATCCTTCTGATCTGCAGATCTCTGTTATGCCATCTGTCCCTTCTGATTTTCTTCAACAAATGTGGAGTGACATATCCTACAAGCAATAAGGCTTATAATATAAACTCAGGTAACAATAGTTTCAGTGGTACCCTCTCTCTTATTTAAAACCAAGGACTAAAATCCTTTCCTTGTGAGAACAGATCCACACATGCACAGTCAGACTTTCAAAAGCTTTCAACAAATACTCAGTTAATACCAAAAAAAAACCCCTTTAAATAAAGTGTTTTTAAATCATCTGAATGCTTGTCCTATGGGCAGACTGCTTCAGAAGTCCATTTGATGTATCACACCATAATTAGCACACTGCAGATTGGTAACAGACTGTGGGAAGCAGATGTTTCTCTGTTATGATCTTTACAGACAAATCAGAGCCAAAAGCTTTCCAAGTGACTCACATTTTCACAGATGTCATGTTCCTTGTGTTGTGCCTGGAAATGAAGGCAAAGCACTGATGACCCCTGGCAGGCTTTGCTGTCCCACCCACACCCTTGGGTGAGGTCAGGGAGATGAAGGTAATCCAGCAGCCACATGCAGAAGGGAAAAGCTCTTCCTCAGAGCCAAGCTGCCATTGATTTGTGTGACATGGCCCACATTTCAGGCCTTGACTTCTGCTTATGGCACAAACTTTCATTTTCTTCAAGAGATGAAGATTCTCTTTTCTCCTCATCTTCCCACCTGTGAAGTGTCAACGTCAGTGAAATTTGCAGGTTTCAAGGCAAAGGGATCCAAGATGCTCTTTGTACAGGCTGCTATGTAATTATTGGCACTATTTTGATTTGGTGATGCTTGTAAATGGACAGAGTTTATTCTGGGAACCCTCAGGACCCATAGAAATGCCCCTTATACCAGCACTTACAGTCTTAATATGTCTCTTCCAGTGACATTAGAAAGGAAACCCAGAGTAAAATATGACCAAGCACTTGGAAGATAATTTGTCCCCAAGGAAGCTATGAAGGCTTGGAAATCACAGGGACCCCATCCTGCCCCAAGTTAACTGCTTAAGCTTATAATACTCATTGCACTAATAGCAGGAATCTGCCTCAGCCATTACTGTCACTTCTGTCACTACTGCCACTACTGTCACTTAAAGTGTGTGTATTCTGCAAGTGACAGATATCTTGGGTATGGTCTGGGAAACAAATCTTGAACATTTTTCTACTTACCTTGAGAAGGCAATATTGAACTGTCCTTGCCTGGACATTCAATTAAGAAATAATTGAACCCTTTCATTAATTTAATATGCAGTATAATACAATTGTAAAACATAACTTATATGTTATTTAAATGAGATAGCTATTATTTAACTGCATAAGATATACAGCATTTTTTTTCTGAAACATTTTCCAAAAAAAAGTAATGTTTGGACTGTTACTGTTATTTCACACTGGGAATCCACATTTACAGTGCAGGCTTTAAGAACATAATGAACAAAACATATGAAAAATAATTCAAAGTTGTGCTTTCAAAGTGCAAGTGCTGGTTACTTACTTTGTTTTACCAGGCTGAAATAAGCCTCAGTTTCAAAGATACTAGCAATAAAATCCCTGTTGGCATCAAGAAAGTGTAAAAAGAACTTAATAGAAACCTCAAGATTTGGATTTGATAATGTGATTCCTCCTGAAGTGGGAAGAGGGGACGAATTATTCCTGAATCTTTTTTTTAATGTTGTGTCAATATATATTCTGATGCTTATTGAATGGGAGATAAGTTTAACACAGCTGGTCCCCAGTTGCTAATACATGCTAAAAAAAATAAAATCAAAATCTCCATTCTCCCTGGCCAAGATTCAGCTCAGTTTTAGAAAACTTAAGAGCTGGATTGTCTGAGTAAAACTTCTGCCAGAAAAATGACCAAAACAAAATGTGGGAACATCCCCTGCTCTGATAAAGGATTCGCATTTACAGTACATTTTGGAGATTTTTTCCAATGTGGACTTAAATTACTGAAAATATTTGAGAAATTTTACATTTCAGTTTTCACCATTACAGGTTTTTTTCCCCCTACCATGTGAATACTTCCTCTGCTTGCTCAATTTCATCCTCATTTGAACTGTGCCAAATGGAGGAATCTGAGGCACAGGATTTTAAGTGGAGGGGCTGCAGGCAGGCAGGCAGCATTTCTGCTCTGAGACATTTGTGAGGACAGACACTGAGCACAGGGAACATCTGAGCATCTTTATCAGAAGATGCTGTCCCAGAGCATCCCAGAAAGTGAGCTGGAAAGCAGCAGTAGTTGGAAATTTCCACGTGGCACGTAGGAAATCAATCAAGATTTCTGTTGTCAGACTGCAAGCTGATAGCTAAATAACTCCTAGGGTGACACATATCATCTCTCCAGGCTTTCAGTGCTGCTGAACTCAATTTCTGCAGCACTATCACATCAGCAGCCTTTTTAGGATTGATCAACTCATCTTCTCACCTATGATGAAGCTTCTGGATCAGGAGGATCAGTGAGCTCTGGTTTAGGATAATTCGCATGAATAGTTCTACCAAGATTAACAAGAAAAGGTAGTTTATAGACTTAAGTGCTTTGCTGAACTGGGGCCAAAGCTTTCTAAAGTATTTTAACTTAAAGCGAGACAGAAGTCAGAGCTTTGAGCTTTTACTCTGCAGCATTATATTGTATTACAGAGTTCTGTTTCCAGATCCCTTCCTTCTGAATTGAAGCCAAAAAGCAGATACAGGCTTGCCCAGAAAACAGCAGTGTTTGTTACTTGTCCAAGGTTTTCCTCCATCTTGTGCCATTTCATATCTTCCCTTTAGTTTATATGGCATTGTGACATCCAAAGTTCAGTCCCATTTCCTTAATGGAAAAAAGTAGGAAACCAACACCCTAGTGCCAGTGCCCACATCAACAACTAGACAACTATTAATGTTTTCTGGGGTTTTTTTAGAGAAGTATTGCTCACTAACTTTGGTAACCGTACTCTCCTCTGGCAGCATATGTCATCAGCCTCTTACCATATCCATTCACACCAGAGATACCTGTGTGGATCTCTGGAGCATTCTAAAATAGATCTGAGAACTAAATCAGTGTTTCCAAACCTGAGGTCACTCATCCTAATGAGCTACTTCCTCCACAAAATATGTAATCAGTAATCTTTGGAGCTGCATGGATTTTGAATATGTTATGAGTGCAGGATTACTGTCCCGTTCTCTTTCACTTCTGAACCTGCAGCATTTCCAAACAAGATTATTACTTCAGCATTATGCCAAGCCATAATCACATGAGAAGCTGGAGTTTTCAGAGCCATACTTAATAGCCAGATTTTGCAAACACCATTCAGGAGGCTGAAATTGTGTGTAGGATCTCTGAGCTTTACACTCTCTTTGAAAAGCTGCTCAGGTGAACCTCTTCAGGAGAGACTCCTGCTGCATTTTCAATGCCCTGGTAAGCAAAGATAAAAGCAGGGCTTTACACAAGCATGAGGCAGAGGACACCTGATATAAAATGATCCTTCAAAAGATTGTCAAATGATAGCAGAAGTACTTACACTGTCAAAGAAGCCACTTAAAATACACAGATGTTGCCTGGATCTGGGAAAAGACCTTTGTGTTTCCACTGAACTAAATATTCAGGTATATGAGTTCTGGTGCCTGCCAGGCTGCCTTGCTGGTCCAGTCAATGACATTGCTCTGTGCCACTTTGGAGGAAGAAGCAGGAATGGGATGTGTGTATGAGAGGTATCAGAGATATAAATTATAGGGGGGAAATAAATAAACAAACACACAGGACAGCCTGGGGAAGAGGACAAAATTTCATTTGAGACAAAGGCTCAGAAGTTTTCTATAAAAAATCTGAAGCCTTCCAGATTTCAGGTAGTAAGAGAAGTTTGTATAATGGATGATCTTATCCAGAAAGGAAATGCCTCTCTAATGTGTTCATGATGAGATAATTTAATAAGTAGCACATACTCTATAAAACTAATTTGTGTAAAGAGGGATGGATTTCAAACCTCTTCAATGAGTTTACCTTGAACAGCAGTTACAAAATGGAAAGCTCTGAGTGACTGCAGAGGAAATGATCTCTGGGCTTTTAGAATGAATCTCTAGATTCTTAAACGACTAATGTTTTGTTAATTACTATACCAATACTTGGTATTGATCTCCCTTATTTTGGTAAATCACTGTTTGTTTCACCACCACTTCTCAAGAGAAGCACCTGTAACCATTGAATTACAACAGTTTTCATTAAACTGGACAGAATATGGCAGGAGCTGACAGATGCCCTAAACTATCATTTTGACACTATACAGAAATGATACTTATAAAGTGCAATCAGTAAGAACAAAGAAGCAAAGGTTCAAAAGCAGCTAAACTTAACCTCTGCTGAGTGCTATCATCTTATCTAAACTGAGGATTAGTTCTCAAAGGTATGTTTGGACAACATGTCTGATGTCAGCCAGGGTTAATATATGCCTGTTACAACATCAAATAAAAAATAAGAATAAGAATTACAGAGCCAGTAATGGTGATGTTGCTTTTGTGGTTGCAGAGCCAATTGTTACCTAGGTTCCCTGACCCATCCTCTATCACCCCAGGCCAGGGGACAAGTTTAACATCAGTACAACTCATTTTGGACATATGTATGGTGAAACAGCAGACAGAACAGAAAAGAATTTTTGCAGAGGTTTTTTCCTTACAGATTTCCTAACTGGTTCAATCAGGAAAATATTATATAAAAAATACCCTCCACAGCACAACACTAGGGACCACAATCCACCTAAGAGACAGCAAGTTAGGACCCTTGTTACTGCTAAATTCATGACTGTCCAAAATCAAGACCTGAGCTGCTTTCTGCCTCTTACAATCTCATACTTCTCTTTCAGCCTGTGCTATCTCTTATCTCTTTGGATAATCAAACGATGTCCATTAAAATAAATGGATGCCTGCAGGCATAACTATTTTTTTGCATTATAGTAGACTACTTACCTCATAAGTTTTGTATGAATTGACCATTTACTCCCCCTACTGTAAGAAAATGCCCTTCATCTGAGCTTCTTTTTCTCCCTTCAAAACCTAGAGAGCTGTCAGAGAAAAAGAACAGATATCTCATTTTTAAGCCCAAAAATTTCCACACATTTTATGATTTTCTCCTCCTAAATAATTTGTTCCCAATTAGAGAACTGCGTTAATTTCCCTGCAATCTCAGCTACAGACCACAGAAAGCCATTAGCAACCTCAGCAGAGGATGGAGCCCGAGGCATCCACAGACCCAAGATGGAAAAGGTAGATTTTTGAATGGATCAGGGGGTCAGCTGCTGTTGCTGCTGGCTGAGAGCTGCTCAGCCTGGCTCCACAGAGCAAAGTGCTCAGGCTGTGGGAAGTGGGCTGGGTGCATTTTTCCAAGCAAGTTTTCCTGTCAGAACAGGCAGGTGCAGGAGCTACTGCAGACAGTGACACCTGACAGGACAGAGTGTGATTGTGCCCCCCACATCCACAGTCAAGCACCTACTCTGCCTGTGCCAGCACTTATGGCAAGAATATGAAGCATCTCCAAGTTTCTCCTGACCTTCCCAACAAGCTGAACCAAAGCATAATGTGATTTCTTCTTCCCTTTTTCCATTTCTGAGAATGACTAAAATACATTGGATGTTTCTATTAATCTGGAAGAGAATTAAGAGCACTCACTGAACACAAAAAGAGGGGCTTTAAAAACTTGTTTTGTTTGAAGAATGTATGATGTAAGGATTGTTAAAAAGAGAAATCAAAAGGCAGTGTCTTGTCAATGTACAGAACATTGACATAAATTTTTTTATATCTAGTTTGCTTCCCCTCATCTCTTGGTTATTGTGGCAATCAAGTAATCAAAACAATGAATCTTCCTGTCTTCATTTCAAAGTATTAAGCTTCTTAGAAGTAGCTGTTCCATTTCTTTCCTAGAAAAATATTTCTGGGTTTTATTCTAGTTACATTTCAGTCTGAGAATTTTTTTTCAAGCTACAGCTGACTCACTACCTATAAAACTGCCACTGTACTGGCATAAGGCTGCAAATTCAGGGAGCACCTCTTGCTGTCTACAGGAAAGAAAAACACAAAGGTAAAACCATCCAATTTTATCTCACTATAAGAACACACAGAAAAATATTACCTAAGCACTTCTTGAACCTGGCATTCTCAGCTCAAGAGACAGGTGCTTGATATGACATACAGTGAGAATGACTGCTCAACACCCTTTGCAAGCCATACAACTACAAGAAGGGAAATTCAGAACAAAGTTAGGAGGAGAATGAAAAGAACTGAAACTTGCACTGAGACCTGTTTGCCATTATTGTCTGTAAATAATCCAGACAGGCCTCTGGCCTCTCAAGTGAGAAAACACAATCTGTGACCAGGATTTCAGTGCTGCTTTCCGAGACACTGGCAGAGGAGGAGAGAAAGCAACAGATGGAGCCAGTGACTTGGGGAGATTTAAGCCTCTTATTTGCAAGCAGGATTACAGATTGAGAAGGGCCACGCTTCTGTCCTTCCCTCCTAGGGAGTTTAGCATACAAACAGTATTTCAAAGCATCAAAAGCCCTGTGGTTTTTCTGAAGGGTAATATGCAGTGATTATTACAGGGGAATATTGCACAGCTGAAAAGTAGTTGCATTTTACACTTTATACTGAAAAACTATTAAACCTCCTCCATCTGCAAGCAATGCCCCAGAGGTAGCAATTCTCTGTTGAATTCAGTGTTGTGAACAGGTTCACTGCTGATACTCTTTCTCTGACCTGACATTTGGAATTTTAGGTACCCACCTACATCAGGTTCATTGCTGGACAGCAGCTGCTTATGTGTGTGACCCACAGGGTCCCCTCATGGACCCACTCTGGCCAAGATGAAGCCCTGCTCTTTTCCAAAGAGGACAAACAGTGAGAACTAAGCAAGACTACTGAATGTCCTGCTACTTGACTGCAACACTGAACCAAAACCTCCTCTCCTCTTTTGATGAAGTAATTTCCTTCTATGTCTTTTAAACCTCCACGGTCCCTTCAAAACCTGGATGGTCAAGAAACCCCTAAACAGTAAGTTTAAGGTGGGATGGGCAGCATGTGCTTGCTTGTTATCACAGATCCCTGAAAAGCCAACAGACCACCAGGTGTCCATTAGTAGGAGACAAAAACCTGTTTTTCCAGAGCTGGATAGAACATCACAGTGCATTACAGTACAATGATAACAACACGTTTAGGCTTTCACTTGGATCCTCAAACTTGCTGTGTAAGAAATAAGCAATGCAAACCCTGCAGATAGTGAAGTAATGGATGGATATATTTTACAGCCATGAGGGTGGGAAGAGGAAAGGGCTCTGTTCAATTAGACTGACCTAATTTCATTTCTGAAAGTGCCATCCTTTTCATCCTGTCTTCCTTCAGAGAATGATCCTGCATTGCCAAGGCCATGCTCTCTAGTTGAATCTCTCAATTGAATTAGCAGTTTCAAAGCCAATTTCAGTATAGCCAGTGCCAGATCTGTGTGTGAAATTTTCCAAATTGATTTAAAACAGCCATCTTTGATCAGTCAAGAAACCAGTTAAACCAATGAGACTGTGAGGATTCATCAAGACTAATTAAAAAAGTTAATTTTTGATTTCTGAGTAACTTTACATCTTCTCTGTTACTGTTTGAAAGTTACAGGTTGCAACTGGAAACAGAGGTCCCAGAAACTTGGCCTAAATCATCCTTTCAAAATAAACAAAGAATATCCCATCACCTTTCTTTTATCCACAGGAGAGAGCAGCCACACAGTGCTGAGAGATAATTCACTGCACAAGTAAAAAGAGGTGATGGTAATTGAATCGTCCAACTCTCACTTCCACGCTGCCACCACAAAACCAACCCCAAACCACAGTGTGTGATGACAAATAACCTGCTGCAGTTCATTCCCCTGCTTTCAGAGCTTCCTCATTACTATTCCAAAAAGCTAAAATGGGGCTGGACCCATAATTATCAATTTCCTCTCTTCCCTTGCATATACACAAAATGTAATTGATTACTTGCCAGCCATCAAGAGCTATACCAGTGCTTACTTGCCCACAGCCCAAAGGAACCTTCATCTTCAATCTTGTGGCTGTTGTGTTTCCTTTCTCATGTATATTGCTCAATTCCTTTTTCCTAAGCCTGACTTCTCTTCTAGCCATCTCAGCACTTTCCCCTTAAGTTCAAACTTACGTGGAGGACTGTTCTTTCTGCCTTCTGACAGGTCTTTTGTCCCCTTTTATAAAGTTACTGCTGCCCTCATTTTTACTGTTCCCTCCTTTCTTCAATTACCCTTCCTACTCCAGGAAGGTGTGTGATTTGGCATTACAAGGTGTTTGACCAAGGTAGAACATAAAACATGTTCTGTGATGCTGTGAGACTGGGATTCAGGTTCCAGGCTACCTTGGCTCCACTTATATTCTTAGGAATAAGCTCAGTTGTCTGCTGTAGATCTCCACTCCATGGCCTATGGACAGAGCCAAGATGCTTGGCTGTGGCTTACATGCCTGTACATGGACACCTAAGTTTGCTTGCCTTAAAATACAACCTGAGTGTCTTAAACAATATCTAAGAGAGATTCCTCATGACACAAGTGGGAAATAATCCCTGAACACATGTAATTCCTTAGCAGGGGTTCCACAGAGGTCAGGTCTTGGCCTACAGTTTTCAAACACCAAAAAATCCCTAGGAAGCATAGAACTAAATAGTTATAAACTTGAAAATAAGTAAAAAAAAATATGAACTCTCACCTTTGGCAAAAGATTTGGCAATTGGATGGCTTTCTAAACTAAAAATTATACTGTAAAACCAAATTAATTTCCAGATATTCTATGAGCCATATACCCCACAGACTAGATTGCAGTTTTTCCAGTTCTACAGTACATAAAGAACTCAGTTGACTCCTGAAACACTTTTACTTGTATGCCCCGCTTCAAAACCCTTCAGTGCAGCAGCAATTGCCTTCACCTGCTTCTGTAATGCTCTTTTAAGTAAAGTCTCTTTCTAGCCCTATTCCCTCCCTGTCTTGAAATATTCCTGCCTATTTTGGGAAAGGCTTTGCTGAGCTGAGCTTTCTCTTAGTTCTTGCCGCAGCACAACTGCCTGCAACTTCTCTTCTTCCCAAACCTCATTAGGAAGTCTCATAAGCTCTCTCATCTGATCTTCATGGCCACACAGCAGGTTGAAAAGAAGAACACTTTGCACGTTGGCAAATTACCTATAAACACCCAGCTTTGCAGCATGCTTGCTTGCAGCATGACTCAAACCCCAGAACTCTTACACAGCAAGAAAACAGCCTTAAGAACAGGATTTATATCTGACAGGCATCGGCATTTTCTTAGGCTTTAATTTCTTCAGAACTTCTTTTTTGAACACAGCAAGGGAAACAAGCCTCAACATCAAAAAGAGTTTAGCACACAGGACTAATTTGATTTGTGTTTGCTGCAGCATTAGCAGCGATAATGACAGTTAACAGCCACACCACTCTTCTAAGTCTCTTTGATAAACTAATCCTTTACCTCTTTACCTCCTTTATTTTCTTAATGCTTCTTCTGTTCTTAAAACTTCTTAGGAAAGGAGGGTGCTTGAAGCAGGAGATGCTTAGAAGAGTGTTGAGTGTTTGATGACAGCGGGCATCCTAAAGAATGTTTGTACTTTTCCATGTCAGACAGGACATAGAAATTATCAACTTAATTATCATGTCAAATTATTATTTCACCATAAACATTGAGTATGGACCTTCAAGAAATACATTAATTCTAGGTATACATTTATGCTACTTACAGAAGTATTAAACTTAAGCATTAACATTTCTGCAAAGACAAACCAAAAACCAGCCAGTGCTGAAAAGCCTTCTCTGTGTACCTTGTCACAATCAGCCACAGGAACTTAGATATTAATTCAGTTACCTGCAACATTAAATGCACTGCAATTGCCAAAATCTGACATTCACTAGAGGCTTAACAAAAGCTAATAAAATGAACTATTCTGACCAGAAAGGTCATACTCTCCAGGGGCAGAGCAGTGATGAGCAGTGTTCCTCAGGAGTCAGGCAATGTTAAATACCTGAGACATGACAGTGGCTTTGAAGGCACCCTCAGCAAGTTTGCTGGTGACACTGAGTGCAATGGACCCTTCAAGGGAAGGGATGCCATCCAGAGGAACCCTAACAGCCTTCAGAGGTGGGTACACACCCCATGGAGTTCAACAAGGCTGAGTGCAAGGTCCTGCATGTGTGTCAAGGCATTCCCTCTAATTTTGTTACCTTCCTGTTCATAGACCCAATAGGTTTTCCTATACGAAATATCCCTGCTTTCTCTGCTGTCTCCCCATCTCCATTTTTGCACTTGCAGGGCTATGCCATGCTTCAATTTCAGTGCTGTGAGTCCTCTCTTCTGCTCTAGGCCAAACACCCTGATGAATGGACAAAGCTCATTTCATCCTTCCTCTACCTGAGCAACACAAAAGTTAATAGAGTAGCAAAAAACCAAACAGACAAACAAACAAACAAGAGAAAAAGCAGCAGCAACAACAACAAGCTGGTGATTTCTAACACTTGGATACCCATCAATTGCCTGTCTGATTTGATAAAAACCTTTTCAGCAACTGCCATCACTGAATGCAACTCTAGATCATCAATGCTTACTGTAAAAATTCTGCACTACTGTCTCTCTTGACAGATATAATTATCCATCTTCCTTGGGGCTAAAATTTCCATCTAACAGTATCTGTAGCCTGAAAGGATTATTTTTGGTCCCTGCCTTCCCCTTCACTTGCCTGAAGGGAAGAAGCTAAAGTCCTGTATGCACATAATTAGATGTATTTCTACTCTTTAAAACATTGCAGGGGCACTTTCTGTTAGATTTTTAATGAGATTTGTTCAAAGAAAGGCAGCAACATCAGAATTGTTTAGTCTGACATGCAAAGTATGGGTCCTAAATACTGAGTTGGATCATCATTTCTCTCAATTAAACTCTGGTGGTTTGCTTTAGATAGACCATTCACATTTGTATCACAGAAGCTCCGTTGGATAGCCTTCCTCCTCTACCCTTCCTAAAAATTACCCTGCAGTCACAAGGCTGGATAATCCAGTTTACTTGCACCTATTGTAATGTCATGACTTCATGGCAGTTACAGCTATAAACTTCTACATCCTGATTTATAATTTCAAAATTAGAAATACAAAAGCCACTTCTGAAATAGAAGAAAACAAACTATGTCAAAGAGGGAACTCTATAACCATTGTACATACAACTGCTCCTCAATTTCAGCAGACATTTTTACAGAGGATCATGGTTTTCATTATCACTGTTTTGCCTCAAGAGAAATCTAGATGCTAAAAGAAATTATAGCCTTAACCAAAACCAGCAGGCATCAACCACTTGTATCTCTGATAAAATGCTTTTTTCTCTGAAGTGCATCCGGGAAGCTGCCTATAATTGGAAACATTAGAGGAACCACACAGAAGCAAATGCAGCTTGAGTGTCAGACAACCATTTTCATGCAAAATGTACTAAAAGCCCGCAGCTAAGAGCTCAATACTTAAAGGCTTAGCCATTTAGGGGAAAAAAATGCAAGCATATCTGCACCTTTCATCCATCTCTTTACAATGCGTAAACAAATGCCTCTCCTCAAGACATTTAAGCCATCTTTCAGCAGAATAACTAACATTTTAATAAAATGACCTCTCTCCCTCAAAAAAATTTCATTTTCCCCCCAACCATGATAGCATATCATCACATTACCCAGGATGTGTTAGGCTTGGTGTTAACTACTAAGTTCACCACGAGAAGCAAGCAAAAGAAAGATTTTATCTAATAAGATATTCAAATGTATTGAAATAAAACCATTTCTCTTTGGTGATCATAGGAAAACTCACCTGCATCCCATGATTGTTTCCAGAAGGTTTAAAGAAAGCAAATGTTTCATCATAACTAAAGGCAGTTTACTCCCAGTCACCTTTCTATAGAGGTCTTCATGCTTCAGCTACAGGAAGCATTGCAGGCTCCCATCCCAATGTGGGATCAGGGCCACCTGGATCTCTGCACAGCTGGCTGTAATCCAGGAGTGTATGGAGGACAATTTCCTGCTCCAGGTGTAAGACAAACCAACCAGAGGACAAGCAAGTACCACAATATTTTCTTGTCCCCAATATTCAAAGGGGACATTGTGAACAGACATTGACTGTTTGTTCATGCAATTGCTCTGATGCAGACCGTCCTCAGGCAAAGCCTTCTTGATCTCCATGAGCTCATCCAGTGTGGCCATATGTGACATGAAATCATTGGAGCAGGCGTCCTCACTCTTGGTCACTATTTAATGTCAAAAATGTACTGACATAATTTTTGAAGCTTGCTTCAGAAATTTGGATACCACCTCCAAATCTGAATATATCCAGGGATTTCTCTCACAAAAAGGGTGCTGAGACAGACTTTTGCTGGCCTTGCCTTCCCAGGCAGAACATCATCTGCACCACCAACAGTGGGGTTAGATGATTTTCTTCCCATGGGAAGGTACTCTCACCTACTTTCAGGAGCTCACATCCCGGATTTGGAAACCATTTCCAGAGTTGAAGGCATTAGGGAATGCTCCTGTACTAAATGTGGCAGGAAAGAAAGCTGGTGCTGGCTGTTATCTCCCTTGGGCAGCACGTACTGCACCACTCACACTGGGCTGGTTCTGTCCTGTCACCACTGCCAGGAGTCCTCCTCCAAAATTTGGATACCACCTCAAAAATTATCTCATGAAAGAGCATGACAGCTAATTTATCTGAATTTTGGGAGTAGGATCCTGAAAATAATGGCAGTCCTTTTGTTTTTTCAAGGCAAACTCCTATCCAGTCTTGGTGGTGAAAATGATAGTGCCCAGGGGAGGAAAAGGCCTTCAGCTTTCTGTCCTGGCTCATTTTGTGTGGAAGCAATCCTCCAACATATTCAGTTTTGCAGGTGATATCCCAGTTTGGCTCTAGTGGAGCATTCTGTGTTGGATCTTGGGTCTGCAAGAGCCAAATAGGTTATGGTGCATAACATCAGCAGGAAAGTGCATAGCATCAGCTTTTGTGATGCAGTTCAAGGGGCATGACTTAAATGAGGAGCCTTCAACCCAGGCACATGAGTGAGGTGCAAATTAAGGGCTGTAAATAGAAGGTCAAAGTCAGCAAAAGCCTTTTATCCTGGCCCATTTTATTTGTCCGTAATGTCTAGACGTTTTCAACCCTGGATCTGCACTTTGGGTTGGTTAGAGAGAAAATGGCACATTTAATTCATTTGCAAGTACACAGCGGCATCTGGTGGAGCTGACCGGGGACAGGGAGAAAGTGAGAAGGTTAAATACATCAACTTTTTTTTATTTTTTTATTTATTTTATTTTTTTTTTAATCCTGGCACCTTCACAATGGGAGAAGTTCATTGAGGGGTTCAGCTCAGTTCATTGAGGGATTCAGTTTAGGATCCACTGTGAGAGTGAAAAGATATGATGCTACGCATACCAGCAAGGAAAATGGGTGTTCTTTGTGTTGGTGGTACAGTTTACATCCAAAAGTGAAGAGGTTTTGCTGGCCTCTACCTCTCCTTGCCAGGCTGTTTTCTGAACCTCCCTGAACTTTTTCTTTGGGCATGTGCTGTTGCTTCTTGTCACTTAACCAAAAAAACCCCCCTGTAGTTCTCTTTATCTGTTTCTCCTCTGGTTCCAGCTACATTTATCATCCTGTGTACATACCTTTACATTTTTATATCTTTTTTCCTGGTTAATCTCTAAGCTTGGTTCAGCATCTTCAAGACTGAATAGAACTGAAAATTTCTATTCTCTATGTTGTTTACCAGGGGATAAAGGACAAATGTAAGGGAAAAAGCGGGGGAAAAGTGAAGTAATTGGGTTTTCAAGCATGAAGTAATTGGCTGCTCATGAGAAATTAATTGTAAATTTATTAACAGCTTTGTGCAACAAAAGAGAGACATTGTCCTGCATTTTGAGAAAACATCTGGCTGAATCAGCCCCAGAAAAGAGATTTTCAGGGTCTGAAAAGTCACAGTCCTGAAAGAAAGGCAACTTCAGTATTTGTAAGAATTGCCTTCCTTTTTACAGACACATCTTTCCGCAGGGGAATTCTGTACAGAATATAATAAATATAATAAACAGAATATAATAAAAACAGAATTACAGAATATAATAACATAATAACAGAATATAATAAAAAATCAGCTTCTGAAAAGAGCAGGAGAGGAGGAGAATTGCATCTAGAAAGGCTTTTCCGACCCTCTGCAATGAGATGATTTGATTGCAGGATATCCCCTCACTGGTGGATGTGTGGACTGTGAAACTGTGGGCCTTGAACTCCTCTTACATTTTAAATTCATGATGTTGCTCACACTATTTAAGGAATCTGATTTTCTTAATTTAGCAAAATGGGCGTAATTTCTATAAGTTTATCTGGGTACAAAAGACTGACATCAAAACCCCATCATTTGCACTGAGAATAAAATGTGTTACACTCTATGGATTTTATTCCCTTCCATTCTGTTCTGTTGTATTTAATTCCATTAAATTCCACACCATTGCATTCCACTCCATGCCATGCCATGCCATGCCATGCCATGCCATGCCATGCCATTTCATGATGGTCCATGTCCACTCTACTCCACTCCATTCCATTCCTTTAATTTTAATTTAATTCCACTCCATAGCGTTCTTCCATTCCTCCATTCTATGAGGTTTCACTCAATTCCATTTTATACTATTCAATTTCTTTTAATATCACTTAATTACATTACATTCCAGTAAATTCAATTCCATTCAATTCTATGCTGTTCTATTATGTTTCATTCTATTCCATGCCACTCCATTCCATTCCAATCTATTCCATGCCATGCCATTCTATGAAACTCCATTCTATTCCAATCTATTCCATGCCATGCCATTTTAAGATGTACCATTGAAAACCATCCACTCCATTCCATTTGATTTCAATTAATTTTCTAACATTCCATTGCATACCATGCCATTCCATTCCATGTCATTGTGCTATTCCTTTCCAATAGGTTTCATTCCATTTTGTGCCATTCCGTCTTTCCATCTCTCTCTGTTCCTTTACATTTCATTCCATTCATTCCAATTTATGAAATTTTATTCCATTCCATTCCATTCCATTCCATTCCATTCCATTCCATTCCATTCCATGAACATTTATTGCATTCTGTTCCATTGTCTTGTTTCATTCAATTTCATTCGGTATTGTTTCATCCAATGCATTCTGTTCCATTCCATTCCATTCCATTCCATTCCATTCCATTCCATTCCATTCCACTCCACTCCACTCCACCCCATGTCCTTTCCATGTCCATTCCACCCCATGTCCCTTCCCTTCCCTTCCCTTCCCTTCCCTTCCCTTCCCTTCCCTTCCCTTCCCTTCCCTTTCTTTTCCTGGAACGGAACGGAACGGAACGGAATGGAATGGAATGTATCCCTCAGCCATCCTCCTTTCTGGCTGCACTTCTCTGAGCCCCACACCAATGTATTTCAGAAGCAGAGGAGATGTCAGGGAGCGAGGGCAGGATTTGTGTCCCTGCCTGTCTGAAGTGCTCCTGGCTGCAGCTGGTGCTCGGCTGCCCAGAAAGCCGAGAGAGGCGAATCTCCACAGGATGGCAGTAAAACCCAGCGCGTTCCTCGTCCATCTTTGGGGTGAGGATAAAAAGGACTTTAACACGTGAGCCTGCCTTCAGCTCCTGGACTATTTCTAGGACCACAAATGAATGGTTTACCATCCTAGTGCTTTGGTTTTCTACCTCAAATTTGTATATGTGTGTCCAGGTGTAGGAATGGCATCTCCAAGATAGGAGAAGAGGCATAATACCAGCCAAGTAATCCTAATTCCTGTCTGCCCACCTACTTGAATAAAAGTGCCCCAAAAGAATATCCCTCTTTCTCAACCATGAAGCTGTGTAACTCTGTCCTTCCTTTCAGTCCTAGGTGCATGGTAAGGAAGGAAAGCTGAGGTCTCCTGGCAAAAGCAGCTGGGGTTGGGGTAGAGCAGAAAATCAGGCAAGAAAGAGAAACTGCAGAATGGAAAACAGGAAGCAGGAAAGACAATATTTTGAAGAATATGTAAAACAAACGCAAAAAACCCCAAACACTTGAAAAAGAGTGAAACACATAAAAGGTGATGTACAGATAACTACAGCCAAAGGGAGGGGAGAAATGAGAAAACAGGAGAGGAGCTAGAGGCCTGGGTAGTCTCTGGATGTACAGAAGTCTCACTTATTTGTTGAGGAATGGTGCTTTCCCTTGAGCTGATTGATCACTCACTCGTCAGCTGAAGAACAGACAGGTGAGCTCACTGACAGGTTTGATTGCCCAGATTCCCTGCAATTCACATCACAGAGTACTGACAGAGGAAGGACCAGCTTTCAAAGTAGTCAAAAAGCTCCACTGAGCAGTGGTGGGTGGGCTGCACTTGCTGAACAGGAGGTGGTTGTTAGCAGGTCATTTATGTCATTTCTCTGTTCTTCCTGACTTACCCAGTCTCTTGCCCATCGTTTATGTCTTGTTTTATCTGAGCAAATGGCAAAGATTCTGGGTCAGGGACTATAATTTCCTACATATGTATACACAGAGTTCTGCTCCTAATTTGAGAGCACCATGTACTTACTCTAAAAGTTTATGTGATAGATCTGTCATGGGTCTGAGAGGACTGCAGGGAGACAATAGAGGGATTTGGAGTCAGCATGTGGGTGTGCAGGAGACACTTAGGGTCTTGAGAGTGTTGCCATTCCCAAAACTGGGCCCCCTCTCGGCAAAATTAGGACACACGATGCCCAACTGCAAATCTCACCTGGGTTTTGCATCCCTGTCTGCACCATTACTGCTACCTGCAGCTGATTGAGTAAAACATGCCTGTCTTCATTCATACCAGCATCCACACTGTATTCCTTTGTTTTCTGTTTCTTACACATGCAGGCATATAGAAACTTTTGCCACAACTGCCAAGTAGCCAAAACTTTTTGTTTTTCATTATAGATAGAAAAAAATTCCTGATAAATAGATTTGTTTGCAGGACTGCCTGCCTAGCATTGTTCTGGGATTTTCAGTTGTAGCAAGCAAATTCTTGATGGGCCGTTCCAGTGATTATAGTCCTAACAAATGAGAAGTTTAACTGCAGTAAATGGCAGGTATCTAAGCCGTAGGTGTGGCAATTTAACCATTTAATCCAACAAGATTACAGTGTCTGCCCTTGAATATCTAAGTGCTTGAGTATATATATATACAAATGTCCTGCAGTTCAGAGAGCACCCAAAATGTTAAGAACTGGAATGGATTGCCCTCCTTGAAGAAAGATAAAAGATAGACTATGTATGTGACAGCTGAGGGAAAGGAAACATTCTCTCCAATTATCTGAAGGAAGAGCATAAACTTGAACTACAAATTATTTAGTGGGCTCTGGGGAATAAGAAGAATAATGAGGTGTACACGTATATATGTATAAAACTCAACAGTGGGATAGGGATGACGAAATAGGACAGAAATAGGGGAGATTTGGTGCATAGGAGAGACAGGAGTTGTTCAATACTTTTGTGCAGGCTGGTCCTGAATAAGGCTCTGAAGTTTAGAGAGCAAGGTTGCAAGTCAGGGAACTGCAAAGGATTTGGGTCAGCATGATTTTAGGGAACCTCAGCATGCCATCTAGGGGAGATGTGGGGTCTCCTGCAGTGCTTTTAGGGACTTCGCTGGCTGCCAGCCTGTCTAACAGGGGACCTCATCTGGAGCTACAGACCTGCAGCCAGCCCTGTCCATGTGCTGTTACAGTGCCTGGATGTGGCCCTGGGGAAATGTCCCAGGAGCTGCTCCTGAATTGCTCTGACCTAGGAGATCAAGCAGGTGATGCTGAGGAGCTATTTGAGACTTTACATCCGTGCACATTTGTCTATGAATGTAGCTGCTCTCACAGACGCTAAGAAAAGTTTAAGCTGCGGCTCATTTTGTAACTGAGCTGGTTGCCCATGACCTGCTTGCTTTGATGGCTGGTTACTTGTAAAGTGTGGTTTGCCTAAATCACTTGTTTTATCTCCTTGCAATCACTTGTTTTATCTACTGCTTGTTTTTCTAATAACCCTTCTGAATAAGAAAGTTAATGATTAGCAGCTAATATATAATTACAGAGTGAATGTTCTGGCAAGTATTTTATGAGAGAATCTGCAGATAATACAAGTGTTCTTCTACAGGACCCTTGCTTCTTGTCTCTATCAAGCATTTGAACTCTTTTTTTTTTTCCCCAGAGGCAACCAAGACCTGAATTTCTTCGTTTTGGTTGCTGATGGGAATGCAGTATATTCTAGAAAAGACAGAGTGTGACAGCACTTGCTATGCACTGGGATCTGACATAGTGCTGTTTTCAGACTCAATTTTTGTTCTCTCAGGGTGGTAGGGGAGAAATAAAATGTTGTAGGATATTGCTGAGGTTGGTCATCTTGTACCATATGCTAATTACAGGGAATCATGTTTGACACAGCACATGTTGATCTTTGGATTATTTATCTCCTATTGGTGTTTGATCAAAGAGTAAAATCACTCCCTGCCTTCTGTCAGAGCTTTTGGAATCTAGCCACAAATTCTTGCAGAGAGAGTTTCATTAAAAAATTGTATGCATGCAAGAGCAAGATATGAAGTCAAACACAATGTTAGAAAACAGAGATCTCATTTAAGAATTTATGGGAATTTTGAAATATTATTTAATTCCTTATGGATGCAGAGCCAACAAAAGGTTTTTTGAGTAGTCTGTTATTGAAGGAAATTCATTTGAGGGTCAGAACATTAATGCTGTCTGTTAAAATCTACTTTTGGTAGACAGCATGGAATTAAAGAAATTTTTATGACATGTCCTTTTGAGGGCATAGTAGAGGCAATACTTGCAGCTGGTGCTCATCAACGAGCAGGAGATGTTTGGCAATTGGTGGGTGAGAGCTGCAGACCAATGCTGCTCTTTAGCTCAGATGAGAATTTCCATATGTTGGGTGTGACTTCAGAGCTGTGCAGCCCTGGTTACTCCCACGGATGTGGATCCACATTTCCAGACTTGAGAAGCTTTGAAAGCCCAGCTCCAGGGCAGCCAGGATAGGTCACTGGGAAATGCATGTTACTTTGAAATGCTGGAGGAAGGCATCCAACCAAGTGATGGTTTCACTCTTGACATTATTGCTATTACAAAAGAGGGGTTGGGGGTTGAATTCCTGATAAATGTTGGAATTAATTGAATAATTAAGTGTAGCATTCATGTGATGGAAAAACAGTTGCCCCATTCCCCTGAATGAATATATAATACATACATGGAATTTTTGCACCTCTTTTATCATTCAGAGCAACTGCAGTCAAAATGGTGATGTGCAAACAATTTACATTAAAAAACCCACAAATTTTAAAAAAGATTATTTTTTAGGAAGCTGCAAAATTGCAAACATTTCTTAGGATACACAAAGCAGATTTTTCTCTTTGGTATAGCATGAACTTAGCCAACATATCTTTCCATGGAAGAGTTAAAGACTACATTTCTTAACTGTAATAGATAAAAGTTGTAAGAAGCGAGGAAAATGTATTTGAAAATGGATTTTATTTACATAACATACACCACTTAAAATACTCCTTTAATATGTCTTGTCATAGGTAGTACGTTTGTTCAAAGTGAAAAAATAGGAGTAAACAGCAACCTTTGTGCAGATCATCCTCTTCCCATTGTTCCTGCATCTCCAGGAGGATACAGGTTCACTGTCTAGAACATGACTTCTGAAAAGCAATAATTAAATCCCAAACAAACTCTTCCACCTGACTCTGGTCATCACCTCCTTAGGATGGGAAATCAGTGCACTGCTCTCAGAGTGTGGTTGCTTGTGAACATCTTTATATAGGATTCAGAAAGTCTGAGTTTGGGAGTTTTCTTAACATAACCATCAAATAAATATGTCAGCAATGAATTAAGATGCCAAACCCCAACTTTTCTCTATATACAAAGCATATTCATTTAGAGTAGAACTCACAACTTGTCTTGGAGAGGACACATAAACCCAGATCTTAGCTCTGCAAAATCTTACTGCTTTTTCATCAGAGAATCATAGAATAATTTGAGTTGGAAGAGACTAAAAGAAGATCCAGTTTCAATCTCTCTGCCATGAGCAGGGACACCTTCCACTAGACCACACTGCTCAGAGCTCCATGCAATCCTGCCTTGAACCCTTCCAGGGACGGAGACCCAACAACTGTGCAGCCTGTTCCAGTACATCACCACCCTCACCATAAAGAATTTCTTCTTAATATCCAATCTAATTATTTAAGCTAAAAGACATTAAAAATACAATAATTAGTAGAAAAGAGCAGTAAAATTTTTCTTTATAGAGTAAACTTAAAAATAGCCAGGAGGGTACATGTATATCAGATTGATTCTGGGACACAAAAATTATCATGGTGTGAAGGCGCTTCAAAATCAAAACTTTTGAGAAAGTTTCTAGTATTTTCTGACATTGCTTGTTTAATAGTGGAGCTGAAGAAGAAAAATAATTTTCAACCCATAAAAATAGCCTCTTTTAAGAGATGCTCAAATAATTTAAAAAAATTGAAATGCCATGATTTGTGCTCTTTTGCTATCCTCCCCCCTTTCCCAAACAGTTCTACCTGTGGTAACACAGTCTCTTGGGATGCAATCCTGCTGGAATTGTTTGAGGCACCTGCTCCAGAGGAATGCAAGGGCATTATGTAGGCTTGTTTCCACAAATGTTCTTTAATGTCAGCACAAATTTATACTTCAGTGCTCTGTGTTGGGCAGTGTTCAGGGGAAGAAAGCTCTCTGCAATCCAATATTAGAACTTCTTCCAGACTGCAGCTCCAGGAGCTGTAGTTACATGCTGGAGAACAGATGTTCTTCCTCAGATCTTGGACTTCTTGCATTGTGACATTTGTAATTCATGATCTAGTGAAGTAGTATGGCTCAGAGTAATGCTATAAAACGATTCAGCAGCAAACCAGGAGTTGTGGTGGTACCTGTTTATTACCCAAAGCTAATTTCTGCTGCCTACTCTTGCAGACCCCAGCTTAGGACCTAAACTCTTCTTCAAAAGGAATAAAAATTTTCCTATGCAGTTCTGGTAAGCATGTGTTTGTATTCACATCCAAACTGCATATGTATTGCTGGCTTGTGCTACTGATATATTATGCTTTGTTTTTGATGCCAAAACAATCACTGTCAAATTGGATAATGCTCTTATAATTGACACAGTTTTTATAAATTATCTGGACACAGGAATGGAATGCACACTGAATAAGTTTGCTGGTAATACTGGACTAGGAGGAGCTGTGGACTCCCTTGAGGGCAGAGAGCTCTAGACAGACTACAGAGCTGGGCAGTCACCACTGTAAGAAATTCAGCAGACCAAGTGCTGGATTCTCCACGTGGGATGGGGTAATACTGGTTATATGTACAAAGTGGGGGATGAGGGGCTGGAGAGCAGCCCAGCAGAAAGAGTTCTGGGGGTCTGAGCAAATTCACTGTGAGTCAACAGTGTGTCCTGGCAGCAGATTCTATCCAGGCACTGAGGTTTATTGACAGGAATATTGTCTCACTCTGAGAGGAGTGGAGAAAACATGCACATTCTATACACAGGGCCCTTTGGCTGGTGTATTGCAAATTATTGTAAACTGTTTCTTTAAGATGTTGCTCAGACTTAGATTAAATGCTTAATCTCTAGGCAGATGCAGTTTGCTGAGGTGAAAGCTGCCCTTGGCTAGCGTTTTTTAAAAGCATAAAGTGACAGATCAACACCACAAATTCCATTAGAACTATCTGCTTAATTCCCTGAAATTTTTCTGTTGCTAAGTCAACATTTCTCCATTTTGAAGGCCAGTTGCAATTTATGTATCATTATTAGGTAGGTACTTGAAATGAAATAAAAGCAGCAGTAAGAGCTCAAATTGCTGTTCTGTTCCACTCCATCTCTCTGGATTAGACTTTACAAATACCTGACTAAATTATCTACCAGGATGTGTCCTGTTCCAAGTGGGTGTTTATTGTGATGATTTCTCTTCCATCAAGGCATGAAAAATGAAGCTCAGGGCTCTTTTTGTGTGGTGTTCTGTAGACAAGGTCAACTCATCTGGTAAAGTGAAGTGGAAATATGACTCATCAAATATAAAGCAAAGCCTCAAAGTCTGTGCTTTCCAGAGGCAGCCTCAGAGAAATACTCATATGTAAGGGATCAGTAAAGGTTGGTAGGTAGGTAGGTAGGTAGGTAGATAGATAGATAGATAGATAGATAGATAGATAGATAGATGTCATCATCATATTTTCTGAAAAATATCTTTGCCCAGGACTTTTCTCCTGGGAAGCTGAGAAGCCCTGGAGAAAAATGAAAACAATAATTATCTGATTTGCTTCTCATGTGTTTTACTGCTTTGGAATGTGTTTGGACATTGTTTACCAACAGGTGATTGTTTCATTGGTTTCATGTGAATTGCTTTTACTTAAAGACCAGTCTTGGTCAGGCTGTGTCGAGACTCAGGAAGGAGTCACGAGTTTTCATTATTGTCTTTTAGCCTTCTGTCTGTATCCTTTCTCTATTCTTTAGTATATAGTTTTAGTATTCTTTAATATAATATAGTATCATAAATTAATAAATCATCTTTTTAAGAACATGGAGTCAGATTCATCATTCCTTTCCTCATCTGGGGAACCCCACAAATACAAGAGATAGGTAGAATGGAGAGTTTAACCCATGAGGTATGCAGAGATATACAATGAGTTCAGCAGCCCACCAATTATTTTTCTCATCTGCTTGTTCATTCAGGCAATGAACAAATGAACAAATGCCATCTCTGTGCAACAGCAGATGCCTGATGCTTCAGAGAACCATGTATGGACCAAGTTTTAAAATTTGTTGGATACCACTTTTTTGTTTGTTTGTTCTCTTTGTGGATAAGGCAGGCTACTGTGAGCTAGGGCAATACAGAAGACATATCTTTTTAAAAATTATCCAGCCCAGATGCTTCTCACTATTTGGAGCATCCATGCTTAGAAATCAGTTCACTACCCAAACTCATTTATTCCATTCTTCTAATCTTACTTGCATAAATGGATTATCTAGATCATGTTTTTGAGGTACTAAACTGTGTTAAAAATTTAATAGGTAATTATCACTTTATCGAGTCTGTCTGTTTACTGGAATATTTTGTAGACTCCTAATAACCCTGAAGACATTACAACATAGTAAAAAATATTTCAGTGGCTTACCTATAACGACCTTTACTGAGACAAATAGAATATTTTACAGGGTAAATTTGGGACCAGTATTTCAAAGACAGTGCAAACTTTATCTGTTTGCCTTTCCTGAACAAGCTGGGAATTAGTTCACTGCCTCAGACATCCTGCAGCTATTTCTCTTCTCTCATCACTGCAGAACTCTGAACAGAAATCTTCTGATCAACAGGAAGGGGAGGGAATTCAGTTTAGCGCTGAATTAATGGGACCAGCAAAATTTGTGTAAGATTTAACAATCAAGTGAGGGGAAGCCACATTTCTATCATGGAGGAAAATGAAAGGCAGCAGTAGCAGAGTTAGACTTTATTAGGTCTTTCTGGGGACAGAGTTTAATAATAGCTGGTAAAATGACAGAGCTAATACCATCCTATATCGTCTGAAAGCACGGAGACAAGGTTTATTTTTCCAGTCATTTCTTTGCACGCTGACAAGTGATCTCTGGTTACATTGCTCATTAGTTCTTTCAAACATGCCTCAAACTACATTTAAAAGAGGATGAGAGTCACAGAGAAGTGGGCAAAGCTAGCAAAAAAGGCAGTGTCTGACTCATCTATCTACACATGAAGTTCTGCACAGTGTCATGGAAGTTTCTAAAACTGAGACAAGTAACATGTTTAAATGCTATTTATTTTATAAACCAGTATAGACAGGTAAAGCCAATTAAAGCTCCAGCACTATTAAAGTCACAGAATTAGGTACATTAGAATGTACTAAAAAGTACAGTCAAGAGGCCATGTGTCTTCATACTAGTTAGTTAGGTGGTTGCCATTTGGGACAAATGTTCTACTTGTGAGCTATATGCCCCATCTCCCTATTTCAGGAACACTCCCAAATTTTGTCACCTTTTCTTGAAATTTTTATTCCCCCATCTGTGTTGGAAAATGGCACCTATAACAGCTTGGGGTAGGACTAGTGTTTGAAGACACACATCCAGCCCTTCCAGTCAGCCTTAGTGGTGAGAAAGAAAACCCATAAAGCCCATGGGGCAGCTCGGCACCCCTGGGTATCCTGATGGAGCTTTGTCTCTGAGTCCTTCATGGTTTGTTTGGCTTGTTCCTAAATGGGCATCTAGAACTCTGAGTGGGCCATAGCCCCCTTCCCACTCCTGCAGCTTCTCAAGTGCTTGGGGAGGGTTATTGCTTTGCCCTTAAGCCAGGGCATCTTAGAGAAAATCATGGTAGCAATGGATAACAGAGCAGACAGTTCAGGTAGGGTTAAAGTATTCATTCATTGACATCACTACAGAATTTCTGTAGATCGTAACTGGCTTGAAATAATATTATCTTTTAGATTTATTGCACTTTTAATTATGCTGTCCTAAACATGCAGCACTGTCATAGCCTATACATTGAGCCCTGCAGCTAGATAGGATTAAATTGAAACCCAACTAGAAATCATATTTTTACACTCAGGAAATCTTTTTTACCTGGGAAAAAATGTTTTATGATGCTTCAGTATATCTGGGGAAGTGTATATAATTATAACTTTCAAATTTCTGTCAGCAGCAAGAATAAATTTTTCCTTTTCCTTTTTTTTTTTTTTTTATTTTTAGGCCTACACATTTCTGCAGTAAATCAATGCAAGTGTTTAAAAAAAGAAAAGAGGAATAGAGAGGAGAAGCTTCATTGCTTGACTCTCTGCATCCCATGGACACCATAACAGGTTTGGAAACCATGAAGGTTTGCCCTAAAATATCTGTTAAGCAAGATTTCAAATACCCCAGTGTTGCCTTTTTCCCAACCTGGAAAAGAAACTCGAGATAATTTTAGTAAGGAAGTAATATAAAAGGGGATCTTTATTTGAAGGCCTCCAGAGGCCTGGAGTTATGGAAAGATGTCCACAAAAGCCCACCTCCCAAGGGGTGAGTACATTTTTGTAGATTTTAGGAAATTAGCATAATTGATAAAAAACACTGATTAGGAGGACAAGTGGTGATGCAATTCCCCCCCAGGTCAAGCTCCTTCTCTGGAGCCCTCCTTCAACACCAGTTGTGCTTTGTCCATGCAATGTATCTTGAAGAGTTGTTCTTGGCCTTGGTTCCCAGCAAGAACCAACATAGCATTGGGGCCTGTATCTCCTGGGGCTTGGAGCTCTGGAATTTGTTTTGTCTTTCTGCTCAGGGAAAGGCCATGGAAATGAATTGGGAAAACTACCTCCTAATGCAATGGGTGACAGAGCTACAAATACATGTGTGAAGAATACAGAGAATGTAGAAAAAAAGGCAAAACCCAAACGGCATCACCAGAAGGTAATTGCATCCACTAAACAGTTTTAACTCTTTTACCAAGGACTTAGATCTTCCTAAGACCTCTCAGAAGTCATTCCTCATTCCTTCCCTGCAGTGTCCTTGGCCACATGGCTAACTCAGAAGGTTCAGTATCTCCAGCCCCTTTTGGGATTTGGCATGTGCCATTGTGGGTGTTTTACAGAACCTGCAAGTGTGTGAAGGCATTTTGTCCCAGCTGACCCGTGCAGCCTTGAAGCTGAGGTTTAAATTTGGGTATCTGCATACCAAGAGCTTCCTTCTGGCCTCAAGGCCCTCCTGACCTGCTTGGTCTCCCTGAGTGCAGCTCCTTCCTCATGTCAGGCTGAAGGACAGTCAAACACAAGGGTAGTCTGGATAGAGTGGCACAAAGGCTCAGGACTGGGGGCTCTGGAAGATGCGAACTCAAAATGCACTCCTCCTGCATTCAGGTTAGGGAGAATTGGCACTGCATATGACTCTGTGTGATGAACCTTTGATACCTCCACCTTTATGGTAGTTCCTGTTAAAAAAAATAAAATTATTGGTTCTGTCAGTCTGTTTTTCTTCACTCAACATTTCTCTTGAGGAGGCCACTCTTTCCTGACCACCCTGTGCTCTATCTTCTATAATTTGGTCAAAGGATGTGAGAAGGAAGTGAAAACATCAGGCTTGGGATCAGGATGAGTGCTTCTATGAAAATTAGTGACAGTCTGAGGTAGCCATACATTGTTCCCATTGTCAAGGCTGTGATGTGCTTGACATATATGAGGCTTATGGCTGTGCTGTTGTGTGGAAATACATAGTGGAGTTAATATTCTTGGCTTTGTCCTTGTGTCTAAACTGAAATGAGTAGATACTTTGCTAAGCTGTAACCCCAGGTCATGTCTGCCTGGTGGAGAAATGCATTATGTGGTGCTGATTTGTATGATGACGCAGTATCCACACGTAATGCTAAGCTAAAATGACTTTCCAGCTTCTCTACACTGTTCCTGGGCAGATCCATGTTCTGGAAAATATGTGTGCTGGGTTTCTTTACATTCTGAAGCTCCATCCAACACTGAACCTGTTGTTTAAGTCTTCTCTTACAGTGAATCTGGCGTTCACTTTTGTAACAATGACTGTCAATATCAGCTTTTTGTAACTGTGTGTGGCAAGGAAAGCTTTCATAATTAGTGGGGCCCTATTTCAATTTCAGTTATATTTGCAAGGTTATGCTGGCAAAAATTAGTAAGATTATGAAGGCAGATTTAATAAGGTTATGAGGATAACATGCATTTAACATATCATCCAAAATGTACTTTGTTTATTAACAGCAAGGGGGCTAGAGGGAAACAGGGGAGGGATTCTTTATCAGGGAACTGTAGGGGTAGAACAAGGAGGAATGGGCACAAACTGACTGAGGGGAAATTCAGGTGACATATTAAGAAGAAATTATTTTCTTTGCAGTGAGGGTGATGAGATGCTAGAACAGGTTACATGAGGGTGCCCAGGGAGGTTGTGAATGCCCCATCTCTGGAAGTGCTCAAGGCTGGGTTGGATGGGGCTTTGAGCAACCTGGACTGGTGGCAGGTCCCTTCCTAGGGCAGAAAGTTTGAAGATGTAATTCCCAAAGATCCCTTCCAGCCCTTAAACTTCTATGCTTCTATAACAGAGCTCTGATTTCATTATTTTAATGGTTTTAACATTAGAGACTTTAATTCTTTTTTTTTTGTTTCTAGGGCAAAACTAGACAAAAAAGGCAAAGAAAAAAGTTCTTTTTTTAATATAAACTCTACACTGCCCTAAAATTAACAGAACCTATTGAGGCAGGAGCATTACCCTAGGTGTGATCAGCTCAAGATTACAATGTGGGTGTGAAGTCCCTCTCCAGGGAACATTCATCTCTCTGGGACAGAACTATTAGGAGAAGTGAGACCCTGTATTCCTTCAGAGGATTCTCTGGAAAGCAGCTTTAAATTCCTGTTCCACCATCAACTTTCTTTTGTAAAAACCACTGCTCTGAAGCACATATAATAAAATATGCAAAGATTTGACAGTCACACTGTCATCATGATTTACTACATACATGGAGATTATTTCTGATGGTACAGGAATATTCATGTTGGGACACCACAATGTCCCTCTTTCCCAGCTGGTTTTTTATCGTGGAAGTTCTGGCAAGCAGTAATATGATCTGGGAATACAATAACATGATCTGGGAAATTTAAGGAGATTGTTCTTGTGCTGAAAATAAACGTAACTGTTGTTCATGGAAGTGTCTTAGAATGAGAATTTTAAAAGAAATTTTCCTTTGAATTTTGAAGTAATCAACCTGCCTTTCTTGTAACTATTATGCAGTTCAAAACAGCCAAAAATATTTATAAATTGTGTGACCAGAGGAAAAAAACAAGTGCCTTTATGATGTTTCTAATTTAAAGGGAAAGCCAAACCCCAAAAATGTTTTAAATTGAAGAGAAATTCAAACTTATATTTAAGTAATTGCAAAAATTAAAGGACAAATATTATTTCATATTGAATGTTAAGAGACAGAGATTAGTAGGGAAAAATTGTTAATTACTTGGATAGAATTAAGTTGAAAATTAATGTGTCCTTTTGTAAGTTTTTATTGCTTAATTACTCCTTGCTTTACCTACCAAGAGATAGCATGAGACTGTAAAAAAATGCTGTGCTGTTACCTTTAGAATTATAGTGTTAAATGTTGGCAGAACTTCAGTTGACTTGACTGGTTATCTGTTTTAACTGTTGTGGGGTTTTTTGGTTTTGTTTTGTTTTTTAAAAAAATCTTATTTAAATATATTATTTGTCTCAGTTTTACAAGATTCTGTGACTGGCTGTTCTGCAAAACACAAGTCAGACATGCCATTAGGGCTGCGTGTAATTTCAGGATAGTATCTACAAATCATCTGAAGTGATTTGCAATAGTCTGGAGAATAACTGCTACCAGCAGCAGAAGGACACAAATAATCCTGGATGTGACAGCTCATAGATTCCTTTGTCAAGTCCACAATGAAAGGATGAGAAGTGGAGGCATCTCATTGCTGCATGTGGAGGGAGTGAATATGTTAAAATAAAAGAGGAAAATATATATTGATCACAAAAAAATAAGTAACATGGAAACATAAAATCATGGACTAATCTGGTTTTATTCAAAAGGAAGAATAAGCCCAAGGAGGTCAAAGTTTGGGAGCAGGAGTTCATGTCACCTACAGTTCAAGACATAGGAATAAGCACAGAGAGTAAGATGAAAAGCAAACTGATGAAAAGTACACAGCTGAAACATCAGGATGTATGGGGGTAAAAGAAGGATTGCCAAGAATGAAGATATGCTAGATTTTGATAAAAGCTTGATGCAAGTACTCAAAGGTTTGTCCCTTTGAAACAAAAGAACAATGGAGTGATGCTGATCACTGATGGGGTGTAAATTTAGGTTGGCCTGGTGTTTTTATGGTTGGTTTAGGTTGGTCTCAGGTTTTTTATGATGGTATTGAACTAAAGCAGAGATTTAAAATAACAGTGTATGGACAGAAATGAAATGCCCCTCTTGGAGAACAGAATTTGACTTTGGGAGTTTGTTGAATACTAATTGAAGGTGAAAGGTGAGCTGATAAACTCTGCAAGTCCTGAACATCTTTCTCATGAAACTGCCAACTCAGTAGCAAAGATCCTTAACAAATTTCCCAACCTGACCTGGAGAATAACTGAAGAAATATTTAATTTTAAAAAGAAGGAGGGAGAACACTCTTGTGAGCTGTAAACACCCAAGTATATCCATAATGGCCTTTAAGGGTTTTGGAGGAACATACCACCCGAGACTTGGAAGTGCAAGTCTGATGGGATGCATCAGAACAGGCTTGTAGTGGAGCAGATGGCTCAGACTGAGCTGGTAGTTTTCTTTCATGGAGTTACTAACATATATGACATGAGAACTGAGACAGGCCAGCACTTTGGTAAAGCATTAAACATGGTGCCTCGGAAAAGGGCAGGTGGAAAAAAGAGAAGAGCAGAAAGAGCAACACTGGCTGAAAGTTAAAATTATTCTTATGCAAGAAATTCTGATATCCTGAAAAGCTCCTGAAAAGTTCATTTCAGAACAAAATTTTTTGTTTGCTTGTTTCTGTTTCTCTTTTAGCAGGAGAGAAAGGTAATTGTGGTGGTGCAACATGCAGAACATTTTGGTGAGCTTCTGAACTGAAAATAAGTTTGTGAGGGCAGGATCATAAATGTCCTGTATTCCCTAACCTTCTCAAGCTGAATAAAGAAGCACTGGGCACCCTGGGAGCCTGTTGTTAGGAAAAAAAAAAAGGTGGATTGTTGGAGAATTTTGCTCAGATATGGCTTATAGAGTTTTGTTCAGACATGCCATAATCATATACAGCTGATGGAAAAGTAAAAGGCAGCTGTAAGCAGCAATTCTCAAGCCTGTTTCTGTAAACAACAAAGTTCTCAGGCACATTTCTGTAAACAGCATAGTTCTCATGCTGTTTTTTAATAACAAGTAAATATTCTGTCCTTGGCTGGTATGGGAAAGCAAAAGTGACAAACATGGAGACCTTGAGAACCATTCATAACAGAATAAGAAAAACAAGCCTTAGTCTCAATAACAAACCACAGGTATTGAAAACAAACGAGGGGTTGCTGTGTAATCTGTAACCAATGATGAGCTCGGGTTTTGCAATATGTATGAACTTAATTAACACGGTTATAAAATGTGCCTGCTGGATCAATAAACGGGAGTTCAATGCTGATCAAAGGATGGGTCGTCTCCCTTCGCTTCTACAGTGGATACAGCCAGGCCTACATTTTATCAGAAATTCACAAAAACTTTTTCATCAGACAACCCCTGTGGTTTTCTAATATGTTTCTTCTCCAGTGACCCTGACTCATCCTCAGACTTGGAATTTCATTCAGTCGAGTTTGAGGCAGATTTTGACTTCAGCTGTGACCCTGCTGGGTCTTGATTGTAGTTTCTACAGGGGATTCTGATGAAAAAAGAAAGCCAGGGTTTTCTGTGAGTGGAATGAGCTAATCCTCTCACTGCAAACTGTTTCTTTCCTTTTCCATTGCTGCTCCAGTATAGCTGCCTTCATTTGGCTTCTTTGCTTTATTTAAAATAATAGAACCAACCATCTTGAGTGTGATCACCTGGCACGTACAGGACAACCAGGGATCAGGCTGGGAAAAAATCAGGGCTAGGAAAGTTTAGGAAAGTTTAGGAAGGGCAGGTCCTGTCTCACCAACCTGACCTTTTATGATGAAATGGCCCTTCCAGTGCGTGGAGGAAAGGCTGTGGATGTGTCTACCAGGACTTCAGCAAAATCTTTGATGCTGTGAGGAGACCTCATCACTCTCTACAACTCCCTGAAAGGAGGGTGTAGCCAGGTGGGGGTCGGTGTCTTCTCCCAGCTGATCAGTGACAGGATGGGAGGACGTGGCCTCAAGCTGTGCCAGGGGAGGTTCAGATTGTTAAACACTGAAATGGACTGCCCAGGGAGGTGGTGGAGTCATCATCTCTGGAGGTGTTCAAGAAATGTGGTTTAGTTGAAAAGGTATTGATCAAAGGTGATCTCAGAGGTCTCTTCCAACCTAAACAATTCTGTGATTCTGCAGCTGTGCTCAGACTCCCTTAGAAAAAATGTTTCCCTGAAAGCAATTATAGCACAATTTGATTAAAAAAGAATAACAGGATAATTGAATTATCTTTAGGATCATTTAAAAGAAAAGCAATATGAAGGGCTTGCCCACAGCCCTATGATGTCTGCTTCTTCATAATTTCCTGAAATATGCTTGTTGGTTAATGAATCCTTCCTGTCACATATGGTGATAATGATTTCTCTTTTCTGTTGAAAGCAATGTTTTCATTCTCTAATTTTCATCTTCATCTGCCTTGACTAAATGAAGCAGTAACTCTTTCTCAAGAAGATTGTTCCAACAGATTTATTTTACTTTCCTGCTTTGCTGAAATGCAGGACTTGTTTGAGAAGGAAGGTGTTCAAAACTCAAAGCTAGCAGCAACTTTTCTCCTTTGAAGCTGCTCCTTCTCAAAGCTTGATCAATAATGATTATATGAAGTAAAACCTTTTGTTGTCTATATCCTGTCATCTCAAATCCTTTTCACTGCATCTTTTTTGATTCATGGAAAATGTTTTTCCAGTATTTTTCAAACACTGACACATCCAACAGCTCAATTTCCCAGATTTGTCCCTTATCTGTGATATCCCACAGTTTTTTCGTTATCTACCCTCATCTTACCAGATTGCACCTCTTCAAAGTCTCATTATAATTTCATAGACAGTACAATGGCTCACCTATAATCTGTTTTGTGGTAATTTCTAAGAAGGCAGGTTCTTTCTAGAGACTGTCTGACAAAAGATGGCATTTTGTGTTTGTGTCTTCTCTTCTCTTCTCTTCTCTTCTCTTCTCTTCTCTTCTCTTCTCTTCTCTTCTCTTCTCTTCTCTTCTCTTCTCTCTTCTCTCTTCCCCTTCCCCTTCCTCTTTTCTCTCACTTGCACTGTTGGGCACATTATGGAAGTTCTATGAATAGTGCCCTGCTATGTCCTACCCCTTCCTTTGTGTTCTCCACTTCTTCCCCCCATTCCCACCTACTGTCCTGTGATGAGGAAACCATTTCAGCTTCCTCTGCAGGCTGGTATATTCTTAACCTATGACTGCTGAAATATAAGCTTATTTTTCACAGGGTTAATGGCAGCTCATTTCTTCAGGGACTCTGAGAATCCCAGACTGGCTTCAGAGGCAAACTACCATCCCATTTGGGGAATATCAAAGACATTCAGAAACTCTTGGGTTATGAAAATATGCAAACTGCTGGAGGACAGAGGGCATCACAAGGAATTGCCTAGAGAAATTCTGCTTCATTCTCTCAGATTTGATTAAGGAATGGCTAACTTGTGCTATAAACCACTGCAAGCATGACAAGTTTTCCTGCTCAGGGAAGGATGCAATTAATTTCTGATACTGGCTGAACTGAATTAAAACAAGATTTTGTGTCCTTATCTGTCCCAGCACCATATACCTAATCTTTAGAGAGTCATACAGGATCAAGTGTTCAAATCCACAATATGTCTTCTCTCATGGTGCTCATCACTCATCATTTAGATCAGTCCCTTTACAGTGCTGCAAAGATGGGATTAGGTGCTGGTTAGAAAGTCCCATGCATGCAGCTTTGCATGCCTGTGTATTGTGTGCTGCTCCACTCAACAAAAACACTGTTTGGACAAAATGTAACTCTCCTCACAGGAATAGTGACTGGTCGATCTCCCTCCAGCAGTATCATCCCTTCTCTTATATTTTCATCACAACAGGCTTGATAAAAATTGGTTTGGCATAAGCCAGTTTAAGCTCCTATTTTAAACATACAGCTTAAAAAGAGAACTCCCAACATTGAAATTTTCTTTGGAAAATCTTGAGAAAGATGGGTACAAAAGATCCTCCTCCCCTCATATCATGTACGTTATAATTAATTCCTATGAAGAATTTCAGTTTCTGTGGTCTGCCTTTTCCAGCCAGCTTGGGCACTTCTCTGTGAAGATGTTACAGAACATTTTGCACAAAAGATCAAGGTGAGATTAGCTCAGTAAAATGCAGATAGTATATAGCAGAAGGGAACAAAACAGTACTTTGCATGGAAATTCAATCCCAGCTTTATCAGTGCAGAAGCTAATATCACTTAAATATTTTAATGACAGAATCTGATACTTCGTGGAATCTTCTTTTCTTTCAACTTGCTGAATTAGCAGTGTAAATTAATAAACTTTAAGTCATTTGATGGGAGCTGGGTGAGTGGCTGTTCAGTATCTTTCACATTAATCTCAATATAATCTTTTCTATCCAGAGGTGAGGAAGAAATGACCTTTAGAAACAATTTGGAGTCACTCTGTGAAGACTGTGTGTCCAACTGACAGTGATGCAGGACCACAGTGGTGCTAGAGAGGTTGAGGCTGGGTTACTCACTCCTGTAGAGCTTTCCCTTCAGCTTTGAGGCTCCATCTGACATAGCCATAAAGGCTTAGTGAGTCTCAGATGACCATGGCTTCCTCCAGTTGCACTGCCTTGAAATAGAAGAAACCCAAAGTGTTGTGATTTCCATGTGGAGAAACATATGGGTAGGCTCAAGAAACAGCAAATATTGGGGAATCCAGTCTAGTCTAGGGGAGAATTCCTGTCTGGTCTCCAAACAATCCAGATGCCCTAACCCTGAGCAAGACCTACTAAGGGACGATGCAGAATTTATCTCTGAGTAACATCAGTACTGCTGATGTAACTTCAGTAACTGAAGTGCTCTGCATCTTACCCAGAGCTCACTCTGGCAAATTCTCAGTTGTCTTAGGGAAGAGGGAAAATGGAGACCAAGTTATACACAGAGGAAAGGACAAAGCTGGATGCACACAGCAAATTCTTCCTGGACTCTGCAGAAATAAGCAGGAGCCCTGAAGCATAGCATAAATGCAAAACAAACATTGTGTTTACAGAGACAGCTCTGGATGCTTAAGACTCTTTTCCCTGTAGCTTTTTTCCCTGAATATTGACCAACAGATGACACCTCTGCTGTTCTGCTTTTAAACAAATGGGGAACAGACAAGCTATTGCACAAAGTCTCCAAATACAAAGTTATATCCCTCCTGCTCTTCTGTGAATCCAACCCAAATATGTCAATTTGCTTTTCTTAATTGCTTTTTGTTTATTTCCTCAACTGGTTCTCCTTGTGAAACCTATTGACACTCTGGCTTAGATTTTTGGATGGTTTACTTGTTTTAACCCATTCACAGCATCACTCATGCTGCAACCTGCTTCAGGAATAGGGACATGGCCTGGTCATCAAGAGGGCAGAGTTCAGCATGGGGCTGCTCTCCTGACCCCTCTGTGACAAATCAGAGCCAACTATGGGGAGAGGATGGCATCTGTCACAGGTGGTCTTGGCACCCCTCAGCATTCCTGTCTTTCCACAAGGCTATGACTCCTTTGTCAGGGGCTGTCGCTGCCTAATTTTGGGTTACCCCTCTAAAGCTATCGGAATTCTTAAGTTGGTTGTGTAGTTGATGAACCCATTTGACATCCTAAATTTATAGCTGATGGGATTTTAATTTGTTTGGAAAAATAAATTTCACTTCATTGTATAATTTGTCTCAAGCTCTCCTCAACAAGGAGCTCAGGGCCAGCACACGGGTGCAGTGATGCCACATGTGAAGACAATAAATGCATTGCAGCTGTTTTTCTGGCAAATACCTGGAGTGTAACTAAATAAAAACCTAAGGCTAAATTTTTGCAGGAGCTGATGGCTGCTGATCACAAGCCGTATGTCTTGTCACTGGTGGGTGCAAGGGGAATCTTTTGCTTTCAAAACATACTAATTAATTGAGTAGCCATTACATGCGTGACTTGCTCCTCCGAAGTGTGCCTGGGTGCATGGGAGCAGTATAAATCCAAAAGTCCCTTCTTAGATTTAATCCTGATGAATTAATCAGCAGACAATATTGCAAGCAGTCCCTCCAGACTGAGTGATATTTACATAAGAAAGAACAACGTCCTTTTCATTAGTTATGCATGGCTCTCATATAATTGAAGTTTCATTTTGTTGTAGGCCCTAACAAAGCTTTAGATTAAAATAAAAGCCATTATTGGATGCTGGTACTAATTAGCCTTTAATGGCCCAATCCTGCAAACTCTGAGGCCCACAAGTAATGAGACTTTATTGAGACTTCCTCACAAATGAAATTGTAAAGGGACATATTGTTTTACAGAATTGCATATTAGAAGACCTGAAAGCATCTTTTGATAAGAAAAATACTGTGGTTGTTTAACAGCTACAATTCCTCGTTCCCAAATCTTGGAGATACCCTGTTATGAAAAACAAATAAACCACAAAACTCTCTTGTGAATCAATTATAATGGTATTCAATCCAGTAAATTTTATTTTCGAAAATGAGAAATTTTAAAGAGAGCAATTCTGAAGCAGTCTTGCCAATTGCAACAATTGTATTTCTACTCTTAAAATCTTCAGGTCAAATGTATTTGGGGGGATTTATCCTGTTCTCTGATGGTCTCAGTCCACTGAGAAGAACTGCTTGCATGAAATTTTTATCTGTACTATTGAGTGCAGTAAGAGCCTCAAGAGACAGAAAAATCCCTTCCTTTCCTCTCCTCTGGACTCTCTGGGACCTTGGGAAGGACTTTATTAAACTGCTGACAATGACATCTTGATATATGAGACTGCACATTGGGCTGCAGGACAAGGAACAGTCAGATAATCCCAAATGCCCTGCATGGAGATCATCCTCATGTTTTTGTCAAGACAAGTTCCTGGGGAATGGCACAGAAACCACGTGAAGAAGCATTCCACACAGGGCAGGGTGAAAGCTGTGGTGTGGGAGATGTTGTGTCCTGTTTGTAACCACTGTGATGCATCTTCCTCCCAGAGGGGGCAGAAATCTGTGGGACCCTGAGCCATGCACACCTTTGGAGAAAGGAGAACAGGTAAAAGTTTTGGCTCCAGTCTGGTGGGATAGCCCAAAGGACGTGAAGGTGTGCTTGCAGACTCCCTGCATGCAATGGCACAGGCTACTTGCCTGTATTTTCTTCCTGTCAAGACCTTCTCCTGAGGGGACAGTGGAGCAGAGACGTGAACTGTCACCAGGCAAAACAAACAATATTTAGAGCCCCTGTCGTAGTGATCCAGCCTCAAAAGAGAGGGAGAGGATGGAGAAATGAAATCATGGCTGAGAAAACAAGTGTTTATGTATGGTAGGATAGACTAAAAAGCTAATGGTGAATGACCCAAATAATTGCCCATCTGCAAAAGCAGGGGGTTCTTTGCTGAGGCCAAGTTTGCACCCCCTAAATGAAGAGGAGAGGGAGAGCTTTTGTGTGTTGTGCTAAATCCTCTGATCTATATTGTACAGGGGGTGTGCACCCACTCCAGAAGATGACCACAACAAACTGATCTTTGTTTGGATAAACAAACTGAGCCCTGCAATTGATTTTGTCCCTCATGACCTGTGACTGATGTATTAAACAAGATATTTTCTGGCCTTATAAGGGAAAAAGCTGATAAGAAGCAAATCCTGCAGAAGTGGGGTGATGTCTTCCCTCATGCCAATTCCCTCTGGCTCAGCTACACAGGGGCCAAACTGCTGTCATGCCATAGAAGGTGTCATAAACCATCAAGGAGCCTCAAAGAGCTCATTTCTGGGGCCTTCCACCAAGGGACTGTGCATGATCCATGGTGTTGCACCAGACAGTGTAAAATTCACCCCCTCAGGGGAGGCACCTGGGTGTTTCCAGCTGAACCTGAACCATATATCAACCCACTGAACTTTGTGTTTTGTGGGCTTCCCCCACCCACAACGGATCAAGACTGTGATCATCACTTCAAACCATGGACACTGAAATTGCAAAAATCAAGACCCATTGCAGGATCCACCAGTGGGGATATCTCTAAGGTCCTCTATACTCTTATCCATTCTTTCTCTTTCTTTTCCTTGTATATTGCTGCTGTTCATTTCTCTCCCAGCACAAAGGGCCACGCTCATATCCCCAGCCGCAACCAGCAGGCTGGGGAGAGAGGGAAGGGGGCAAGGAGAACATGTACAAACTATTTCTCTTTAAGTGGTGGGGGCAGAGCAGTTGTCTCAGGAAGGTTACAGAAGTGGCAGTCTGAGCTGGACTGTGCTTTTCCACAAAGCTCCATCCAGATAAACTGCTTTTTGTTCAGTACAGTGGCTCTGAAGCAGGCCAACTGCAGCAGACTGAACAGGAGGCAGTGAGCTATGAAGACTGGATAATGATGCTACTCTAGAAACCATAACGCATCCATCCCAAGATTTCTTGGACTCGTGGGAAGGAAGCCAAAACCTGTCATTTTTGGCTACCCCTTGTCATTTCTGTGCCTTGTCAAAGTCAATTTACAGGGTCCCAAGCCCCAGTACCACATCATGTAAGCAAGCTGTGTGTGGGCAGAGAAGCCAGCAGCAGCCTCTGCTAGCACACAGTGCCAGCTGCCAGCCTGGCATCCAGCTGACATCTCACATAAAACCTGCAGTACTCAGTGAGGCCCAGGTTTCTGCTGTCCTTGGGCTCCCCAAACACAGGGTCTCCTCTGAATTTCCACTCATCTAGCTTGACTGGGGACCACTGGAGACAGATAACACCTGTCAGGCTTATAGATGTGTTTTAAAATCACAATTAAAAGAGCAGAATTACTTCAAGTGTCAGTCCAAGCAATCCCACGACTACCAGCCCTGGCTGGTGGCCTTGCATCCAGATGGTTTTGCTGAGGAATTCACCAGGAGGAGTTGATGCTGACAGGTGTCACTGTAACAACATTCAGAGCTGGTGGGTTTCCCATCCTACTTTGGGAAGTGTGACATACTTATTCACCAGGATCACTGCTCCCTGCAGTGCCCAAGAGTTACATCCCACTCCTGTCCAGGAGCCAGGGAGTGACTGAGTGAGAGAACTGGGCTTCTGCCCTCTCCTGGCTAGCAGAAATTCTGCTGTTAAATATAGCAAAGTCAAAATCTGTCTTAAATTTCAGCTTCCCATCTCCTCTGACTGTGTGGCCCTTGCATGGGTTCAAAAGTCTCAGGGAGAAGCCGAGGTTCCTGGCATTATGTATATATTGCATTTTAGGTGGCACATAACAAGTGGCAGAGCTGCATCTCTCTCTTCTCTCTTGAAAACTAGCAAATATCTAGTAGTGACAGTGAGCAAGATAGAGGAGATTTAACTAACATATTTAAATTATGAAGGGTGTAGTTAAAGCTGCTCTCACACATCATAAGAGAATAAAGGGGTCACTGGATGAAGCTAATGGCCAGTGAACTTAAAAAAATATTACAGGAGGCCCTTCTTCATGTGGTGTGAAGTCAGACTATGGAATTCATTACCACAGCAGGTCAGGGAGTCAAACACTGGAGACACATTGAAAAATGGGCTGGATAATTTTATGGCCAATGATAACAGTTGTAGCTCTGGCTGTTGGATACAGTCGGAGTAGCAGGTGGTGGCATTCACAGTGCACAGTGATAGCAGGAGCAGCCGAGTCAAGTGCTTCTCTCTGGGTCCTTCCAAGAGACAATGCTGCTCTTTCCTCTTACCCTGCTCAGCCTGAGGTGTGCAGTGCACCAAGATCAGCCCACTCTTCTAACCAACCTGGGGAAAGAAAAAGAAAAAACATTGTTCATGTTTGCCCTGGGGAAGGAAGGTCAGGCAAAAGCTCTGGCTGGGCTGGTGAATGTGTGTTGGGCACAAATTCAGGAGACTGGTGAAAGTTCATTTTCTGTGCGTAAAAATGCCCTGGCAGGGGCTGACAGCACAACTCAGGCTCAGGATCTTGGTACGGCTCTTTTGGAGACCTCAAAAAGCTGCTTCTGAGGAAAACCCAAGAAAGCTCCTGGTTGGGGGATTTCTTCCTAATCTTCATCAAAGGTAAATAAGTTGCAGTTTCTCATTCTAACAGGCAAATTTTGTGTCCTTGGGAGGCATCTAGGATCATGCCACCACCTCAGTGATTGCCTCACAGGAATGTCAAGCAGAGTGCAGATAGAGAATTTTTCTATATACTCTTATTCTTCCCTGCATTCTGTTTTCTCCTTTCAGTCCCTTCTGCCTGTACTGCTTTACCATGAGATTTACCCTGGACGCTTGCCCATGTGCAAATCAAGTAAAATTTTTATTCCTGGGGAGAAGGAACACTGAACTCCTATTGCCATGCAGACAGAGAACCCAATCACAAGATGGAAAAAAAAAATCAAGAGACTGGCTTGGTGAGAGAAATGGGATCTTCCATTTGTTTTCATGGTTTCCACTCAACTCTCAGTAGCTTTTTAGCATAGACATACTGGGAATTTAGTTGTCATGTTTGCTGGTGTCCAGAGCAGCCTTGCCTCTTGTTTTCTCTATCAAATAGGCCACAGGCAGACTGGCTTTACATACAGCATAAGCTGTACTGGCAGCTACTTATCAAAGTTGAAATCAGAACTGTGATTCTCAGTTTGGGATAAAGGGCCCCATGTGGAGCCCAGCAGCTAGGAATCCATAATGTAGACAAAGAAGATGAAGTAATTGGAAGACACTTTAAATATTTAAAGCCTTTCAAATGCAAGAGGTTTGAAATGTCTTTCAATTAAGCCAATATTTCTGATTTTCATTGCACAGAGAGGTCATGATTTTATCTCAGAAACGCTTTCTTTAACTGTTTGACAAGCTGAACTCTGCCAGGCCTACAGAGTCAGGCAAGCATTTAATCTCAGTCAGATTTCTGCCTGATTAGAGAATGTTTTCAACCTCTGAAAAGCAAGCAGCTTGTTTAAATGTATATAGAAACAGGACCCTTATGAAACAGTTCAATAGGAAAGGATGGAGGGACACTTCCTATCCTTCCTTGCTCCTAGGACCCTTATGAAACAGTTCAATAGGAAAGGATGGAGGGACACTTCCTATCCTTCCTTGCTCCTAGGACCCTTATGAAACAGTTCAATAGGAAAGGATGGAGGGACACTTCCTATCCTTCCTTGCTCCTGTAAGATTTCCATTTACAAAGGACTGTTGCAAATGCCTGACACAGTTTAGTCAGGCATGGAGGGACAGGAGATGTCTTGGACAACTAGAATTCAATTTGTTGTCCTAGGGGCAAGATTTATGATTATCAGAGGGATTATGATATAATTTTTCTGTTCACAGGACTTATTTAATTGAACATCTTTGCTTTCAGACTTACTGGAGAATCCTGAGCCCTTTCTAAGCAAGGGTACTATTGAGTATTGGAGACCCTCTGATACAATGAGGAGTCACCTCTGCTTCTCATGCAGGGAACAGAGGAACAGCAAAAAATGAAGGAATTTTCTTAATGTCTCCCTTGTAATTGAATGCAAAGTGCATGGATCTGGCAAGCCCTGCTACCTATCAAACCAGTCAGTCACTATTCAGCAACCTCATTTTCTCACCTTTTTCTTTTGCCTTAGCAAGAGTTTTCCTCTAGTTTTCAGTCAGTCTTCTTATTTTCTTAGTTTTTTTAATGTTCATGCAAATCACCATTTATACTTAATCTTTAAAAATTCCTAAGCACAATGACTGGCAATGGCATGAATAAGTTGTATTTAAAAAATCCCCTTGTAGTTCTTATTTAAATTATTCCCTGAACACCCATAATAAGGTATTAAAAGTTGGTGAGGTTGTCATCCTAGGTTCACTTACCAAATATTTTTGGCACCTCAAGTTGCTTTGTGGTTTATACTCCAGCTCAAATCTTTACCCAGTGCTGGTTAATTACCCAGTCACTGTGATTATATCATAACAAATTTATTGGCATTTTAGATGCTGCAGTCTCATGATGTCAGAAAGGAATATTAGAGATGGCTCACAGTTGATTGGTATCATTAAATGTGACATATATAAAGCAGCAAATTTTAACTTTCCACCCCATTCCCAGTGAAGGCAAATAAAACTCCCTTTCAGGCACACCGGTAATGCAGACAAGTAAACTTTGAGAGCACTGTAATGTTTATGAAGTGCAAGTGTGTCATAAAATCAATCATTAATCAGACAAAATGAACAGCCTGTGAAGTGAAATTTTTAAGTGTTGTACACCAGTTAGTTCAAGAACTGTAACATTTGCAAAACTAATATGCTTGAGAAAAAAAGGAAATGTCTCACCAATGATCATCAGTGTTTTTCTGAAAATTCATTTTCCCTAGTGACCACAATATTTTGTTACCTGCCCACGGGTTCAAACAGCAAGGAAGTTGTGGCTCAACAAATGAGTTGTACTTTGTGTGCCAAGACAATCTACACACCCAGAATGGGATGTAGTCTAGCCAATTGTCCTGGTTCCAGCCAGGACAGGGTTAATTTTTGCAGTCCTCAGGAGAAGCATGTCCAGGACCTGGAGGTTATTCTGCACCACCTCATGTTATTTTCTGGGGACAGGGGAAGGGAACCTTTTTTGGGAAGATGGACTCTCTTCTGGTTGGCTTAGCAAGCTGGAGGGAGTGGTTGGGTATTGTTCATTGTTGGGGGTTTCCATGTGAATTGTTCACCTCTTTCTTCTACCTTCTGTCACTGGTATGGTTGCTGTTGCTGTTCATTTCCTTATCTTGTTGCTGGACTTGTCTTCTTACCTAAAACCTGCTCGGTCAGTCTCACTCTGTCCCGGGTAAGAACATGGAACAGATCTTCCTGAAAGCTTTCTCGAAGAATGTAGAAGACAGGGGTAGGCATTAGAGAGAGCCAGCAGGCCTGCACAAAGCTCAGATTGTGCCTGACCAACCCAGTGGCCTTGTATGACTGTTTTGGTGGATAAGGGAGGAGCACATGGTGGCATCTGCCTTGGCTCCTGTTAGGCCCCTGACATGGTCCTATGTAATATCCTTCTTGCTAATTTGGGTACACATGGACTTGATGGATGGACTAATCAATGGATAAGGAATTAGCTGGGTGCTAACATTTAAAAAGATGGAATCAGAAGCTCTGTGGGGATCAGTGTCCTTCAGGGGCCTGTTCTGGGACCATTCTTGTTCAGTATCTTCACTGATGACAGAGTGGGATTGAGCACACCAGCAACAGGTTTGCCAGTGACACGAAGCTGAGCGGGGCTCTTGATGCGGCTGAGGGAAAGGATGTGTCAGAAAAAAGACTGGGGCTAAAACTAGAGAAAACTGGGAAAAATCCTGAGGCTAAAATTATTGTCACATTCTACAGAAGTTAAATCAGCATAGGAATTCTGTGGTGAAATGTTGGCATGCATGAAATCCATTTCATAGCAGCTTCCCACACAACCCAACCTGCAACGTTAAGCACATACTGAGAGGGATGAAATGGAGGGCGAGATGGAATGAAGACACCATGGCCAGACTCTGGCAATCCCAGCAGGAATGGGAACTTGATGTTCCCAGGTAGATGATAAACCACATAGCATCTGTCAGCCAAGGGAGAGAGGAGATGTCCTGCTGCTGAACCAGCAACTGTGGTGAAATCACTCTCCTCAGGTGAACTTTGCTCATTATAACCTCATTGCCACAACTAACTCACACCTACATCTCATCTGCAAAGCATGACCATCCCTCAATGGGAATGGGATCTTTTATTTTACTGACTGTACCTCAGAGGCAAGAGAGAGAATTTTACACCAATCAGTGACAAAGGTATGCACGGATAGAGTCACTCATGTCCATGCCTGGGCTGGCACTGGAAATAATTCCGTTTAGGAATTATCTTGTTGGTTTTTACTGGTCCTGCATTGGGAAGACAGAGAATCCTGTGAAGGGACATGTTCCTGCACAGGGCACCCTCAGGTCAGCAGTACCTTCTACCTTCTGGTTTGCTCTGTCTTTTTTTTCAGATACATCACCCCAGTGTCCCAAGTCCCTCAGAAGTCCATTGTAAACTCATCTCCAGCCACTGGAAGAGCTAGCTTAATCGTTTGTCATCCAGTATCCAAAATTTTAAGGTGTAAAATCCTTCTCTGTGGTAAAAAAGGAGGCAGTGTCTGTCAAGTCTGAGCACATTGTCAACAGCAATGAGGATGTGGCAAGTCAAGAATGTGGCTGCAATTAAAGGATTTTCAAGAACCCTTTCAGATGACAGCTTAAAATATTTATTTATTTTAAATTTAAAAGGAAAACTACTGTAATTCCTGATAAGTAAGTATAAATTCATTATTTAAATTACCAAAATTTGAATATTACTAGTTAGGAGCTAATCCAGAAGTGTGTATAGCATTGATTGATTTTAGTAAAGCTTTAAATAAAAGTCAGAATATAAAAATCGGATCTCTTTCATCTACACCCTCTTATTTCTTTCTGTATAGCCGTGGATGGGTTTAGCTCTCTCTGAGCAAATGGATCTACGGCCAAAATCTATGGAATTTGTCAGCAGGTTTAATCATTAGCTTTCCTGGCAAGAATGTGTTATCTTAGATTAGAAAGCTGATCTCAGTTAAATGAGCTGAAGCAGATGCAAAGATATGTATGTGTGATTTTGAGAAGGAGACAATTCGATGTGAAAATTCCCATAACTTTACAAAATGTGAGATCTAGACAACCATTTCAGAGAACACTGGTACAGTCTTCTCTTCCTGCTGAAAAATAACAAATATCTTAAATGTTCACCATTGTGCAGAGCAATGAAAATAGTTGGTTCAGTAATCAGATTGAAAAGTCAGGTATTTCCTTATAAACACATTTCTTTTCAACTAGATGTCATAATATACATGCTGATGCAGGATGTTCTACTTGATAAAAAATCTGTTTCTAAGTGTGTATTAATTTTTTAATAATAAATACCACTTCAGCCAAATTTCTAAATGAAACCTTTCTGAGGGAGAACAAAAATACTTCCTTTTTTTTTTTTTTGAAGTGCAATTTTTCCTGTCTTGTCACGCAATTTCTTGTTTCATTTTCAATGGGCAGAGGGCAGATTGCTCAACAGATGGAGACAAAAGCAGTAGGTCTACTGAATTCCTGGACATCTTTTGTTTAAAGCCAGAAACTGACTGAAATAATATATGCCCTTCAGAAATAAACCATCAGAGAAACTGGCTGTAGATTTAAGTAAGGAATGCAACTAAAAGTTTGACTTCTTGAAACTCTTCCTTGATTTTCTGCTATTTGACAGCTCATGGCATGATATTGTGTAGGAAAAGACTCTGTAAACCCAAGCTGTTCTCATTTGATCATATTGTTCTTTTCAGAGCAGTGCAATATGGATGTTTTAAAGCAAGTAAACAAGACATAATTGTTGTAAAAGCAAGAATAGGAGTTAATTTGTAAACAGGTTCCACCAGATCTGTTGCAAATTTTCTTTAAAAACAAGAAGCATCTGGACTCTGCTTAAATACCCTGCTCTAGCAGGGTATATAATTAAGGCAATCAGAAATTGTGAACATTTGAATGCAAATAAAGAAAAGGGAGAAATCTGAGAGAAGCAGAGAGAAGGTGGCTGAGCGGGAGGCTGGTGATATCACAGGAGGAGGAGGTTTCAAAGGAAATGACAGTAAAGAGAAAGATAAAAAGTCTTGTGGTGAAATACTGGAATTCCCAACTGAAAAATGAATTTTAATAAACTGGAAAAGGGGAAAAAGGGAGTGATATGGAGGGGGATCAAGGGAGAGGTGTCACTGCAGCAAAAGATTTAGGAGCTCTGTTTATAATAATATTTAATTCCACAGGCACATTTTCATATTTGAAAATAAAATATGCCAGCTGATTCTGAAACCATCTTTTCCTATTGAAATATGCACAGAAAAATAAGAAGACTGTCAAACGAGTTGAGTTGTAAAGAAATTCAATGACCCATTTAAAAGTGTACATTTTTCCTAGCTAAAAAAAAAAGAAAAATTCAAATGCCAAGTGTTTGAAGGACTACATTTCACAGTCTCAATTACCGTGTACAAAGGAGAGGCTTATGGATTTATCCAGACAAGGACATCTGAAGTATAAACCAGGCTGAGGAACATGGAGTAGGAAAGGCCATAGAGACAGAAGAGTGCATGGACAAGGGGCTGAGTGGGGCATATGTACAATCACCTCTTGCCTTTTGTCAGGCCTGCTGGGAACCCCCAGCACTGAAGGGGATTTCCTGCTCTCTTGCTGCACATGAGGAAGTTATTTCCTGGCCAACACTGACTCCTGGAAGACAACTCTCAGCTCTATGTCTTGCTCAAACTACTCTGTGAAGCTTTTGCATTGTTATTCTTAAAAACTGGGCAGAGATGTTGCTTTACTCTTTTTCTTCATATTGCACCATTAGCTTTTCTGTTTTGTACTTTTTACTGCAATTTTTATGGCTTATACCTCTATCAATAATTTTCTGGCTCCAACCTGTTGTCCTGCAGCCTTTTGAAAACACAATGGGTCAAACTTATGTGATTATACATTAGGAGAATATTAACAACTGAAACCCCCTCTTCTGATGGATAGGAATCAGCTTGGTAGGAGTTTTGAGTGGAGTCAGTGCAAATGTGATGGGCAATTTGGACCAGATAGTGGTTCTATCAAGGCTGCACACCCTCACTTCACAGCTGTTTAGATTCCAGGCATGTGAGTTGGCAGCATCAACTTCATGAAATTTAGCAGAGAAAAATGCAGAGTCTCCATTTGGAACAGAACCAGTATAGGCTGGGAACTAGCTGGGAAGCAGCTCTGCAGAGACTCAGGGTTCCAGTGAAAACCAAGTGGAACAGGAGCCAGCAGTTGGTAAAAGCCAACTGTACACTCCAATCTGGGTCATACCCTGGACAAGGAAGGCACCAGGGAGTGGGCTTTATTCAAAATGGCAAGGAGGATGCTGATAGGAAGGAAAGTTAACTGCATCTGCCACTTCAAAAAGCCAGAGCAATGTCCCTCACGGGGAAGCCAACAGGTACCTCTGCAACACAGGGAACTCTGAGGGGCCAGGAAGGAATCACTCTCCTGCAAGAGAGGGGCACAGAAATGAGATGTGGCCCAGAGAGGTGGTAACATCTTCAACAACAGGGTCTTCATCTTATGCTTATATTCCAAGCATTTCAGAGAACAATGCACTCCCTATTTTGTGCCTGATACTCTAAAAGGTGCATGTGTAGGATTAAGAATTAAATTGAAAAAAAGTGCTCTTATTTTCATACTAATTTACACATCTGCATAGGTATAAAATAGTCATTTTCAATTTCCATTTTTTTACTCCAATCCTGCAGAATCCTGACCCCATTTCTTGTCTTGCCCACTGTCTCCTGCTGCAGAGCTTACCCTGTGCACAGTCACATATTTTCCCTCCTTGTGTCCCTTTTGAACTGCCTTGCTGATCCCTTCAAGGAATTAAGCTGGCCAAGGCAAACTATCCCTCAGAAATTTGTTAATCTGAACTTCTGCTTTGATTGAGATAAATCTGCATTTCCCTCTGTCATATTTCTGACTTTCATTTAGACACACCTTTAGCCTCTGGACAGGGAGAAGTACCTGCAAAATGCTGTGTTGTGCCATGAACGGTGAGGTCCTGCAAATTGCCCTGGGTGCTGACCAGGAGTTGTTAATTTTGCTGGCCTTGGCAGTGGTGAGTGTGACAGTCTAATGACAATGGACCTGCCCTGCCAGTAGTTAAGCATCGCTAAGGCAGTGGCTTCTGGGAGGTCACTGGACCCAGGTTACTGCTACAAGTGTTCCATCAAAACTGTTTGTGCTCCCAGTGTCAGAGTGTAGCTCTGCTCAGGGATTCCTGGCTCAATTCCAGTGGATACACAAGTTATCTGTAGAGAACAGACCTCTGAGAAACATTTGGGTTGGTAGCTGCACATTTGTGAGATGCATCTTTTCCTGCCCATAGCAGTATGTGCCCATGAAACTTTGTGCTATAAGGAATGGTTGTCTGGAGCAACCTTCCTTCTGTGGCCACACATAGATTTCCCTACTGAGTCACAGGGATTACTTATAGCTGAAGACACTATCCTTGGTCTTTGCACCCAAAACTGTGCTGTTAAATATACACAAGAGACATGAATGACAAAAAGCATTTTTCATGTAAAATATCAAAGATTTTGAGCTGTTTTTGGAAACCACCTCTCACCCTTTGTAGATCCACTCCTCATTCTGGCATGTTGTTTTGAAAGCAGCAAATTGAGAGTATAGTGAAACCTCTGCTGCTACTATGAAGTTATGTATCCTCCCATTAGTTCTCATGAAGATGAAAATAATCTTCTGCCTGAAGATAAACAACCAACCATGACATTTGGAAAGTTCTCAGTTCCAAGTTGACTTTGTTATTCCCTACGGTCAATAAAATCACTATTGACTTTCATTACATGGAAGAATGCTTGTTTTATGACAAATAATGTATTGTCTTAATACTGTAAAAGATGTACTGCCAGAAAACTTTGCTGTTTTCTTTCCAAAAGGTGACATTTACACAAGGGAAATTACTCACTTCAGCAAGATTTATAAAACTCTTTAGAGCTCTGTTCTCCAGCGCTGCTAATTACAGCACAATGCATGGCAGACAAGCAGGGCAACCCACAATCAGAGGAATACCAGTCAGACTTAGACACACGCACACACTTTTAAATGCTCTCTTCAGAGTCAAAGAGGGTATTATTCAGCTCTTTCTGGGCAGAGCTGCTGGAAGTGTGGAGAGTTGTCATTAGGCTGCCAACAAGCCATCTGTTCCACCGTTGAAGCCAGGGAAGAAATGGTGCAATATATCTGAAGCCTTACAACATATGTGATGGCTCTGGGATCTCTCTTAGGTCCCTTCAATAATTTCATTTACATTTTGGATCTGAGTGCTCATGCTGTTCCTTCCTCAGGTGGTTCTGCTCATCCTATGACTTGAGATGTTCAGCAGACATCTTGTTAGCCCAAAAAGTCCATAAATACAGATTGGTCTGTCCACTGGGCCAATCTGTGAGAGACAAAGCCTTGAGTGCAGTAGGAAGAACAAATAAATGGCTGCATGTTTTCTCTTCCCTGCTCACTTCTCCTGGCTTTTTAACTCTGCTCAGTTTGACACTGAGCTCACCTGTGGTGAACAAAAAATGATTTAAGGTGATGCACTTTAATGAAGGCATATATTGTCTTTTACTGTGAAAACCCCTTTAAACTCAGCTACAAAAGCATCCTACATTCAAATGCTCCTGTGAAGGGAACCCAAAGCAGGAGAGCCTACATATTCCCACACCTCTGGGGACCTGTGAGGCATGAAAGGGTCTGTGGTGGATCACTTTGGTCACAAGGAACAGGCACACAATCCTGAGTCCTGAGGATGCAGAGGAGAGTGGTGTCTAAGAGCTGAGGAGGACCAGAGGATCAAAAATAATATGCTAGGCATTACAGGTAATGCAAGATCTATTCTCAGAAGAGGGTAGTTAGCTGCACACGGGGACAATTTGAGGAAAATCAGTGAGGAAGCAAGTCTGTGGAACAAATTTTGGGAGTAAACTACATAAAGTGGTTTTTAAAGGAATTACTGTGCTGATAAATGAGTGATGCAGCTGTCAGATAGTTGATTTCCAGGGAAAGGTAACTAGATTTCCAAAGAAAGAGCCTTCTGTGAAATACCCAATGTTATGCTTTAGCAGGGAATACCTACGCTGACTCTCATGAAGACAATGCAATACAAATTAAAAGATAGGTGAGGCATGAAGACCCATGGAACTAAATTGTATAATCCTTTCCTCAGAATGCATATTCCAGAGAATCCAAGTAATATATGACGGCCCTGAATCACCATGGTGCTCAGCTCTGTGCACAAACATAAGAGCAGATCCAATGTCATCATCCCTGTGTCTGCTGGTTGTGCTGGTTTTGGCTGTTGGTTTTCTTCACAGAAGCTACTCTGGGACTGTTTTGGATTTGTGCTGGAAACAGCGTTGACAGCACAGTGATGTTTTCATCATTTCTGAGCAGCGTTTATGCAGCATCTGCCTCTCACACCATCCCACCAGTGAGTAGGCTGAGATGGATGGGGATTTGGGAGGGGACACAGCCAGGACACCTCACTTCAGTGGACAACAGGGAGGTTCTTTTACAGCTGAGGGAAAAATAAGGATCTCCATAATTTTGTGCTGAAATTCTACAAGTTCTGCATCTCAGGTCACATATTGAGGAGATTAAGCATGGTTACTAACTCTAGTGCAGGCTCTCCTTTTGACAGTTTGAGACAAAGCCTAATGAATTTAGACATTCCCTTCCTTTATATTAAATGTCATATTCAAGTCCCCTTAGGGTTTTTAATGAGTCAGAATGTAGAAGATTAATTAATTATCCATTATAAGGAGCAACACAGAAACATGAAGATCTGGTATGTGATGAATTCATTGATTTTAACAGCCTTAAAGGTTTCTTCCCAGCAAAGTTCTAACTCCACAAGAAAACAAAGAATTGTCTCTCACACACACATTTTTCTCTCACCCAAAATAAATAAGAATGCTTACATTTTTATTGCAATGTCTCCATTCATATGACTTTCTTAATGAATGGCAATTGAGCACCTGCTTGTGGCTCGAAACATTGCTGAGATCCTTCAGTGAAATTATTGAGATGAATCACCATTGTCGATGCTTTCTGAATGAGACAAATCTCCAACTAATCTGCTAGCTGAAATCCAAATGTAATGGGCTCATGGATCATAAATCTTCAGCAGGGAAATATGCCTCCATTCTGTATCAGCCAATAAACAAAGGTGTTATTCATATTTTTCACCGCCGTGCCTATGATGGAGGATAAAGGGGAGTGAGAAATTGGACAGAATAGAAAAGGCACTGTGCATGTTTGGATTCAAATTGGTTTCAAGAATGTGACTGTTATTTACATGTGACAGAAAAAATTAGGCACAGCACATGCATTATGCAAACTCTTCAAGTCAATGTTCTAATGTGCTTAGACCACATTCTGGAAATTATCTCAGTTATGAATATCGGTCCCAGAAAACCGTAATACAATGGTCATAAATGCATCTTAACTGGAAATATGGAGCAAGCAGTAAATATCTTCTTGGGCCATAATAAGCTAATGGTGTCAGTGTGAGTAAAGAATTGTAGCCAGAAACCAGACAAATTGAGCCTCATCATGCTCTAAATGTCCTTGGAGCAACAAATAAATTGTGTTTAACTGCTCTTTAGTCCAAAGTCATAAACATTAGTTGGACACATTAAATGGATGAGGAACACCAGAGGCAAAGAACTGTGGCTGTTTTCTCTGAATATTGGTTTTGTTCCATGGTTTTTTTATACCAATGTGCCTTCTTTCCCTAACACAATTCCAGAAAACTGTTTGGCCCATGATATATTTTGTGATGTGGTCCCAAATTCCTTTTCTGAATACTAGATGACTTCAAATTCTCCAGAGGGCTTACATTTAGCTTTCTTTCACAAATTGTGCCTGTAGGGAGTCAGTTGAGGAAATCAAATATCTGTGCAAGAGCTAAAGCAGTGGGTAGTGTCTGTGGGGGAAGCAAAAGCCAAGAATTTAGAAAGGGTTCACAGTTTGTGTATAGGGACCAGAAAGAGCTGGAGCTGTGAGAGCTTCTGGACAGAGCTTGAGGATGGGCAACACAAGCTTGTAGTCCAAATCCTGACTAAATATCTGCAAGGAACAATGTGTAACTTCCTCTGAAACTCATGTCTAATTAAATTTAAAGTTGAAAATGGGTACTTTGCTAAGGTTGTAAAATAATTTCTAATATCTGGAAGATATTTTAAGAGATAGTCCTGTGGTAAAGAACCTGAGAGTTTGTGGGTATGCAAGAATGACAAAATAAAATGCCTCCTTTAATTCTGAACTGCTTTTGAAGGTGGATACAAGTCTTTAAAACCTATATATATATATATATGTTTATGTATATGCATAATCTTCAAGGCTAATTGTTGGTTTCTCTCTAGTTATTGATTGACACAGCTGCAAAATGAAAAACGTGAACCAGGAATTAAAGTAGAAACAAATTTTCTTGCTTGTTTTCTATTAATTTGGAGACTACCACAAAGCAATGCTAATGTTATAATTTTCAGTGAAAATTACATGCTATTGGAGACCAAGCCATTTAGATTGCTGCATACTTTTAAATTATGTGAATGCTTTCCAAACATTTTCATTACATCTTGAAAACAATGAAGCAAATAATAGATGCTTCCCCTTTTAATTGTGTATTATCATTGAGCTCCCAGAAACACAATAATATTTCCAGAATTACCAAATACTCTCAGCCACAGGTTGTGACTTTTGGGGTTGTCATGTGCAGAGTCAGGAGATGGCCTTGATGATCCTTGCAGGTCTGTTCTGACCCGGGATATCCTATGATTCTATGAAAATTCATGGTGCCACTAGCTGCAGACAGCTGCCACTTGTGTGATGTTCCAGATCCCCCCTTGTTTGCTTTCCATTTAAAAGAGAACTGGAATCATCTTTGATACTGCCTTAAAGGATGACAGTGAAGACAATTAATCAAAGTGAGATGGGAACGAACAGTAGAAAATCTCTCCAAATATAAAGAAAAAGGAAAAAGAAAATAAAGAAAGGTCAAAATCCTTTTCACTGCTTTTTGCATTATGGATCTTTTCACCTTTTTATGTTTTTATTTTCCATCTTCTTTTCTGCTACTGTAATTAAGAGCTAAAAATATTTCTTGAGATGCTGTTTCCATGGAAGTTGTAGTACCTTGAAATGCCTCTTGGTCACAGTGCACTGTCTAATGACTAAAGAGAGAACTAAACTTTGGTTTACATCTCACCTGGAATATTTTCACTTGCATAGAGGCAGAGAACCTGCATGAGGCCAGGGAAGAGGGAAGAAGGGAAAGCTTTGGGTTCTTATATTTCACCCAGCTGTGTCATTTTGATGGAAGGGGTAGGCCATGCAATAGCCAGGGTGATGCTGGGTAGGTTGTTTTTGTTAAATCTCCTCCCAGATTAGTGGAGATGTGCCCAGAATAAAACATGTTATGTTCCTTTCCCTTGAACAGTGCATCACCCAGTGAACCCTACTCAGTGAACCCAGTGAATCCTCTCTAAAATATGAATTTAGAGAGGAAAATCCTCCTTTTAGTCCTCACAGCAGGTATCCCTAATAAATTTTTACTCAGTGGAGACAACCCAGCACCCATGTTCTGATAATTAAAACCCAAAAATCTTAGCTAGTGACTGGGGGCAGGGTGGGAGAGAGGGTGCAGGAATTTAGTAAGGCTTAACAGAGAATTGGGAATGGCCAGTAAATATCATTTATCATCATTACAGGCTATGTTAGACCACAATTTGCTCTGCCTGACACTATCCAGAGCTGGGTTTCAAAAGAGGGGAAGTCACATATATCAAGTGAACCTCATTAATGCAAATAACAGGTACAGAGAAAGAATATCTCTTGACAAAGCAGCAAAAGGCACATGGTCACATGCAAGGATGTGAAAGGTCTGAAGATTATGAAGAATGCATAACATATTCCTTCTATATTACCTGAACAATATTCCTTCTGCATTACCTGCCTGTACCTTTTGTGTAACTGAACCACTGTTCTCTTGTATGTAGGGGGATAAATTCCAAGTGCAAGCTTGCTCAAATGGATTTGCATTCTGAGCTGTGGGATTAATTTAATCTGTCTTTATGGAGTATATCAGTGCTCTTAAATTGATATTTAAATGGTAGGGACCCTACCAACAGATCTTTCCATAGTGATCACTGCAAGGTATTTAAGGAAGAAAACATGAAATGGGAATCTTTATCTGCTATTATTACAGTTGCCTTAGTCATTATGTAGGGAGAGTGGAATTACATGCATTGAATTATGATTTTGAGGATTAAACCAAGCTGGAGGACTCTATTCTGACACACAGCAGAGCATCCACATTCATCAGTTGAAGATAAAGGCTGAACCAGCCCAGAATCCAACAGAGACTGCTGAGGATTAGGTCCCAGAGGGAGATCCTCTCACAGATAGCAGTCAGACTCTCGTGAGCTTCCCGCTCACAGTGCATCCTCACTGGCAAATCCTATGTGGGAACAGTGCTTTTGGCTCTGTTCTTCCCCCAGCAGGCTTCTCTGCCATTGCAGAGAATAAAAACAATTAGCCAGAGACAAATGCCCCAGCAGACAGCACATGGTGACAGTGGTTTTCATTGTGCTGTGCTGAACAACAAACCAACTTTATTAACAGGGGTTTACTTTTTAAAGCTACCTCAAAGGGCTGCTTTCTCATGTTATTATATGCATTGTGCTTGTCAACAGAACAATGAATAAATGCTGGAGATAGCTTTCTGATTCTGGCCTCTTTATGTTGTTTAAAATGTTTGAGCTTTGCCCTCTTTAATCTGACAGACGTTTATAGATGTTCTAAAAACCAGAAGATGGGTATATCATATTACAGTCTGTTTACTAAAGGGAAACTGCCCAAAAGTGATGATTTAGATACAACTTACCCCAAAAATACACATTTTTATTTTACTCTGTAAAAATACATCGGGGAATTTATGAGTATATATGTGAATATACACATTTTTATAATACTCTGTAAATAAATAAGTAAATAAATAAAAATACACATTTTATTTTACTCTGTAAAAATACATAGGGAATATAAGAGTTGTAGCTGTTTGTTTGAATTTTGCATAGCAACTTTTAATCACAGTGTTGAAGACCTAACACTGCTCTGTTTTTTTTCCTAAAGTTTTTTTTTTTTTGGTGGTGGTTTTTTAAGCCAATGGAAAGGAAACAGAATCCAAACTATGAAATAAATTTGTGGTGATGGGGCAGGTCCAGCATGAATCCTGTGTGTCCATGCAGAACTTGTGGTGCAGATGAACAGGCGAGGTTGCCCATGGACTTTAAGGACTGCCAGTGCACACTGTTCTCTCCAAAGAAGAATCATCTCACAATCGAGGACAAGAATATATTTCAGTGAAACTCAGCCCCATAAACAAACTCCATCAAGAAGCACCTAGCACCTGATCAATGCATGCTCCTCTAAAAGGGTGTGTCAGGATGTAATTGTTGCTATGCATTAGTCCCACTCTCTATAAGTACTTCTATCAAATCTGCATTTACAAAGAGGGAAGGGAAATTCCCAAATGCCATACATGACAATCCTTTCTTCACTCTGTCTCCATCAGTCCTGTTAATGATCCTTGCTGAAAGAAATGTGGCATTGTATTTTTTCCCTGTGGGTGAAACAAACAGTGGCAATTAATGTTGTTAATTTGTATGGATTTTCAGTTCTCATTATGCTTTCTTTGGGCTTACTTGTGTTTCAGGGAAAGCTGGATGTGGAGTTTATTTTGTTGATACAGAGCAGTGAAAAAAGACAACTTCTGCAGCAGTATTTCATGGAACACTCTAGCATTGCCTGGTGAGACTGTGGTTTGAAGGGTTTGAGGGATGTTTCCAAGTTCTCAGAAAATTATGAGTCTTTATGTTCTGTGTAATTTTGTCTCACAGAGGATGAAATTATACCAATATTGTTTTCTGTTTAGATAACAAAAATGAGTCAAACCATTGATTAACATCTCAAGCTAGCTGCTCAAGTAAGTTAGCAATAGAATGTAGATAACAGCCAGGGATTAGTATTGCTCCTAGAAAACCGTAGGGATTGCAAACAGAGCTCAAAATAATTGCTCTTTGTTCAGATCCTGACATGTTTTGTGAGATGCAGAAAGCTGTACCCAATCTTGCTTCTCAGGGAGGGCCATCTGTGTCCCTTTCCAGGCAGGGATGTTGCAGTAATGAACAGATTTGTAGCGTGCTATTACAAAGTGCTCAGCATGAACAATATCTGACTGCTCCTGCTTGCAGTTATTTTTTAAAATTGACCTGGAAGATGACATTCTTGATGGCGTAATCTGAATTTGCTCCAAGCTTTGGTCACATGAGAGTCAATGAAGTAATCCTGCTCTAGGCAGTGTTAAATTTATCCTGATTGTGAGTGGGGCCGTGCCATCACATGCCTCACAGCTGCTCAGCACCGTGGGCACACTGGTGACCCTGCTGTCACGCGGAAGAAGCTGGCCACCCACTGTCCCGCAGGGTGGGAGCTTGATGGAGGACATGGAGGGTGAAAGAAGGGCTGGGTGTGAGTTGTGGTTTGTGAGATGAGGTGTGAGATGTGAAATGTGTCATGTGAGCTTGGTGTGAGAGGTGAGGAATCAGCTGGAGAACATGGAGTTCTGCCTGGGGATGGATGAGGAGCCAACAGAGAACTTATGGGATAGGATTAAAGAGAAGATGTGTAAATGTGACTTTATAGTGAGTGTTCCCTGTAGGCCACCTGACAGGAAGAACAAGTGGATGAGGTTTTCTAAAGGCAGGCAAAACATAAATTCAGTGAAGGCAGGAAGTATGAAGTTTGAATAACTAGCACAAAATAAGGAAGGTGGTATGGTACTTCCATCAGAAGCAAAGCACCAGCTGCTGTGTGCTCACACATCTTGGAAATAAGATAACTGGTTATGAATTCTGGGCTCCAAGATGAAGAAAGTATTTTGTTAAAAAAGACATGCAGGACACAGGCACATTGTAGAGCAAGAGGCTGCATGACACATCAGGTTTAGCACCCAGTCAGCTTCTGTGGAATGGAATAACGTTCTCATTTCTAAATGAGAAATGGATAATCCAGGTAGATTTCCAGTCTGGTGGGGAAAGGTGCGCTTTATCCCCCACAGCCTTCCCCTTTTCCCTGCTTAATTACGGGCACCTACTTGAATGCACACAGATGTCACAGCTCCTCCAAGAAAAGGTGCAAACACAACCTGAATTCCATCCTTCTATGACTGGCCCAGCTGCCGAGGCTGAGGTTTAAAGAAGAAATTCATTGTGGTGCACATGAATGTCAGTGAAAAATTCAACATCATTGAGAACAGGATTTTCTTGAAGGTCTGCTGAGGACCAGATGCTCTTTATAACCTGTGTTTATAATTACAGAAAAATAACAATCAGGAAGGAAGTTTAAGAATGCCCCTAAATCAAAAGCAGGCATTGCTATCCAACACCAAATTCAGTGACACTAAAGCCCCTCTGCTGATGGACAAAGGTAGCATGGAAATTATACATGAATTCTGCCTGTAGACAAATAACATATTTTATGGATTACAGTACAAGACTTTGCAAGAAGGATTTTTTTCCTGAGGGGAAAAAAGGGGACAAAGTGCATACAACTTTAACTGTGTATTTTCTGTATCATAGTAAAGATATATCTCTGCAGAAAAATATGCAGAAGGTTCAAACTATATCCGATTTTTCTGTAAACCTGTTGCTATTTTTATAATATCCATTCATTTATAGAACAACCTATCTTGAGAACTACCTATCTTGTATAACACAATGCTTTACAAGATGAAATGGCTGCTGAGCTCACCATACAATGGAAGAAGTCTTCTAGTAGCCAGAGAGTTCTGGATAAGACTGAAATAAAACATTGATAAAGTGTTAAGATGTCTATATTAGGATGTCTTTGATTATTCCTCAAAGGACAGGAATACACATTGCATTTTCCATGGAAATCAAGCATAGGATCACTCTGTCACTCTAAAACATCATCTGAAGAACTTTCCCAAACTCAGCAGATTTGCAAGCGCAGTAAATTCAAAGTCCTTTTGCTTTTTTAAAAATTTTGTTCCAAATCTTATCTTGGTATAAGCACCACAGACACTTGGAATCATTCTGCATTATTAATAATGTAGTCTAGGAATCTGAATAGATCACACAAAGCTCCTATTCAGGTGAATAAGTGCCTCAATAGCCTTGTTAGTTAAAAATGAATATATTTTTATTTTTATGAGGAAAATGGCCATATTTTTATAATTAATTATTCTTGCCATGAACAAGCCATTAATGTAAAACAGGATGCAAACTGCCTAAGTAAATACTCAAGTATGTACATACACAAATAGGTGTTTGATGACACAGTGCTAGACAATCTTCCTTGGTACTTAGTAAGCAAATTATTACCAAAGCAACTTTGTTTTTTCATTCTCACTTTCCCACCTTGGTATGTGGCTCAAGGTTTGAGAATGTATTGATCTTTGCTGAGAGAACATTTAAATTGTTTAAATGTTTAAAGACACGTTTAAATCAAATAATGTGTCTTACAAGACCTGAAGCTTGCCCTCAGCTTTCATGGCATCTCTGGTAAACTTGACATCCGGTAAACTTGACATCCTGATTTTTGGGACTCTTTCAGAGAAACTTCAGCTTCCCTGGGGAAAGATGCAGAATCAAAGTTTGGTTCCAGCTGTCATGTAGCTTATTGAAAACCAGGAATTTATTTCAGTGTAAAAATAAAGTAAACTAAATCAGAGTCAGGCCTCAAGTGTTGCCCTTGGTGGAAAAGGAGGCACCAGGAGACAAGGTAACTTGCACTTTCTTCAGGAAAGAATCTGTAAGGGTCTGAAATTTTGGCTGGGATAGCATTAATGCTCTTTACAGCAGCTAGTATGGGTCTATGTGTTGATTTGTGATGGAAACATGTGGCTTCCTTGTCCATGGAAAGAAGTAAATTAATTCCTTGTCTTTCTTTGCTTGCATGCATGGTTTCTGCTGTACCCATGAAACTGTCTTATCTCAATACAAAAGTTTTCTCACTTTTTCTCTTCTAATTTTCTCCCCTATCCCAGTGCAGGGGGAAGAGGAAAGAACAAACAGCTGTGTGGTCCTCAGTTCCTGGCTGGGCTTAAACCATGACACAGAGCAAAGCAAACTTTCAGCTTGTACTACTGGAGTTAAGGATCAGATCCATTCATTAAATAACAATCCAGTCACAGGACAGCAATTAAATACTCTGTGGCTTTAGGCTGGAGCTATATGACAATTTTCGCATGGAAAAAACCTCTTCAGAAATTTGGTCCTTACCAAAAAATGGATGGAAAATTCAGCTTCTGAAGATGCCCAAGAGATTTTTGGCCTCCATTTCTTTTTGAATAAACGCAAAGAAGATTTTACTAACCAGGTTAGAGCTTGATCTTTCATTCTTCAGGCTTGTTCAACAAAATGTCCTGGTTTGAAAGTGGGAACTTTGTCTAGCAATGGAAATTCAGAAGATGAAAAGGCAACATCCCTGTTTTTCAATGAATGCCGATTTCAGGCTATCTGAATTATATCTTTCAACGTTTTCCATCCCTGATTTCTACAACTGTGTGAAAACTGTCATGAATTTATTTCAGTGCTCAGACAGATTTAGTAAAATAAACTACCCAGCTTTGAGCACTGCCTTGCAGAACTAAAGGTGAAATCAATAGGGATTTAAAGCTCTCTAGCAGTGTGAGGAAATTTAGGAATACTCCTCAGTTGAAGATAAGATATTTTACATTTCTCCTTGGGGAGCTTGTTAGCATTAATTTTTCTGTATTAAAAGCTTGTTAGCATTAAGAAATTTTGATAGTATTTAATGTACTTAATGTACTGAAAGTTCCCTCACATGGAAAATAGCAGAAACCTTATTTTGCACTATAACCTGCAGCTCTTTTTCCAGTAGCATATGATGTAAAGTGATATACACAATATAAGATGACCATATTTTAACCATTAAATAAATGGAATTTCCCACCTATGCACAGACCAAGGTGGGGCTATTGCAGGGTTATATCCAGGGGTACTGCTGTGGATGTGAAGAATGTAATTAAAGAGGTACAAGGACCAACTGTGATGACATAGCCAGCAGGCAAAATATACCAGAATAGACACCTGAAGGGTTGCAGGGAACTCCTGTTTCATTGTGTGTTCAGCCCCAGTCTCCTCCTGTCCAGCACTTCTGCCTTTCACTTGCTTACCCCTGGCAAACCATAAATAATTGCTTAGATCTGGGGGCCCATTTTATAATGCAACACAAGGATATTTTCTGTCATCTATGTGGGTGCCCTATGGCACTTAGTTAAACTCTGCCTTTCAATGGGTCTGAGGAGGGCTTAGGAAGGTCTCATGTTCTGGCTGGGCATTTCAGTATTCACTTTTCTATTTCAGAAATGTTTTTTTTCTCCACTGTGTCTGTGCCAAATGTCACACTCAAAATTTCACTGCTTAGTCCAGAAGGATTGATTTCACACTACAATCACTGTCTGCTGATTAAATCCATCCATCTTCAGAGAGAACAGAAAAGCTCAGATGAGTTCAGGCCCTAGACAGAAAGAAGCCGTGGCCTGCCTCAAGATTGTAAATTCAAAACTCCTTCATTTCTTTTGAGGGATACTGTGACAGGTTAACTCTGCCAGATGCTTGAACTCTGGGAGGCCGGAGCTGAAGTCACAGTCAGCAGTGAGAAGCAAATCACTTTCACATCTTTCCCCACGTTAGGCCATTAAACCAAGGTGCTTTTTCCTGGGTTTGAAGTTATTACTGCATGCAGATGGCTCTGTAGGAAGGAATGGCCAAACAGCTGCTGGGAGACTCCTGATCAGTGGAGCAGAGGACCCCAGAAAAAGCTCTGTGGGGTTTTAACACTGAGGATGGTGTGTCACAGTCCCTGTTTTTAGGGAGACCTGATTACATTTTGTCTAATTATGCTAACAACCTAAATGAATGCACATAGACAAAAGTTTTTTCCTGCAAAAATCTACCTCAGACAAAGGAAACAAGGTGTTTTCTACTCTAAATGCAGACATATTAAATCTTCTGTGTTCCTTCTCAGACACTTGCTAGCACAACAGAAAACCTAGAATTCCCCAGCACATGTGAGCAAGGTCTACGCACATAATAGGTCCCACCAGCTCACCCAATGACACATCTGAAGCAAAAATACAAATAAAAATCAAATACCTATAAGTGCCTGTGGGTTGACACTTTTGTTGCTATTTCTTGAATGGAAGCATCAATTTAACAATAGTCTCAAGCAGAAAATCAGCAATTTACCAAAAGTGTATATCCTCATGCATGGAAAAGAAAGACTTTTGAGGACAGCAGAAAGCCTATAGCTCCAGGTAGAGACAATTAAAAATCTGAAAACCAGAATTGTCTTTAATGTCGTTTTCTCTTTCTACAAATAAGGCAAATAACACAGGCATCTATTTCCTAAATTCCGGGGCCAAAGATTAGGGGATTTTTTCTTACATCTTCCTTTCCAGATGAGAAGAATAATCTGCTAAACCTATAACCTTTGGGAATGAGTTATTGTTGCTGTCCATTTGATAGATCTATGCAGAAATGTTATATTCAGAATATAACACAACTGGATCCAATTGTCCAAGGCATTAATACACAAACAAGGGAAAGCCAAGGACTCTGGAGGAGAAAACAGTTAATTTTCCATGCATCAGCTTTTGCTCAGTAAAAAATGTAATAGACATTGTTTAAAATCTGGCAGTTTTAAAGATCTTACAATATCTGATCTTATAGGAGAAATCAATTATAAAAACTCAATTTAAGGAAGTAATTATTAAAACTCTACTTACCACAAGGTAATTAATTACAAGTGTATCTCCCTCCTTTGCCTGTAATTATAGCTAATGATCAGGGACAGAATGGCTGATAATGTACTTTCTGTCCTTTCTCTTTCTGGACTATTTCCACCAGGAAAGAAATTTTATTTTACTTTAAAAGATGATTTGGTGACAATGGATTAAACGTCAATTCCCATTTCCAGATATGTTTTGTCTCTTTTCTATTTTATTTTCAGGAAATTTTGTTATGGGCTTTGTGAGAAAGCTGAAATACCCCATTTTAACTCCTTCACATCCCTTTGTTTAATGAGCTAACTATTAATAATTTCCTTTCTCTTTCAGTCTAACAGCAGTTCCCCAAAGTTACTCCTTTTGTGATTTCTCCCTGAATTTGGTGACAACTTCAAAAACATCTGTAGAGCTCCAGGTTTTTGCTTGATGAGACTTATGATTAAACTGGGTGGGCAAGATAGTTTTCTTAGTGACATGAGAGCAACTGTGTCACCTCTTCATGGCATGGCCTTTTCTTGTATAGGAAAGGGCTAGTTGAAAATCCACTTATCTCCACTGGGAGGCTTTTGTGTTTCTTGGCTAAAAAGTTATTTAAAAAAATAATCTCTGCAGTTATTTCTTACAGTTAGGTAGCCTGTCTTGTCCTACACTGAGTGGGTTCTGTAGGACAAGTTTTTTGTATAAATGTTAGCATGACAAGGCAGGCTGGAGAGATATCAATATGCAACGCTTACCTTTGTTTTCCCAAACATAACACACTGCAAATGCAAGACTTGTGGCATATTTCAAAACAAGCAAGTTAAAAAAACACAAGTAAACACAGGTAAATATGAGCTCTTTTGATAGGCTTCCCTTTGTTAAGACACAATTTCAACGTTTTTATACATCTGCAAAGTAACACAACATACATTTTTTCTTTTTTCTTTTTTTTTAATCAGACCTGAGACTCTCATGCAAACATCTGATCTCAGTAGAAACAAACAAACAAACACAGTCTGCTGAAAAATAAAGAGCTGACAATACCAGGTACTGTAAAGCTTAAGAACAAGGAAAATTCAACCCCCTTGACCTTAATATACTCTCTCCTTGTGAACACTGTGTGTGTGCACCAATGCACACCAATTTGTGTGAGGAAATGTGTTCAGGTGCTTGAACAACTGCAGTATTTGTCTTACAAGTATGCAGGCTGCAGTCTGAAAGTTGAGGAATGTCATCATGTTGGTCAAGCCAAAGTTTAGCTGCTCTTGCATATTTGGTGAGTGGGGATGATGAAGAAGACAGAGGTTAGTTACCTCCAGAGACAAAATGTGCTGCCACTTCAGACAGAGGCATAAAATTGCCAAGCACAGGAAATGCATACATCAAAACAGAGCCCAAGAAGGCCTTTGTGGAAGTCAAAGGTTCCCCTGGCCTGTGAAGCCTTGAGTTTTGATCAGTGCTTGTGAGGAGGAGAGCTCCAGGGGATAAGCAATAGCTGGGAGTAGGATGGGAGCAGTGGGTGGGAACAGAGAACACGACGGGCTCCAAAGGGAGCCACGAGTGTTTGTGCAATCAGCATGTCCTGGGAAAGGGTCCTCAGAGGAGCTCTGAAAAGCCACCTCTGGATTGCAAATGCTTAGGGAAAGGGAGATCTCAGCCCAAAGTTCAGCAGAGGAGAGGGGAAGATGACAGGAAATGTGGTCCCTGCAATGGTCTTTTTGAACTCATGGCAGTTTTGCATATGCAGAATTTCTTTTTCTCCTCTCTCTCCTGCCTCCACTGTGGTATTTTCAGGGTCCCCGGGATGAAGGGAGGAAATGATGAATCTGACTTCATGTTCTTAGAAGACTAATTTATTATTTTATAATCTATGTTATATTATATTAAAGAATGCAATACTAAACTATACTAAAGAATAGAGAAAGGATCCAGCCAGAAGGCTTAAAGATAATAATGAAAAACGCATTACTTCTTCCAGAGTCCTGACACAGCCTGACCATGACTGGGCATTAAGTCAAAACAATTCACATGAAACCAATGAAACAACCACCTGTTGGATAAACAGTCTCCAAACCACATTCCAAAGCAGCAAAACACAGGAGAAGCAAATGAGATAACATTGTTTTCCTTTTTCTCTGAGGCTTCTCAGCTTCCCAGGAGAAAATCCTGCCCAAAGAGGATTTTTCAGAAAATATGATGGTAACACTCCACCTCGAAGCACAGAGCAATTCAACATGTATTTGTAGCTTCCTTCAAGTACAAAACCCAGTTCAAATTTTCTTCTGTGACCTTCTATTTTCTAAGTGAAGAGGAGAGAATGCAGGGAGATTCTTCTTTCCACCAAAACTACATTTTTTGCATCAAAAAGAAAAGTGTCAGAAAGGAACAAAGTAACGGATTTTTGCCCAACATATTGAATATCCTAAATTAGTTTTAATTTATGGACAAACTTTTCTTGTTTTAACTTTGCATTGCCCTTCCACATTGACAAAATATAGTCAGCCTCAGGTTAAAATGGCCAAAGAGCTCAAGGCTTGATCAGTTCATCTCCAGATACTGACAATGTCAGATTAATTATCTTCAAACTAATAGATGAAATGAGTTCAATAACATTTACTGTACCATTCAGGCATTACTCATTCTTCATCAATCTCTCCTTGCCACCTGAATTGCAATTGCTGCTTGGCTAATAAATGAAGAAGTTGCTCCTATTAAATGAATTAACTTTTCAGGTACTTATTAAAGTGACAAATTACTAGCTTGGAAGATAATGAATCTACCTGAAATATTAAAGAAGGAAAAGATTGATTTCCAGCTGTTCTCTGAATGTACATTTACCTTTAGAGTGGGCAAACACTGTAGATCAGTCAGGAGAGCAACAGGAGGTGTTGAAAATATTTTTGGATGACATTGGCAAGAGACAGCACAATAGATGACAAAAGGAGGTTAATGTTAAGTGTTAAAAAAGTGAGGTTTTTGAAAAACAAGGGAATATGTTGCTAGGGCTACACTAAGCTCACCTAGTGCCCTTCTGCAACATATGGAGAAACACTGTCATTACAAACCAATCCTGCATCTGCTGTCAAATGGGCTCAAGAAGCCCTTGGAGATGCCTGGAGTACTAAGGATGTTTAGCTGGACTATAATTTTCCTCTAGGACCTCATTATTTATTGCATCTATTACTGTTAAATGTACTGCAAAAGCACTGATGGCCCCAGGCAAATGCTGTGTTGAATTACTTTGGTTGATAATTCCTTTCTGAAAAGGCCTGCAAACTAAACAGATGACTCAGGCAGAGAAGTGCTATCATTCCCTATATTAGAGAGGAGAGGAGAGCTGCTCAGGGTGCCAAAGATATTAATTCAAAAGAACCAAAGTTCCACCTGGAAATTTTATATCACTCATTGAAGGCCATTGCAAAAATCAAAGAAGATCATATCTCCTTTGTTCATTTAATTATTTAGTTTTTCTCTGTGTCCCTTGGATTGTCAGTTACAATTATCAGTTATTGTTGTCACCAGGATCTTTCCCTTGGGCAGCAGCATTGAGGCTTTTCCTTGCAATCTGCTGTTAGTGAGTCCCACTGGGTGATGCAGCAGCTCAATACAAGAGAAGCCTCAGTTTTTTTGCTCTTCTTCCATGAATCTTCGGCTGCATGTCCAACAGAGGGTAACAAAGGTGGTGAGGGGCCTGGAGCACCTCTCTTATGAGGAACAACTGCAGGAACTGAGCCTGTTCAGCTTTGAGAAGAGGCAGCTGAGAGGGGACCCCATCAATGTCCATAAATAGCTGAAGGGAGGCGTCAGGACTATGGAGCCAGGCTCTGCTCATTAGTGCCAAACAACAGCATGAGGGGCAGTGGCAGAAAATGGAGCACAGGAAGTTCCACTTGAACATGAGGAAGAACATCTTTAACTTGCAGGTGACTGAGCACTGGAACAGGTTGCTCAGAAAGGCTGCAGAGTTTCCCTCACTGGAAATATTCAAAGCTGCCTGAACACAATCCTGAGTAAGGTGTTCTAGGGGACCCTGCTTGAACAGGATGGCTGGACTGCGTTACCTCCATGGAAGTGGTCCCTTCTGACCTTACCCATTCTGTGATTTGGTGGTTATGAGTTGAAAATTGATTGTTATTTTAATGTTTAGTTAGAGAAGTTGAGAATCAGTTGTAAGTAACAGACAGTGCTATGAAGTCATTGCAGGCACTGTAGAAAAATTTGAAACAGAAATGTATCTTTTAGACCACAATCCATGTGAAATGTGAGTAGCCAGTGCTGCATACAGATGTATGTTTCAGTGCCATTACCAAGCTGTAACACTGCATCTATAGCTTCTTATATAAATAATGGTGCAGTTAATTGCTAAAATATGGCACCCCTAATGCTTATAAGACTATCAAAGTTTGGCTTAATAACATGCAATGGCTACTTACCTATACCAGTTGCTGTAAAATTCTCAGAGATTTAGTTTTTATGAGTTATCAGCTGCAGGTATCCAAGAATTGTCTGGATATAATCCTCTGCCATGTGCTCCAGGATGACCCTGCTTGAGCAGGGAGGTTGGAGCAGCTGACCCACAGTGGTCCCTTCCAACCTGACCCCTTCTGTGTGTCTGTGATTTCTACCACAAAACCCCTACTATTTTGCAAATTGATTTGACTTAGAGAAATAAGCAGCAAAAGCAGAGGATCCTTTAAGAAACAAGGATTCTGCCCTTGAAGACAGGGAATGAGGATGAGCTTCAGCACTGAATGATGATTTATAAGCAGAATTATTGAAAAAAATTGCTGTGTCATGCCAACCTCCCTATCCCCCCACTTTGCTATGCTGGTATATGTCCAGCCTGTCTCCCTAGATCCATAGGGACTTTTGGCTCTTGCCTAATAGGACTGATGAGGATGTATCCCCTACATCCTGTCAGTGCAGGCATTGACATTCCACTGCAAACCTCAAATAGCTGTAAATGTATGGAGAAAGCTCTTATCTCTGTCACACATGACAGTCTGAAAGTTGCCTTGGCTGCATCTGTACTTAAGTCACCGAACAGCTCTGACAACCAAACATTAGAGATTCTGCAAGATGCCTACGAGAGGCATTTCAGCATTTTACTGAAATGGGGTGTATGTCTCACTGACGAGATGTGCTAGGACAGCAGACCTTGCAGTGATAAATGCCAGCCTGTGCCTGGATACAGGCAAGCATCTTGCCTTTCCTCTCTTGGCTCTTACCACTGGATTCAGACCAGTAAGGGTGTTTAAAATGTAACAATGTCCAATTCACTGAGATTTTCACATGGAAAAACTTTTCTGTTCAAAGGGAGTAATAAATAACAGAGAAGTGACAAAAAAAAACCAAAAAACAAACCACACCCAGAGGCAGATACATGTTGGGTAGGTTATAAGAGAGACAATGGCAAAAACCCAAACTCTCATGTCACAAATTGATCACTTGGAAACTGCCAAGAAGGGGATAATGGGATGGATTTGAGGATTTTTTACGTTTGAGGGAGGGCCTGTAAGTGTTCCCCCTGTCTCTGTGTGGATCTCTGGAATACTTGCTATTGGTTGAACCTGAAAACTGGAAAACATCAGCCATATCCATCAGCCTGGGACAGAAGGGAGTGCTGGCTCTTCAGCCACACAAGGCTGGTGTCCAGCGGCTGGGCAAAACAAATCCTTGAGTCCCGGTGCCTGCTAGAGATAGTGACCTCATCCCATAATGTTGCCTGGGAGAAGGCTGCTTCCTTGACATAGAGTCTATCCAGCCATCCTTCCTCCAGTGGGATTGGAGAATTCCCAAGCAGACAAAAACATTTAAATGCTATGGTCATATCCTCCTATGGAGAGCATTTTTCCCCCTCTGACACCTCCAGTGACAGCTACACAAGCATCTCTGCAGAACCCCATGCTCACTGCCTGTTCTGAGGTCTCTGTGCAAGTGTTTAGTTCTGAAAGTCATCTGTTGGAAACTGAGCTCACTGGGGGAAAAGATCCTGTAAACTTTGCAGCCTGGCAAACCTCTGGGTAGAAATTGCCTTTTAGTCGGTGTTTTCACAGTATCTGGTGAAATACTGTCTCAGGCTTGGTTGCTGTGACAGAACAAATGAAGTGGATGACAACACCCACTGAGCAGTGAACAGGTACACAAAATTATCATCTCCCCAGCATATTTATTTATTCTATGATGCTTTTGTTATCTGTGAGATGTCCTTTTCTTTCCCTTCTCGCTCACTGAAGTTATCAACAGCTTTGATTTTTGGGTCATTTATTGACTTTCCAGAACATAAAAAGATAAGCAGAGAAGCTTGAACAGCATCAAAATGAGAATAGGGACAACTTCTTTTTGTCCCTGAAAAAAACAAATGTAATTGTTGGAGTTGAGAAATTAAGCTTAGGATGCAGATGAATCAACAAGAGCTAAAAATAAATTGTTCTTTGCTATTTGCATTACTGACACTGAGATCTAAATACATAACCTCCAGGGAAATGCCAATAAATCTAGCGGTATCTTAATAGGTACAACCCAAAAATAAATCACCTGAAAAGAAGGCATCTCTCTCCTAAACCCAACACTGGTGTGATTCACACTGCCCTTACCATGAGAAGAATCCCCATATATAATGATCTTCTTAGAAGTTCATATTCACTAAAAAGCATTTGCTGAATTATGGTGCTCTCCTGTTTCCAGAAGGACAGACTGGATCACACCTCAGACTTGTTCTTGATCATCCTTAATTTAATATTTTTCACACCTGGAGATTTTTTCCCTCTCTCCTAACTGAAGTTCAGGGGCTGTTATGCAGATAGTGGAGGTTAGAGAGTCTAGATTTCTTTAAGCTTTCATTTACCATTACAGTCCATTAGCACAATTTCCCTTGCTTCATTGAGAAGTTAATCTGATTGGACATTGCTTACCTTTATTATTTTTACCAGAGCTTCTTTTCTGCAATATGCTGTTGTGTTGGTGGTAAAGGCAGTTTTTGCATGAGATACAGAATCTATGCCTTGAATGCTGAGGATAAAAGCTTTCATAGGTGCCTTCTTTATAGAAAAGGATTCATAACTTAAGCTAGAGTCACAGCATCCTGTCTGCATTTTAAATGCAGATCAAAGCTTGTATTTTGATCAGAGTGTTAATTAAGCACATCAAAATAAGTAAACATTAGGCCCTGTCATTTCAATATTAATATGGAATTAATTTCAAGTCATCAGGATACTTAGGTATGTTTGCTTAAGGCAAGGGACTGGCAGTGTTTATACTGGTCCCTTTGCCATTCCTGCAGAAAGGCAGGTGGTTGGAATTAGTTCACTGCCATGATCTTCTGGTACTATTTTATACAATTCATTAAAGAAAGGAAACCTTTGTATCTTTGCATGTGTAAGAGGTAAAAGCTGGTCATGTAGATGTGTCCTGTCAAGAGGGGCATCTCTGAATGTTTGTGTAAAGTAATATTTATATAAAAGGCTGATTCCTGTTTCCTTGGGTCTGAGATAAGGAACAATGTTTGCCATCTAACATGTACAGAGGGAGACAATATCTACTTTTCTATAGAATGAGTCCAGAAAACCAGCTCAGGTACTCTCTTGACATAGAGACAAAGTCTAATTAAGATTAAGCCTTTGAGACGCTTCCAGGTTAAAACTTCTGTTAAAATGTACATGATTATTGAGTTGTTTGGACAGATGTAAAGATTTTCTAGAAACACTAGGAAGATTTTCCATGGTGTTTATACATCTTGCATTTGCTTCTGATAGCATAAACATATCTCATACTCAGAAAAAAGCAGTGTTTGGGTGTCCCCACTTGACTGAAGAAAAAAATTCAGTTTCAGTTACACAGATATGGATATCTCAAATATAGTTAAAAATAGCACTAGAAATCAGAACAGTCAAATTTTTCTGTGACAGCAAGCCATAGGAAGCAGTTCAGTTTACATGACAGAGCAAGAGAATAGGGAACACTTGCACTAAATTAAAATGTCAATAGATTTTTTTTCTCTTAGTGTTTGGAATAGGAAAAGAAATAAAAAAATCACAATGTAATCTGAATGAATACTACATGAATAATAATCCATCAGATTTATTATCAGCTAAGTAAAAATGAAAATAAAATAAACTTCCCTGAGAAAAACAGATGAAATTGTACCAAAACAGAGAAGGTTAGGAGGAAGCAGAAAAAGCCCAGGCACTCTTATTGGTACATGTAAATGACTAATTGGGTGGCTAGCCTAGATTTTCTACCTTTTTTTTTTTTTTTTGTGGAAATGGCACATTACCTTTCTACAGGAGTTTTTCCTCCAAACAGATTTTCTCTTCATCTAACTAAATGTCAGCCCCAAGGCTTGAAGGAGCTCTCATTCAGAACCTGCCTGTTGGATCAGATCCTAAACTGTAAGTTATTACACCCAAACAGACACAAGGCAGATCAGTCACATCTCCTTTTGTACTGGTTTTGAAGCTGCTGGCAGCAGACATCAAGGAGTACCATGTTGGTGTGCTCTCTGTACAAGGTTTCTGGCTCAAAATGTGTTTGCTCATGCACAGGATTTTGGTGAAGAGAATGACTGCATAGAAGTGCTTAGGATCAGTCTCCAAGGCAATAAAGTGCACATCCCTCACGTGGAGATACTGTGTGAATAAATGCAGTACTCTGTGCCAAATGCTCCAAGAAATAATCTAAAATAATCACAGTTAGAGCAAATAACTCTGGCTCTGGGGCATCTGCACCATCAGAGTAACACCTGTGAGCACTTTGTTGAAGATGGAGATGTTAGAAAACCCTTCCAGTCCCTGATCTGATGGCTGAGTCCCATATTTCTTGTCAAGGATTAGTCCTTTTTCCCTGAACACCAAACAAAGGCTTTGTGTCTTTGGGAAAGACACAACAGTTTATTCCCTGACAGAGGATTCCAGCATGAGGGATTGCTCATTTTAGTCCACATTCCTTGCTGCTGGATTTCATACACAGAACACAGACAAGGCACAGACCAGGGCTGGATGGCATTCTACCTGTCCCCTTCTCCAGGAGTAGGTTGTGAAACCACCTTCCACTGTTCTGAAGACAGCTCTCCTAGGCTTTCCAGAGGGTCCCACCACCTGGCTGAGACCTTTGGCATTTTTTCTTGAGGTATTTTTTGCCTCTGGCAGATGAAAGCAATTTCCTGTTTCCAGAACTGACAAGAGTCTGCTCTAAAATGAAGGATTTGCTCTGAGCTTGAAGCTGCTAGATAGGCTCCAAATTACTGTTTTTTTTTTAAAAACCCACACTGAAAACCTGTGCTTTTACATCACTGGTAGAAAAATAACACTGTTCTAGGTGTACCTTTTTTCCTGTTGAGTAGTGCTTTGCACAGAGAGAGTGAATCTGCTGCACAGATTCCTTAAACCAACCCAAACTATCTGTTTATTATTGACATCTATCTTCCATAGCTATGAGATCTGCCCTCACAGGTTTTATTAGAAAATGTATTTGGTTTTAAGATGATGTGTGTGAATGTGAGTCCTTCTCAGATTCCCTGCTAGCACTTACATTTTTTACCATATGCTGAGGCTATAGAAATATTTTAGCACTGCAGAATTACAATAAAGGCCTGAGAGACTGCTAGAGATAAATACATTACCTACAGAGCAGATGCAGAAGATACAACAGGGTATTCGGAAAAGCTCTCAAATTATGTGTTCTTCTTAACAATTAATAAAAGAAAATAAAAGTAGTTACTTCTTGCTTTATTAAAATGCTGATGCAGTTGTTTTCTGCCGTGGGGTGCTGACAGTGAGTGGAGGATGAAGCTATCACAGTAATGTAAGATGCTAAATAGCATTGACATAGACTCATTAAGCTCCATTAAGAGTCATCCCTTAATACATTTATTAACTAAAACAATGAAAATAGATTAAGAATTACAAGATAAAATAGAATTCATATTTTAGAGGGAAGTGTCTTGAGTCTGTCAGGCTGCATTAAGAGAAAGAGAGTAAACTGCTTGGATTTTAGCAAGGGAGAATGTTAAATCTTGATTTCTGCAAACTTGCGGCTCTCATGAGTTCTGGTTTCATTTGTGTCATAGTGCAGTATCTTACACTTTCTTTTGGAAGGACTCCCATGCTAAAAAATAGATCCTGTGATGCACCACTGCCACCCCTTAGCTGGCTCACCAAGTTTGTTGGAGTTTTGTGACCATGTGGCATCCATATGGGATCTGCAGTGTCACAGTGGGAAGAGGGGAAGAATTGGGGCATAACGCAAAGAAACCACAAATCACAGATGTCATGGCAGCAACTGAGGAGAAAAAACTTGGTGTGGAACTGAACTGAGGTGAAATGTTTCCATATATAGAAGAGAAAATGCAGGTAGGACTCTTATCTATATGAGCAATGCTGGCCACAATTCATGGCGAGAAAATGAACGCCAAAGTATTGGAAGTTCACCAGGGGAAAAAAAAAAAAATTGAAAAGCCTATTTGTTTTAGATTAAAATCAAATCTTTCCTGTCTCAGCAGTGGCTTTACAGTCAGGTCTCAGTTCAGCTGAGTTGCAAATGAAGAATCTAAACAAGAGGCACCAGCTGTCTGTAAATGTAAAGCCTCTGAAGGGGTCAGGTGGCAGCAGTTTCTCTTTCTGACAACTCTGGTCACATTTACAGTAAAGCACCCAGCTGGACTCAAATCAGATGCTCTGTGTCACTCAGGGTGCCCTGAGGAATGTGAAGCTGCCACCACCACTGCCTGCCATGCCTGACATGCCACAGCCTCATCTGCACTGGGCTGGTGGCTGGGCTAGGTGGAGACTCCTGGGGGAGACAGAGATGTTTCAAATGGACCAGACATCAGGAGTGAAGAAATTTAACTGGGGCTCCCTAAAAGAACTCAGCTAAATTCACTTGTCAGCTGTATGTGTTTATGGAATGATACTTGGGGCCTCCCTGTTTCCTGTTTGTTGCAGTTTATCTAGAAGAGCAATGCCATTTTTCTGTTCAGAATTACTTTTTCAGCATAGGTCATGAGACAAACCTGTCACTTGGGAGCCAGTCCAGTAAAATCAGATTTTTGGAAGGGACTTTAAATATTATCCAGTTCCAACCCCTCTGCCATGGTAAGGGACTCCTTTCATGAGACCAAACCTTCCTTGGCCTTTCTTTTCTGGAGAACATACCTGTAGAAGCCTTTCCAATTATTCTTTGTGTCCCTTTCCAGATTGAGTTCCAGCTTCACCTTGGCCTTACTCATCCCATCCCTACCCAGCTGAACTTCACCACTACTCTTCCTAGGTCACCTGTCCTTGCTTTCAATACCTGTTGCTTCTTGCCCTTTAGTTTGACCAGCGTTTCCCTACTCAGCCATGCCAATCTCCTGCCCTCCTTGCTAGATTTCTTGTTCTTGGTGATCACCAGCTCTTGCATTCTTTGGAAGACTTCCTTAAAAATCTGCCAGCTCTGTTCCACTGTCTTGTCCCTGAAGGCAGTCTCTCTGGGGATCCCCAAAATGATTATCTCCCTGGAAAGCTGGAAGTCTGCTTTCCTAAACTTCAGGGAAAGTTTAGGAAACTCCTTGCCTGACCCATCTACCTCCCAGTTTGTTGTGAACCTCCTCACCGGAAGAGTGTGGGAAACTAAAAAGGCCCTGGTTTAGAGCAAGCACCACTGAGCAACAACTAAAACATCAGCGTGTTGTCAACAATATTCTCGTACTAAAGCCAAACCAGAGCCCTGTACCAGCTGCTAAGAAGAAAATGAGCACTACCCCAGATGAAAATCTGCAGTGCAAGGACCTGATTAGGATGCTGAGTTTCCCACACCTGCACTGGAAAGGGAATGGGAAAGCTCCTAATTCCCTGCTCAGCATCTGGACTGCTTCCCTAGCAACTCCCCATTCTCTGAGTTAGAAACATTAAAAGCATCTTCTTTCTCTTTCTTTAATATAATTCCCTTCCCTCCCTTACTTTTTCTCTCTCTGCTTCCAGCTTTCTCCATTAACATGAGAACTTGGCCTCTGGTTGGACTGTGGAGCAGCTCTGGCTCTTTTCTCTGCTCTGAAAAATGGATATTTCCACAAACTTTTAAAAGCACAACTGAGTAGATGCCCATTGCTGAATTCCTCCTCTAGCACCTCTTTTCTCCTCACAATGCCTATGAGCAGTGACTGGAGAATGGTGCATTCAGCTACAGAGTCACTTTTCCTGCCATATGCTTCTCTTTTGGCTGCCAAATACAGGGCTACTGCTGTCACATGAAGCAGGCACAACATTTTTCAATTCCCAGGGAGGGCCTTCTGATGGAAGAGATGGAAAAATTTCTCTGTGGCTGCAGAAAATTAATCTTTGTATTCTTTTTTTTGACAAATTGCTCACCTCCTACCCTGTGAACACAGGAAAGATATTTGTTTTACTGTTTATATAACTCCTTTAATTTCAGAAGTTTAAGAAAATCTATAAATAGAAAAGCTGATGATTTAATCACTTGAGGAAAATTGACAGGTCATAATAAAAGAAAACCAAGCACTGATGAGACATAAAAGCCTCAAATACCATCTCAATATGATCATACTGGTCTGCTTTGCAGTAGCATTGATTGAATCCTCTGGCAAAATGAAACAAAAGACTTTGTAGGTGGTTTCTGTCTGAAGAAACACCATGCCAGAAATTCTTTCACTCTAGGAAACATTAATATCTCTTGCTTTCTCTTGAGTTACATTTGAAAAATTTCTAGTTCATTAATGAAATATGTTGGATTTCTTGTGGGGTGTTGGGTTTTTGTTTGTTTGGATTTTTGGGGGTAATGGTGGTGGTGTTTTGTTTTGGTTTTCAATTTCTGATTGAAAAAAATAAACTTCGAGCCAAGCAATCTCTTTCTGTGAATGCTGTTGGTTGGTCAATAAATGATATTTTAATTATAAAGATTTTGACTGATCTTCAGTTCACTTAAAGCAAATCACATGGAATGCTGCAGATGCAGCAGATGTGGTGTAGGTACGGGAAAGCAAAGATAGGATTGAGGTTGATTATAGAGTACAAAAGAGTAAGTAAGAATCACAGGAGCAGAAATAATGATTTATTCTGTGGCACTGGGCCTTCACTGGTCCAAACCCCAAAAATCCATAAGTGATAGAGGAAAAAAGGAGATAAAAATCAAATTATATGAGGCTGGCTTTATAGGGAGAGGTAATATATTTCATTCAATTGCCTGAGACATGGAAATAAAGCAGACATACATGGCCTTTTGATAAGTTCCTAGAGAAGCAGCTAATTTCCAAGTGGAACTCATGAGGACTAAAACTGCCCAGCATTTCATATAAATATTTAATCATCCCTGGATAGATGTAGTTTGTATCCAGGCAACCCAGAGGAGGGTGAGAAGAAGCTATATGATTTTTTGGTTGTCGGGTCTTAAGGAACAGTGAGCAAAACATTTTCTACTACCTGGATGATTCTGAAATTAGCCTGGGGGAAATTGAGGTTATGTTAATTCTCAGGAAGACTTTAAAGTTTCTTTATCTGACCATGATCAGGCTGAGGGCAGTAGAAGGTTTGCCCAGCCCAGTATGCTTTAAACTAAAGCCAGTGCTTTCAGGGAGCTGTATCACTGATGTTCCACTGGTACCAGGGGTACTGTGGCCATGTGCTACCTCATCTCTAGGGAGAAGCTCTTCCTATAAGAAATGTTAACCAAAAAGCTCAAAATCAAGATAAAAATCTTGGTCCTGAACCTGAGAAATGAAGCAAAAAGCTGCAGAGATGAGAGTGCAAGTTGGGTCGTGCATCAAAACGAATATCAAACCTTGCTGCATTATGGTATCACAAGAAAAGCAGCCTCAAAGAATAACATGCTCAATTACTTTCTGTTGTGCCAGTCTTTTTATTTTCTATCACCCCTTGTAGAGCACTGCTGCTTGTGACCAAGAGCATGTCCATGCTTTCCTGACTGCTTGCAGTGTCTGAAGGGCAGCTAGCAATGAATCTCTTTGGCCTGATGCCCCCTCAGAAGGTTCCCTACAGGGTACAGCAGCAAGAGGAAAGCAGAGGAGCAGGTGGGCATGACTGCACATCTGGGGAAGCCATGGGCATCACCAGCTTTCACTGGGATCTGTGCTCTAAAATCCTGTGTGAGCTTTATGAGACAGCCTTGAGACTGCAGGGGGGGTTTCTGCAGAGGGGGTGGGAAGAGACAGCAATGTTTGCTGTACATCTCTGCAGGAAGACAGCCTGGAAACAGCAGAAGATTAGGAAGCTGTTTTACATTTGCTTTACCAAAAAATGGTCTTTTCTGAAGTCCAAGTTGCTTCTCTTGTTTTGTCAAGAAGATTGTTGTGACGCTGAAGTAGAAGCTTTTGTATTTTGCGTTTAGTTGCACAGCAAGCTGAGAGCCAACCTTCTTCCCTGGCATATTTAAAGTATCCTCTTCCTTCTCAAAGAGCAAATATGTTCAGTCTCTGGTTTTCTTTTCTTGCTAAACCATGACATTCCTTAGAGAAATGAACAACAGGAAAAAATAAAGTAGGGGCAGAGCAGGGTAGGGAGAGGAGATTTTGCTTGGTATAAAACCAATCTCTCTCCAATTTAAAGTAAGGCAACTTAGGTGACAAATAATTACCTCAACACCCTGTGGGTCAAGACTTTTCTTGCTTGAATAAACTTTGAATCAAAACACATTTAGGTTTGTCATTAGCAAGAAATTCCTCACAGAAAAGGTGATTGGACATTGGAATGGGCTGCCCAGGGAGGTGGGGGAGTCACCATCTCTGGAGGTGTTTAAGGAAAGACTGGGTGTAGCGCCCAGTGCCATGGTCCAGCTGACAAGGTGGTGTTAGCTGACAGGATGGACTCAATGATCTCAAAGGTCTTTCCCAACCTAATTGATTTTGTGATTCTGTGACTGATTCCATTCTAGGGTGTGTGTAGTTATGTAGCTAATCTGAAATGACAGTCTAAACTGGCACTATTCATATCAAAGGAAATGAACTTACTGGGGTATCCTCTCCACCCCTGCCTTCCACCTCTCTGGGTAGGAAATTCTGTTTCAGCTCTTTGAATGCTTCTGATATCCACACCTGGAAAATTATTGCCTTTCAGCATATCTCAAAAGCTAGAGCAGAGGCCATCTCTGCTCTGACACAATGTGAGGCTGATTTAAACTCCCCAGCTGCTTTTTTCCAGACATGAAAGGACAGCCTGGGGAAGCAGATGTTTACCTGATTAAGATGCATAGGGAAGTCTCAGTACAAACAAGAAACAGGTTGTTGGACATCCTTCCTGTAATAAAATCTGAACAGTAAAGTCCTCCAAGAAGATGCAGAATTGGTTAAAGGGACTTAACAACCATGCCCATGCCTTCAACCCTGTCAGCACCTGCTTGAACTGCTTATGCAAATAGCAATGTAGCCACGTCAAAATATTTCAGCATTTTCTTCAGACAGCAAGTGATGAACATTTCTCGCTGTAGCAAAATGATTTCTCCCTGCTCTCTGGCAACATCATCCCTGTGACAGCTGCAGATCAGTGCTGCCTTTTCCCAGGGCTTAGGTCTGTTGTTCAAATCAAGGTAGAACCTCATCTTTTTGCTTTCCTCCCAGCACAGTCACCTTTCCAGGAAGGAAGGAAGGAAGGAGGGAAGGAGGGAAGGAGGGAGGGAAGGAAGGAAGGAAGGAAGGAAGGAAGGAAGGAAGGAAGGAAGGAAGGAAGGAAGGAAGGAAGGAAGGAAGGAAGGAAGGAAGGAAAGAAATGCTGGTGTCAGGAATTATCCAGTCCAACTTCCTTCTTCTAATGGGATACTGACAGCAGTAATTTGTTGAATGGAAGAAAGTGCTTCTGCTTTTTCTGTGTAATGGCCAGTGACTTGATCCTTTGGAAGGCCATGCATGCAGACTGTCAGGTTTCCTGTGATTTATGAGTCTAAAAATGCCATTTCTGGATGCCTTGGCTGACAATTTGACACGAATAGGAAGTCCTGGAAATAAGCAGTCAGTGATATTAAGGACACAATAACAATGTTGTGTCCCTTAAATATTGCACTCATCAGACTCTTCAAGTACTAAATACATCCTAATTAATTGTATCTCATGCCCACTCACCTTCCCACAGTAAGTGATAATTACTGTCCCAAACAATAGACCTGAGATGTTGAGAAGTGAAGACTCATGTCATAGTGGAGGTGTGTAACAGATGGTGACAAGGTTTTGCAAAGGTGCTGAGTGCCCCTTTTCTTACTTTTAGGCCAAGGGAACAGATTTAGCAGGCAAATGCCAGGCAGTGAACATTGTCAAGTCTTCAACATGTGGGATATTTTCCTTGAAAAGGCTTATGCTTATAAGCACATCACTAATTACATAAGAGTCCCAACTCTCAGGCTGCTTACAAAATCAGAGAACGACAGAATGACAAAATCACAGAATGGATGACGGTGGAAGGGACCACAGTGGGTCACCTGGTCCAGCACAGGATCACAGTAGAGCACATGGCACAGGATTGTGTCCTCATGTCCAGGTGGAATTTCTTGTGTTCCATTTTATGCCCATTGCCTCTCATCCTAATTGCCTGGCCACTGAGAAGAGCCGAGCTCCATCCTCTTGACACCTCCCTTCAGATACTCACAGACATTGATGAGGTCCCCTCAGTCACCTCTGCTCAAGGCTGAACAGACCCAGCACTCTCAGCCTTTCCTCATGGAGACATGCTCCAGTCCTGTCATTATCTTTCTCACCCTCCACTGGACTCACTCCAGGAGCTCAATACCTCTCTTTTCCTGAGGAGCCCAGATCTGGACACAGCACTCTGGGTGAGGCCTCACTCCCTCTCAGTAGAGGGGCAGGATCACCCCTCTCCACCTTGCCAAAGACTTCCTTCCAACGTGCTTCATCCTGTTCTCCTGTGTCAGAGGTTTTGGAGGGCTGGTCCAGCCTATGGAGACACATGCTAGGAAAGCATTCAGTAACTCTGCATTCCCTGCATCCATTGTCTGCAAGCAATGTGCTATCCGCTCCTTGCAGGTGAAGAGCAAAGCCTGGAAAGATGCAGTGAGGGAAGAGTAAAGGCCAGAAAGGAAGTTTTCTACTGTTTGTAGCAACCTAGAGACTTCAAATGTTGGTAAGAGGATTTTTAGCCTGTGAGGGCTGTGACATTTGGAACTCTTTAATTGGAACTGGTTTAGATACCACACTCACTGTGAATTAAAGTCACAGATTTTCTACTAATATGTTTCAAAACTTTGACTAAAATTCCTTTTAGCAATTGCAAACATCAATCATTCACATATGCCCAAGTTGCAGCGGTATCTAGTTCCTCAGTTTAGACTTACAAAATGTTGATTAAAACAAAAGCCTTTGCCTTTTCAGGACTTCAGATAATTTTTTATTTAAGAAGAGGCGCCTTTACATTTTTCTGTGAGACACTGCTTCAACTTGTGCATTAAAAATTGTTACCAACACACAAATTTTCCAGCAATATTTTCATTGTGTTTTTGAACTATTGAAATCTATGATCTGACCAGTAAGAGCTTGTTAAGTGGCTGTAATGCAGGGAATACAAAGCTAAGTGTGAGTCATTACAGAGATGAAAATTCAAGTTTGAAATCCTCCCTGGAAAAAGTGAACAGGTGACTGGATTCAGAAAGCAGGTGACCTCTTCCAGACCTGCGTTCTTGCAAAGATCCAGGTTGCTGTGATGAGGACAGCTAAAAATGCACTCTGCTTCTTTCAACATTAGTTGCCAATGCAATATATACCATTTTGCTATGCTTGTTTCCCTTTGCTTGGGAGCTGAGTGAATTTCATATCGAGTAATTGGGGGAGACTTTCAGACATCAAACCAAAGAATCTCGTAATTTAGGTTGCAGAAAATCTGTTTGCAATTCAGAAAGCATCTTGGAATTCAGGCCACACAGAGAAGCTGTGTTTCCTGACACTGTTAATAATGGCACTCCCTGCTGAGACCAGATACAGTCCATGGCACATAAAGGTGCAGGGGAAGCCTGATGACCTCTTGAAAAAAGTTTTCTCTGCAACTTGAAGAACTTGATGAGTTGCTGGTACTTGCCTGTTTGTCCCTCCCTCTTCCTCCCAGCACAGAGAAAAGCAGCCTGTAATTTTTGCCCCATTAGGAGTTACTGGTGGCAAGAAGATAGGAGAAGGAATTGAACCATCATTACATGTTGCTGACAAATGTCTTTGAACAAGATTCCTCTGAAATCTCACCAGGAGAGAGGGATGTGCCCTGTACTTTCTCAAATCAGACAAAGGACAGCTAGATAGCTCTCCATGACACTGAAGGATATATTGAACACGACAAAACCAATGTCCTTTGATAGATCAAGATGACATATTTGTCCTGAAAAGGTTTTGCAACAAAACTTGGTTGCAGCTGAATTATCTTTGACAAATTTTTCCCATGACTTAAGAAAATATTACATTTTCTCTAAATTTCACTCTATTTTGCTTTTGCCTTATTCTTGTTGTTTGTCATTTTTCAGGGAAATAAAATGAGGAGGAAAAGAATACTAATTTTTTAAAATAATTTTCACCTCCATGAGGTTTATAAATCTTCCTTCCCAAGGAACAGGTCAGCCTAATCAGATATTTTAAAGCCACCACGGAAGAATTTTGAAGCAAGGCAGAAGATCTGCCATAAAGAGTTGACATTACATTTCTACTGGGATAGGTACTCATCTTGATATGTAGATTAAGAGAAGTACCCATTAAGCACATTCAGCAAAAATCATTTAGATTCTTTACAATAATCTTTTTGCTCAACTGAATTGTGGTAAAACCTGAAATCATTCTACACAACTAAGGAATAAGACCCTTTGGCATTATATCTGTAGTTTTAGATGATCATTTTACAATGAATGATCTTGCAATGAACTGCTTGCTTCTGCATTTATTTGCTTTTAAAAGGGGTTCAATATGCTAATTTATACAAAAGAAATCCTCATCAGCCAATTATACCAGATTTGTTCTAAGGTCTCATTGCATTTTACAATGAAAAATTCTACAATCGAGTTGTAAACTCCTCTAACATGACAGTTACATTTTGAATAAAATTACTTAGCAATTCATTTTGTTCTTAATTCACAACATCAAATAGGTAGTATTTTTTCAGCTTATTTCTCTGCTGTTCCTCTATCCAGCCCATTGCTAATAGAATCATAGAATAGTTTTGGTTGGAAGGGACCTTTAAAGGTCATCTAGTCCACTTCCCTCTGGACTCTGGGATCAATCCCACCAGGTCCCATAGATTTCAATATGATAAGTTCCTAAAATGGTCATTCCTAAATGGAACCTGATCTTTTACAGTGAGAGGGATTTTGCTCCCCCAGTCCTCACCTTGTGATCCATCCACTCCAGAAGTGTGGGGAGAGAGGTGCCAATGAAGAGTGTGGCAAAGAGGTTGTTGAGTACCTCAGAATCCTTGTCTGCTGTTACCAGTTTGCCAGTTGTGTTCATCAGGAGAAATATGCCTTCCTTGACCTTCCTTTCCTTTTTCATGTACCTCTGGAAGCCCTTACTATTCTTTGTGTCCCAACTCCAATCAGACAGCTTCAGCTTCACCCTGCCTTTGTAACCTTATCCAAACACAACTGAACTTCATTTTTCCACCCTTCCCAGGTTACCTGCCCTTGTTTCCACTGCCTGTGCATTTGCTTCCTACCCTTTAATCTCAGGTAGGCAGGTCTTGATTCACCCATGCCAGTCTCTTCCCTTTGGTTTCTTTCACAAAGATGGATGGTTCTTGTGCTGTGGAAAGTGTCCTTCAAAGTCTTGCAGATTTGTCCTGCATCCATGTTCTCAAGTGTAGTTACCCAGAGGATCTTATTGACTAACTCCTTGAACAGCTGACAGTTTGTTTGCTGTTTTCCTAAAATTTGGATTAAACCCATCTCACTTAGATCTCGGTCTCGTGATTGGAGGATTTTCCCCAAAGGTGTTCAAATGTCTCACTTTGGAGGTAGCACACAGACTGCCTTTTTAGTTTGGACCCCTGGAGTTTGAATCAAGTGTCCTTCCTATGCCCAAATGAACCTGATCCATTTCTTCCATCTTTCCTATTCATTAGATGAATTAGGATATCTTATTCCATATTTCATGGTCTGCAGGTAGAGCAGCAAGCTCCTCTGCCCACCCATTCCCAAGGAAATCACTTATTTCCACATCTGCAGACAAATTGTTCTACCTACAGAGAACAACATTCTCATTTGTACTTTGCTTCTTGTAGTCTCTTTTTTTTCTGTTGGAATTGTTTTGATATTTAGGAAGGAGGGGGAAACAAGAGGAAGACACAACCTAAAAAACAAGAATAAGAAAGTAATACTGCTGCAAAAGCAAGGGACGAAGGGAAAGTTAATAACATTATTCCAAAGTGAAAAGGTTCACACACACTGCCCTAACTCCTCCTATTTAGAGGCAGCTCCCACAAAAGTCTCCAGCTGCCTTTTCTAAGTAAGTGTTTTTCCCTTCTGCAGATGAGGTGAAGCAGGCTGCCGGTGAGAGTCCAGGAAATTCCAAAATTACAGTGACAGGGAAACCAAGCAGCAGGAATGAAATTCTGCAAACCTAAAAGTCCTCAGCTGGTTTTAGCCCTGGATATACTCACACAGTGCAGCTGTCTAAATTGCATAAGCTACCAAAACTTAAAACACTTGTTGGAACTCTTCTACCCCTGGGTTCCACAATACGAGGATGAATAGAAAAATCTTTTCTTATAGGTATAGGGATAATCCTTTTCCAGGCTTCAAAATCACTTGGCTTCTCCAGAGCAGCTAGAGATAGAATGAACATTTCCTTCAGTCCTTTCTCCCCTGAACTAATTCATTCAGGCTTAAAATAAAGAGGATATGATTTCTTAAAGGCTAAAATGCAAAGATCCTCAGAATAGAAATATATGTCAAAGGGCTAAAGTATGGAAATACATCTACCAGGAACTTCATGGCTCTTTCCTCCAGGACAGAGATATCCTAAAGAACCATCTGTGAGCCACCTGACTGTCATTATCTAAAGCATATAAAACTGTGACAAAAACCAGCACTCCAGACAGCCACTCCACAGTTCCTAAAAGCTGAGGGCATGAACATGACAAATTATAATGCAGTGCACTACAGTTCTCCCTTGAGAAACAGTAATCCATAAATGCCTCTGTATGTGGGAGTTCAAAATAAGTCCCTACTGACGACAGGACTGCCACTGCCCTGAAGTACTGCATTTCTCCCTCTTTAAAAGGGTTAGCTGCCCTTTAAAGAACAAGAGGGGGAAGAATTAAGTTCAAGCATGATTAATAGTTCAGTGCAGTAGCCTATTAATGGATGAGTAATTGACTAATAATTGCACACCTTTCTATGTCTGCCCTTAAATTAAATCTTGCCACCTCAATCCATCAAGTTTGTTTACTTGAACATCTTGCAAAGTGAGCAGTTGTCTGTATAGGCCCATTTTCTAGCAGGAGAAGGGGAGCAGCAGTTTTTGGCCTCTTAAAACATTAGCAGCTCTGGAGCTTAAGTGATCATATGTGTTGATATTCAAGCCCTCTTATTTAACAGAGACTGCAAGAGGACTTGATGATCAGATTCTACATGTATGGCATGTTGTAGTCACAGCTATCCTGGGAAGCTGACATCATTCCCCATCCTAACCATCTTCTCCTCTGAGTACTTGTGCTGGAAGCTTTTGTAGGAAGCATTTTTGCATAGTGGACATTTTCCATGCAGTTATCCTCAAGTGACTATACTGTTAAAAATGGGAAACTTTCCCAAATTTCAGGTCTTTGCTTTCTCCTGCCATGGTGGCCCAGTGAAGGGACTGGTGGCATGATAGAGCTGGGAAGGAATTGAGCTGGCGATGACATCTGCAATGTTTCTAGTTCAGTTAGCAAATCTGCTAAATCCATCCCTACTCCTCTCCCACTGCTCAAATTAGGGTGTAGATTAGGCAGTGCAGACATCACTCCAGGTTAGCTCGTATTGGATCTGGTTTCATGAAGTTGTAGCCCTGAGAGAAGAGACCTCCAAAATGCCTCCCCATCCCCCGGGAAAAGGGGTTAGCTGGGGATGCAATTTCTGTGACTGACATGAGTAGTGCTGGATGAAAGGGAGCTAACTGAGCTAACTGCCTGCCCAGGGGCTGTAATGAATGGAAAAGTCAGGAGCCACCTCAGGAGGGTTATTCACACCTCAGGGGCATCTGCTATTGTTTAGGAATAGTGAGAGAGCAGGAATCATTACAGAGTCAGACCTCTCATTATTCAATTGTTCTCACTGGGTACAGGGATACTAAAGCTAGAAATGAATGTGCTACTGCTCAGTGTGTCCCTTTTGAGCTTAGAGGCCCATCCTAGGGCAGCCTCCAGGTTATGTGAGGCACTTCCTCCAATTAGAATTTAGTTGACTTAGAAAGCAGATGAGAATTTCAATTTTTTTTTTTCTGTAGGTCCATCAACCTTGTTTCTTGAAGTAGTTTCATTCCTCCCCCTCTCTCAAAGAATACAAAATCTTCTCAGGGGCAGGAGGAAGTATGTGAAGGGGAAGAAGTTAATTTTGAGTGGAAATTTAAGTATGACAGCTTGATTGCTGATTGTTTGTTGTGATACTCCAGTGTACCTGCAGCTGAATTCCTGAACTAGATGCACAGGGCCTCCTGACCTTAGTAGGAATCTGCTGTCAGTGTGAAACAATAGCTGGAAATGTTGCAGTAATCCAAGCCAAAATTGCACACTGATCTTGCTTCAGGGTCTTAAAACTTACATATTTTTGGGACCTTTAGGAGTTTTTAAGACTGTAGGTCTTGGCAGACTGTCAAAGGTAACTTCAGTTTTTCTGGAGTTTTCAGTTTTGAGGTTTGTTCATTCAAATGAACTTTAAGACAACAGGAAAAGGACTGACAATGGCTGCATCTTGTTATTCCTTATGAGCATCCAAAGCAAGAATCAATAGCTACCAGGATGAAAGATTCTTTTTACCCCATTTCTGGGCTGTCCATCTGCATCTGTTAGAGGCTATTTTTAAGCTTCAGTTTGCACATTTTTCAGGCCCACTGGTTTATCCTTCAGACACAGCACACCAGTCAACTTGGAAAACCATCAAGCATCATCCTGAAAAGGCTCAGTCATGGTACACCAGAGGAAAGGGCCACACAGAACTGAGATATTGCCACTGGACTGTCACTGGACAGCTGGTGCTCCCTAGGAACACCGTCTGCTTTCTGTCACAGCCACAATCGGACTGGAGGGCTTCAGATGGGGTAAAATAACACACAATCTCAGAAGTAAAATCCCCTGTTCACAGAGAGCAAAATGCTCCTTCTAAGCTTCCACAGGTAATAAATTTTCAGGCTGATATTGGTACAACATTCAGACTCCACTGTGTAGCAAAGCATTAGTTGTGGGTTTGGGCAGATCACTCTGGCTGGCTCCCAAGGACTCATGTCACAAACCTGGTGCCCAGTCTCTGAGTAATATGATCATTTCACATCAATTTGGCATAAAAATCCACAGTGGAGATTTTTCAGAAGATAAAAATTTGAAATTTCCCTCTTCTCTAATGAATAAATAATTGCTGATCTAATTAAGCATTAAAATCCACAATGAGCTGTAAGAAATTGATGTGTGTAACTAGCATAACATGTGGTATGATTGCCTGTCATTATGAATGGCAACTGCTGTTTGCAACTCATCTAATCATAAAAGTCACATTGTCTTTTTTCACCTTATTTCCTCTGACCCTCTTTTACTATGTCTGTGATTTCAGAAGCTGTTGAGAATATGTTGTTCTAATTTAAGTGTTTGATAATAATACAGGTTGTAAATCTGTGAGAAAATGACAGAACACCTGGTCAAAACCTGGCTGAAATCCATTATCAATAGTCCCTTTTAGCATCAGCAGCCTTTGAGAGAAGCCCCAATTACAGCAACATGAACTCTGTCCAATTAACAATAAAGAACCAACACCCTGTTCCTTTGGACAAGCCTGCTTGGAGCAAATGCTATTATTCAGAGCACAAGCAGAGATACCCTTAGCCCACCAGAAACCAGCAAAAACAGTTCAAATAACTCAGCAGAGGCTGAGATAAAACAGTTGTGTTGCTATGAGTAAAATGAAGCCTCCAGCTTGAATTTGAAGAATAAAGAGCGTGATGGATAATTGCTGAACTTCTAAACAGAGATTTCAGCTGCCTCTCCCAGCAGTGAGCTGGGACTCAGCTGAAAAGCCAGCATGTGAAAAGCCTTATCTCTTAAAGTTGCCTGGACAGAAGTTTTCACATAGCTTTGGTAGAGAAAAGTAGGATGGGTTCAGTAAATCTGATAAACAGCTCACTTCAAAAATAAATGCAGATTGTGCCTTTTGTTGGGCAACTGTTGATAGCAAAAAGGGTAGTGTCCAATGCCAGTTTTTGACAGATGTTAGCCTGAAAGCTCCAGGATATTATTTTGAGGTAAAGCATACTATGTTAGTGCAGTTATAGTAGCAATACTTCTAGATGAAATAACATTTGGAATTAAAGACATTTGGGAGGGCTTACTAATAAGAAGGAAATTAATTGGTGATGGGAGTCTGAGCAGGAGATAGTGGTGGGAGAAGAATGTGGCAAGCTGTAGAAGAAGAGCTACAATCAGAAACTTGTAATGCTGGTGCAGCCTTTGCAGAATTTGTAGTTGGAATTTAATTTATAAAGTAAATTCCACAGCACTAAGAATGTGCAAAGAATCTGAAGTAATGGGGTACAAGATAAGAGTCTGTAAACTCGTGGTTCAAAGCACAAACCACCCTGGCATCAATTGGGAGGATAGAAATTGACTGTATCTAGTAATGAAAAACATCTGCTGGACACTCAGAAAAGCCTACTTCCATGGGAATTTCACTAGGAAGAATTTCCAAGTCAGCTTGCTAGTTGGACTCTAAATTAAAACACATGAAATTTCTTTTAAGATGGTCTTTACCTTCTCTTTGATTCAAATTATCTTAACAATATAAAACACTTCAATCTTCTCATACTTAAACCACAATGAAACACAATATGTGGACTCCAGTTGGGGAAGAAACTGGGTTGGGTTGTAGTGAAATGAAAATAACAATTTTCATGCAGTGAAGGGAATAATTAGCTGAAAAATGGTGTGTTCTTAGAATGTTCCATGTCTTTATCAGTGTCTCTCTTCTAAAAAATTGAGTAAAATATTCCTCTGTGCGTGCATGTGTCTGCATGCCTGTACATGTACAGGTGCATTGAAATAACTACAGATCTCAAATAATTAGGCTGATATGATGATTGCAGCTATTTTAGGCTGCTCTTCAGTCCTGGAACAGAAATACCTAGAAGATTCTGCACTGACAGAGCATATTCCAAATTCCATATTCCATCAGCCCATTCCTCAACAAATAATTTCATTTCATCTTGTTTGTAGTATAGGATCAATTATTTAAGCTTCCGGGGTCTGGAGATTTTAGAAGAAAAATATTCAAATTATGTTTTTCTAGTGAAATATTTAGGCCAACACCTGACAGGCAATTTTCTTTAAAAAAATAAAAAGGCAAACACAAGACCCCAAAGTCATTAAGAAAATCACACGATAACAAAGCTTTGAGAGTGAGGTCCTGCTCCTTCATGTCTTGTTGTAGGAAGAAGGGAAGGATGAGCATCAAACAGAGGTTTACAAGAGGGAACTGCAGCAGGACTGAAACTGCCTTACTGAGGCACCACCTGTGAAATGTTGCTGATTGTTTTGTGTTTGTAAATGGGATATTCTGTAGACTAGAATTAGCACTAAAGAGGGGTTGTTTAAACATGAACCTGTGACATGAAATCCTAAGCTGGTGTCTACATGGGGAGAAAGATCCAACATTAAGCTCATATTTTGTTATGACACTTTAATGTTATGGCTACTTATGAATGAAAGTCTAGTTCATTTGATTATGAGATTAGACATGTTAAGACATTTAGACCCATAGGCATCCAAGAAGACAGTGAAGATGCTTCTTCAAAGCAGGAAAACAGGCACAGAGAGGAAGGCTAATAGAGACATAATTGAGTATGATGTAGATGACTGAAACTGGCAAAACACATGAAAGGCAATGCAGTGTTTATTTGCTTTCTCATTGACTGAGAAAAGTTAGTTGTTAAAGGATGCCATGGAAAAGATCAAATGCTGAAGCAATGTGTGCAGCAGCATAATTAAATAACTCAGTGATCTCAGCAGGAAGAACTCAAGGTTTGGAGCACAATTTCTCCCACTGTGAATTCAAGCTGGGCACCATCATCACTTTGCATTCCCACTTTGAAAAGTATTTCTATTTGGAAATGGGTGAATGGCAGCTAGTTGCCACACAACTGCTGACAAGGAGCAACAGGCATCAATTTTCACTCCCATCTGACTTGACAAGTATTTTCTGTTCAAAACAATGAGTCCTGTCCTCCCTCAAAAATACGTACTTTTTACTGATTTATACTTTCAGCAATTCACTGTTCAGTCAAGGATTGCTATCTTCAGAACCAAATACATGTTATTAAATGTCAATAAATACTTCACTTGTTGGAAGGACAATGATTAATTGCTGCTTTGTGATGTAATGGCAAAAATCCTGATTTTTTTGCATAGATTAGAGAAAGGCAAAGTGTAATGGAAATTGGAAGGACCTTCCAAGTCCAATCCTCTTTTGAGGCAAGGTGAAGCACTCTCAGTCCATTTCTGGTTATAAAAAACAGTTCCCAAAAACCTTAGAAATCTTCCTGTCTCATATTTGAGCTTGCACTTATCTCATTCCCAGCGTGTCTGCATAACCACTCCCCTTTCCTTTACTAACCCTTGCTACAGGAAACTGTGCCACACTTTTCTGCTGTGATCCCATCACATTTGAATAGCTTTTCCTGACACACTCCCAAATGCTTAATGTTAACTTTAATTATCCTGCATTTTCTCCTCTTAAATGAAATAAATCCCCATGCTGGCTTTCATCCCACCTACCTGTTCTTTTTGGATTCACAGTAAATTCCTCCCTGTAAATTAGAATCAAACTCTAAAGCAGCCATTTCACTTGGAAATTTCTACCTTCCAAAACCACACTCTCCAAGGACTCACAGAGGTCTGTGATGGCACAAGTTCCCTAGAAAGTCTGGAAATAACAAGTAAGTCTTTGTTTAAAATACCAAGATTAATTAAATTTTCCTTCCAAGCAAAGAACACCCTGTCATGTCTAAGTACATTTCTTAGCATTTTCATCTACAAAAAGCTTCCCTTCAGTAAGGTTCTTACCTTCCTTTCTTTCTCCTGGCATCTGTGTATAAATGTCTCCCAGTTTCCTGCAGCTGTCCCTCTGTCTTCCCTGCTTTCCCTAGAAAGGGAGAGCAGGGTCTTGACCAATTTTTTTGGCACTTTGTTCTGTTTTCCTAAAATCAAGCAAATCCCCTGTTACCTAGAGTCACTCATTCAGATGGAATCATCACATCCCATTGATTCACAGTTGGAGCTGGTTCCCAAAAGCCTTCAGCAACCTGGAAACACAAAGCAAGGCTCAAAAGCATTTTCTGTGTGTAATAGAGAGAGGCTGGGCATTGACCTCCTTGCCTTCTGACCACTTGTTATATTGAGCAGCTTGTTCTTGGTTAACCCAGACTATTGACATCACTGCCAGTGAACATTTTGGAGGTATTTTCTACCTTAGACCAAAAGCCAGCATATTTTGGTGCCCTGACCACTTCCAGGGAACTGGAATTCCTTTCAAAGCCTGGGGCTGTCTTTGTAAAACTTTAATGTTCCCTCACATCATGATGTTCCCTCTGTTATGAACACATGATGGACTCCATGATTTTATATATGCAAAACCTGAAACAAGAAAGAGGCAAAAGGATTTGCTGTTCAAAAGTTAAGGGTATTTTTTAGGACAGCATGGGAATGCCTGATCAGATGATAACGCTTCTGAAATAACCTGTCACAGTCATGGAGGCCTGCAAGTCCTTTCATTTCACACCTTACATTTGCAATATTGTTGCTGTGTAAATGTTTAATGTAGGCAAGATTTAATGGAGATTCTCATGGGGCTTGTTCTTTGGTCTTTTTTCACTTCTGCCTCCTCTTTCATGAGGCCTCTTCTCTTCTGGAGATAACTGTGGCACTCATTAGCGAAGTGACAGCGAAGACCTTGTCACCATTTCTGGTCATGTGGTCTGTTAGCCCACAGACCCAGCTAACCCAGACTTGCAGCAATAGTGGGGATAAGCCACCTAATTATCACAGCTTTTTGTATTTATTTGAACACAGAAAGAGAACTAGGGCAAATGGCCAAATCTGAAGTGGAACTTATGATCCTTCCTACACAAACTTGCCAAGGCAGGGACTCTGTACTATGCAAACAGTTTTAATCTAGACAGAAAGTCTACTGTTTGCTCTTAACAGGTACAAATTCTTTTTCTAATGCAGTTGTAGGTTGAACAAAATGGATGATCAAAAGTTTGGATTATAAGACACTTGTATGTAACCCTGCATCATCCTTCCAGTCATAAAATGGTGGTCAGAGCTATTTTAAGCTCCTGAAAGCTCAGGGAAAAGTGAGGGACTTAGCAGTGCAATTTTGTCAGAGCTTCAAGGTGCACACAAGCAACTAACACTGCTGAATTACGTGATTTATCTTCAGTTACATTCTCTATTAAGCACTACATTGACCTCTAAATGTTGCATGTGTGAAAAGAAGGCACATCAGTTACTCTGTGCAGACCCAGCAAGAAGAAAATTCTCACCGTTTTCTAGTCTTCCATGTTGTGGCAGAATGACACCAACATTTTCTAGGGGCCATTTATCATCTTCTGTAGTTGAATGCTTTGTCTGCCTCTTTGTCCTGGCTGGGTGCTCTGTACCAGACTCCCACCACCCTGCCTTGTTGGCCTTCCTCCTGATTCTTACCCATAAACACAAACTTTTCATTGCCACCATTGAGCTCTGGACAGTCAAAACATCCAGGGTTACCCCACCTCCTCTTCTTCCTTGCATATCTCTCCTGGAGGGCCTATAGCCATCCCCTGAGGTGTGTGAGTCATCCCACCACGTTTCTGGGATTATTTGTATATCCAAGTTCTTCCACTCCACGATGGCTTTGAACTCCCCCTGTCTGTTGCTCACGCTGTGTGCACTGGTGTAGAGGCACTCCAGATCCTGCCACCCCTTAGGGAAGAGAAGCCTGAATTCCTGTGTGGCTGTTCTCAGGTTCTTCTGCAGTTTCTAATGCATCAATCACTCTTGTATCTTTGCCGCAGCATCCATCTCCATCCCCTACCTGCACTGAGAGGGCAGACAGAGGGACCTTGCCAGCACACCATCCCTCAAATTAAGGTCACTCTGCATTTCCCTTCCCAAATTACTCCTTCTATCAATGCATATTGAATGAAAAGAGGTCAGCGTCTTATTTGTGTCTCAGAGAATTACATGCTATTAATTTTTAACATTTCTTCACTATGGCACTCATTTAAGATCTCCGAAACTCAAGCCATTTATCAGAGAGAGAGAAGGTACAAGCACAATTTCGGTCCCCTTTAAAAGGTGCAAATCTCAGAGCAAAGTGCAAGTGTTAGAGATAAAACATTCCTCAGTCTATTACAGTTGAGGATAAGTCAGAACATAAATACAACTCAATCCTTTTAAGCTGCAAATTTCTCACTCTACGGCAGCTTACAGAACAAATCTCAGATCAAATCTGTGAGAGCCAGAGGTAAACTATTCCTCAATTCACCATAATTTAAAATGTCTCATAACTCACTGCACAAGGCACAAGGTTCAGAGTGCCTTTAGCTTCAGCAGGAAAGGCAAAAATGGCAGCTTAGAATTGAGGTGTGGGGAAACTCATAAGGATTAAATACAGCCATGCCAGTTTCAATGACAATTATGACAGGGACAGAAGGCTTTGGTTTTTATCAAGTGATATGATCCCTTCACTGGTGTATCATTCATTCCTGGCTGTCTTCCATGACTTGGATGTTTCAGAGGTCCTCAGTGATAGCAGAGTGGTTGAAATGTACAGCAGATCTTGTTCCCTGCCCTGCTCATTTCTAAACAGCATCCCACAATCATAAGGCTGAGAAAACATTGATTATTTCAGCTAACATAGAGATATTTTCTGAAGTACTATAAGAAGCCTCCCATGAGTTTTTGTCCCAAAGGTTAGATTTTGACTCTCATGGCATCCCATAATATAGTCTCTCTTTTCCCACCAGCCCTGTATCTCACAATGAGGTACCTCTGGTTTGCAAGGACAACTGTGCACATGTGTATATGTATATATGTATAGTAACTCTCCATGAAACTCTCCAAAGTTTTCTTCTACCACGTTTTACTATAAAAAGGCAGATAATATTTATGGTCACTGGATTTCATGATCAGAAACAGATTTCTGTGCATTTTCCACAGAAAATGAGAATCTTTTGTGAAATCAATTTGAACATTTTTTTTCCCTAAATTGAAAATTAGTCTGCATTAGTGTTAGAGCTCAATCTGGAAACAAGAAAGGGCTTAGTCTGATTTTCTCACTTTTACATCTGTGGGCTCCAGCCAGAGAACTCAGCTACCCAGGATGCTGTGTTTTCCTTCATATCAATGTGGAATTTGTGCTGGAATGGTTTTTGGTCCAGATCCTAAGAGGTATTTGGGATCTTGTGCCGAGAGACCTTTAACTTGTCTGAAGTTCCCCCTTACATCAATCTTCTTCACAGATATAAAAGCCAGGGCAGTACAGACCTAATATCTTAGTTTAACTCATGTCAGCACAGCAAGAAGTGGATTTTCCTGGATGATTTAGAGAGCTCATTTACTTAGACAATATAGTAAGGGCATGTAACAGATCCTTCATTTTCCAGTGGAGACAAGATAATCTCATATATTTAGAATAAGAAAAGATTTAGATCAGATATTTCAACTCTCAGGGGACAAAAGTTCTTTCAAATTCCTTTCATCTCTCTCCCTCACTGTGACTGTGTATTTAGCACTAGGAAAAATAATATATATTTCTTACTGCTTCTCAGAGAGTTCTTGTGTCAAACCTAACTGAATCAAGAAGCTCAATTTTAAACCAACCAGGAACAAAACTCTCATTCTATGCATAAGCAGAGCACACTGGGTAAAAGAGAACCAATCTGCAGAAAAAATGTTGCTCCTGTCACTTTGCATGTTTGAAAGCTGCGCTAAAATGCCATAATTTCTATTTTGCTGATGAGACTGTATTTTCATTATAGGTCCCATGTTTTCACTGCATATCTTAGCTTCAAATCAACACCACCATATGAAATTATGGACTTGGTAAAATGTAGATAATTTTAAAATGGAAACGACATGGTCAGTCTTGAAACTAATATCCAAAACCAGAATCTAAAGCATAGGCCAGAATATGCAGTTATTTTTTATACAGAGGTGATATCTCTCTTGTCATGGATGTAGTAGGAGAAGTCAAATTATTACATAGACATTAAATGAAAATTGATCAGGATACAGAGCAGGCTGTGCTATGACAGGAGAAATAATTCCTGGCAGAGAGTCTGATCCAGAGGCTAGAGCTGGCGCCTGGAAGAGCTCCCTCCACAGCTCTGCTGGGAGTTATCAGTGTCTTACCCAGATGCAATGCAAAAAAATCAAGTATTCCAAGCTTAATTCTCCTTCAAAAAGAAACTATTACCTACAGATGGCTAAACTCAGCACCACTATATCTCAATGTTGTGCCCTGAATCTTGCCTGGGATCCATAACCTGCTCTGTTCCATGTTACAGACATACACAAACTTTGACCTCTGGAATTAATTTTTGGAACACAGCATGTTTAAACATCATAGTTTCTGCCTGAAGGACTAATAATATTCCTTTGCAATAGTTACTTATTTTATCCACACATGCTGGACTGGAGGTTTTGAGAGTGTGAAGAGTTTTAATAAATAGAGAAATATAATAGTAACTTTGTGTGTGTCACCTTTTGAGTCCCTGCTGCTGTCCCTCAGGAAAACTGCATTTTATTGGCAGCAATTTTCACTGCCCCTTCTACCATACTGCTCACCTCTCAGTGTGACATTTAAAGGTGGCCTCTAAAAGCATGACAGCAGTAGCATTGATGTTGCATAAAGGAGCAATTTTGACACAGGTTTGTAACTTTTCATATTGCTTCTAGCTTCTTGCTCCTTTCTCTTGGCTGTCACACACCTCTCTGACAAGCATTATGAACAATATGGGAAAGAAAACAAAATTAAAAAATGTGGTGTTTCTACTGCAAAAATATGCATAGGAAATTTAATGTCAGCATAAACAGTGCCAGAAAGGTCTGTCTAAGGGTCTTTACCATCATGTTCAGAGCTGTGGTTAACATGAACTCTGTGTTTTGTGTGACAGCAATTATGCCAGCGAACAGTTTCAGAATGACTTGACCCTGAGCAACCAGAGTGAGGACTGCAGTAGCTTTTGACAGACATAAGCCTAGGCAAAACCCATCAATGATCCTTTCCCCACCTTCTTTAGGTTCCTCCACATTGATGTTTGTCATGACAGTCATGGAGCCATAGAATGGCGTGGGATGGAAGGGACATTAAAGACCATCCATTTCCAACCTCCTTGCTGTGGGCAGGGACACCTTCCACTAGACCAGATTGCTCAGAGCTCCGTCCAAAGTGTCCTTGAACACTTCCAGGGATGGGGCATCCACAACTTCCCTGGGCAACCTGGTCCAGTCTTTGTTTTTACCAGAAGTTTTTACCATAAAGCTACAAGAGACTTGGTGCTTTTATGACAGTGAAGTATTGTGGGAAAAGTTGTGTGCAATTTTGTTTTATTTTTGAAAATAGAGTGGCAGCTTTGCCTCTTTATTTCCATTTTCTTTTGTATGGCAATAACATCACTTTAACCTTGAGGTTCATGCTCTGTTTGTGTGATTTAAAATCATACAAAAGTTTTCTATGTGCAGCTTCTTTAACTTTCTCTTGCTAGCAAGTGTGCTCTTTTTATTGTTCAAAGATGTACATACTTTTCCTTATACAAAAAGAGAATGTGAACAAGTCCCTAACAGTTTCTTCAGGCATACAAAAAGAAATTTTATTGGTATTTTTGGAGGTGGAGTAGAAGAAAAAGAAAAAAATGGAGGAACTGTAGAAGAAACAGACAAATTGTCTCTATAAACTAGGCTAGGGTTGTTTAGAAGCCAGGCAAAATATCTCTGTGGACCTAGGAGGATTAGGAAGGAAAGGAGATTTTCTAACTCTTTCAGGTGGTATGTGCAAGTATCATCACAATTTGTTTAGAAGCAAAGCTTTAAATTTAGAGAGTACACAATTTAAAAAGCCACTGTCAGAGATATTAAAAATTAGCGATACTTGTTTTTTATCAGTAGCATCATTCTTGCTACCCTCATGTGTCATGTGTACTGTAGATCAGAAAAAAGGAGTGAAAAGACCAACAGGGATAGGTTTTAAGAGGTGTTTAGGTACTTAATGGGATTCTGATGATTTCCAGTTTCTTACTAAGACTGATGTACTACAGAGCTCTTCATCCTGGGAGAATTGTGGCTAGTAATTTGCAGGGCACATCAGAAATCAAAAATCTTAGGTGAAATAATGAATGTCTGCCATTGGAGTCTGACCCTAAATGGCCCACTGCAACATTTTCTCTCCTGACTTGAAATGCATTTTTGAATTCCAAGGAGAATAGTTCACAAATTATTAGACAAAAGAAGGCTTCCAAAAAATGACAGACACAAGAGGTAGAGGGAAATACACATTGGGTAACCTCCAGGTAAAATGATTGTCCCTGTGTGGTGTCCAGTGTCAGTAATCAGTTGAATCTGCCAGTTACAACTTTTCTCAGGAACAAATCTACTTCTGGAAATCAGACCAGAATACACAGAAACACAAAATAAGGCCATTTTTGTCTTTCAAGGGATTATAGCTATATTCTTTTACATCAGGTCTGCATTTTGTGTTTGTGTTTCTGTCTGTATTTATTTAAGGAAGGGGTCTCACTTCCAGAAATCTGTACTTAATATGCAGGACAGAAAATTTACAGTCACACACCTGAAAATCCAAGAAGAGATGGATGAATACAAAGAAATATTTTAAAGCAGGTATTTCATGCTACTGTAATTCACTGATGTTCTCAAGGCCTCAGGTGACACATTTACAATTTGTCCCCTAAAAGGTGGACATTCATGTTTGTTATTGGAATTGAACAAGCATGAAAATTGCATTGTATGCCTTGTATGAAATGCAGCATTCATCAGTTTTTGTTCCTTGAAGATGAAAGAGCTGTATCAATTTTATGGAGAAGATGCTCCCCTGAATGCTTTTTATTTAAATCTTGCTGAACTGTATCTCCAAAACAACATATTTCAGTCTGTCACCTCAACACCAAGATGCAAAACCAGTGAGCAGCCGTGTCCTTTTGGCAGTAAAATAGGCCTACTCATTCTTATTAATGAAAATTAACCAAAACATTGCCAAAGGTGACATTGCCATTCACAGAATTTCCATTCCAAGGCAGATATTTTACATTTCACTTGCACCTCTGTGTTTTTAAACATTTTCACAGATTGGAGGCCATAGGAGAAAACTAACAAAAAATTGACTGAAAAGGGCTTCAGTAGTAAACAGAGTTTGATGCATTGATTACAAACCCTGGAAGATGTTATGCCTTCTAGCTTATTGCATTTTGTTGCATGGTCTTAAAATAGAGGAGTACCCTGTGCTTTGCAAGTTTTATGTAAGTGTTGGGTAAAAAATGCAGCACGGTTTTCTCCCATATGCTTTTTATAGTAAAATCTACTGAGAATTTGGGACTGTTTACATCTTATTGCCTATTGTCTCAGCTTAAAAACAAATCTATGCAACATGAAGTCTACATCCAGGTCATGGCAAAAGTACCAGCACTCTCTGAATTAAACAGCAAAGTCATGTGTAGTATTTTGTCTGTGGGAAATGCTGCTGTATTGTAAAGGCACTGCTGAATTTGAGATCTCTAGGTAGTTACCAGACATACACCAGATACTAGCAAAAATGAATGTGGAAAAAAATTTGCAATATCTCCTTAGAAGTGAGATACAGCCTGATATGTATCCCTGAGTGGAAAATACCTGATCAATACCAAGGGAATAAGTACAAAGAAAAGTAAAAGAAAAAAATACCTGGAAAAATTAGAAGATAAAGAAAGGCCTGGCATATGAGACCCTCAAAAATGTTTTGTAGAAAAGAAATAGAAAATAAAGAAATAAATAAAGGAGTCTGAGAAACCAGAGTCCTTGGAAATTTGCTCTTTGACATTCATGAGACACAGGGAGATGTTGTAGTCAGTCAGATTGTTGTGGAAGGAGCCAAGGAGGAGGACAAAAACCTTAAACCACAGATAAAAACTATAAAACTTGCTCACCATTTTCTGTAGCTGCTTATGGCTTCCTGATGCTAAAGGCAAGAAGGTTTAAGAACTGAGACTTTTACTATCCAAATGTGGTCTTGTACAAGTAGTGGAAGTTTATAGTATAGTCATTTTTCAGGAGGTCTTTGCTTCTGGACCACATTTATGTGCAATCCATCATACATCCATATAGCACAAAAATCAGTGGCTGGCTAAAATTTACTTCTAAATGTCACGGTCTTTACTTCTACCACACTTTCCTTTTGTATTGTACTTCATATAAAAATCGGGGAAGACTACAAGGTGCTTTTGTTAATAGTGTCCTTCTTTCTCTTTAATCTGATTACCCTTAAGTTATCAGCATTCTAACTCAAGGTGAATATTGTGATTTTTTCCTTGAGAAGAAGGATTTCATTCACTTATGTCTAAACTGAAATCATAAGATGACTATCAGAGTAAAAATAGCAGAAAGCAGAGGTATAATTTTTTCAAAGTGAATTATTTTTTTTCCACCACTTTTGATGAAGGCCATGCATTACACAAATCTATAGCAATTTGCTCAAGGATGAACTGGAAATACCATATTCTTGGTTTTGGTTAGGTCTTTTAGGAAAATTCTGGCAACAATTAAAACCCTTTTCTAAGGGTAGTCTGCAGTTAGCCACCAGCATAGAAACTTAATTATAAATAAAAATCAGACTCAAGATGTGCACTTTGAAAATCAGTGCATAATATATGTAACAGGAGTTCTCTGAAGTTTTAGAAACATAGATCCATATTATCTAGCTTGATAGGAGAGCTTACACATATAAAACATAGGTCTGATTTTAAAAATCACTGTAAAAGAAAAGCATTTACATTTCCCATAATTTTGTGCAATAGAGGATGCAAGCACAATCAAAACTATTGACGATTGGGTACTTAACTTGTGAAGTTTATATATATGTCAAAGAAGAGACCTGGCTGAGCACCTGGCCCAGAACACCAGGATGCTTCTTACACTCTGAATGCAAATAATTAACAGCAGAAAGGAGGCCAAAGTTATCTCCTTGCTTGGAGACATCATCTCTGTGCCCCAGTTTGAAGCTCTGAAACCTATGGAAAGTTTTCGATTGGTATCAGTGGGCTTTGGATTGAGGAAAAAGCCCTGACAATATAGGTACAGGAGAAGGATATTGCTCATATCAAAGTGATTAAGCAAATTCTTGCTGCTGTTTGTGCCTTTACAAGTTCCTTGCATTGTTGCATCCTACTTTCACTGACGTTGAGTTTCTCAGAAAGATACTTCTCAAGATGCCCTACACCACTGTGGTGTTTGTGAGGTCCCCAGGACAAGGTGAGAGATGGGGAATCTGACTCCATGTTCTCAGAAGGCTGATTTATTATTTTATTATATTATATTAAAAGAATATTATACTAAAACTATATTACAGAAAGAGAAGGATACAGACAGAAGGCTTAACAAGAATGTTAATGAAAAACTCATGACTGACTCCTCTGAGTCCGACACTACTGATGGTGATTGGTCATTAAGTAAAAACAATTCACATGAAACAAATCAAACATTGACCAGTTAGTAAACAATCTCCAGCAAAACAGGGAGAAGCAATCAGATAATTATCATTTTCATTCTTTTCTGAGGCTTCTCATCTTCCCAGGAGAAGAAATCCTGGCAAAGGGATTTTTCAGAAAATATGATAGTGACACACCACCATCCCACTCCCTGAGTGTCAGTAGCCAGCCTGAAACCAGAAAGGTAGGAATGGAAAGGCCAGTCCTGCTTAACCTCTGGATGATGGATCGTGCCAGCATGCTGTGTCCTCCTTGAACAGGCTGTGATGCAGTATTTGCCCTGCAGGCATTTAATGTAGAAAAGTTAAAGTGGAGCCAAAAAAAATTAGGGCATATCTAACTCAAGGTCTATGAGGACTGGCCTGGGTACAAGCAAGAGTGAGAGCAGGAGACACAGAGAGCAATCTGTCTGATTTTGAGGAATTTTTTGGCAAATAGGTAAGAAGCAGAGGGTATCACTGACGTGCAAGTTCATGAAGTCTCATCACTATTATCCTTTAGAGCACTGGCAATATCCTCACTTATGTGGTTTCTGCCTTCACATGCTGACATTTGAGAGGGTTTAAGTGGAATTCCAGTATTCTTTATTCTCCTTTCTGAAAGCTGTAATGTATAGCAAAACCCTTCAATACTGTTGTAAATGCTCTATGGAAGTCTCAGCTGACATTCACTCACTAATGTAAAGTCAACCACAAACCTGTAAAGAATGCATCTTCTGAGAAACAGATTGAATTTTTGAAGAATTTCCTTGAATACCAGGCATTACAAGACAAAAAGAAATCTGCTAACATTGCACAGACCTTAACTAGCATGTATTGAAATTCTCAAAGTCATTAAAAAATCATTACATGTGTTAAAAGAAATTCATGGCTCGAAAGAAATGTCTTCAGAACTCTTCCTGCTGACTTGCAAATACCCCTAAACTCACAAAATCCATCACTAGAGGAAATATTCTCACAGAACAAGACCTACAACTGAAAAAATCAAAATGCAAAAGCAAACATGGCAGAGCAAATCCACCAGCACTAAAATCAATATCCTATCCCAGTGGAGCCATCAAAATCCATGGAACCAGACATGCTTGTCCTGAAACACTCTTTCAGTGACTGAATGCCCTTCTGGTAACTGGAAGGCTAATCAACCACTATCCAGCAAGGTGTTCCCCTAAGCTATCTATAAAGGAACTTTTTCTCTCACCTCCCAGTCCTCAGCCTCGAGGGACACATCCATAATTACTTGATTCTCCAGCTGGAAACTCAAGCCCACGGCTGTGTAATGCCAAAAATCCAACAGTGAGCAGAGGCAGGGGTTTTGTGCCTCGTTATGATTTTCTTGCTGCTCTCTTGGTTGTGCCTACTACCAAGACAGCTAATTACAAGTAGTGCTTACTACTACTCTGTGGTGTAGCAAGTTCCAGAACCACTGGCCTCACTGTCCCTGCTGTGCGCTCCTCCTGTCTCTTTTCAAAAGAAGGTGGGAGATCATGATTTAGCAGCTCACAGCCACTGCATTCTTGCTTGGAGAAGAAGAGCAGCTTTTTTCTGGAAGACAAACATAATGAAAGCAGAACTTAAATTGCTTCACCATGTTCATCAATATGCTGAACCATGAGCTATTATTATTTGCTTGCTGTTGTCTTTAATTAAATTTTCTTCAAAATGTACCTTGTGAATAATCTATGTGCCAATTCTTTTCATCTCTCTCTAATGGATGAAAAGCTCTTTTTATAAACTTAGACTCAAAGTGGAGGTACTGAAACAGATTTTGTGAAATGTATTTTAGTTTAATTGATGTGTTTTACAACACTCCTCTAATATCACCTACTAATCAAAACTGAATGGTTTCTGTGTTTTAGAATGTGAGATCATAGATGTGCCAAGACTTTTCTGCTTTAATGGGTGAGATATGAAAAACGCGTGAATGAGACAGTAGATTATTTACTGAAATATACTTTGCTCAGTTTTTGTCTCTCAACAAAATTTGTTTCACATTAAGAGCAGCTAATTAAGACTTTGGAATAAAGACTTTTCTTTCCTGGGAGCCTTGAAAACCAAGTTTTAGCTTTCTTTTAAATACCATTTGGAATAATTAATCACATTCTGCTTTGGTGCAGTAGTACCACAAGCTGGCTTCTCTGCATTCTGAAGGAGAGAAATTCTCTACTTACATTAGTAATGTTCAGCTGTAGACTACTCTTCCATTTCTTTTCAGAAATAACAAGCTCAGGGCCAAGCTTTCGGTTTGTGCAAAACATCCCAATCCTGTGTATTTCAACATCATGCAGGGAGTTTCTACCAGGTAAGAAATTATCTCAACTGGCTGTATTGGATCTCTTTCCCCAGTCCAAAAAACCTCTTTGTACTGGGGCAACTCCGTCACTTTGCAGGGAGTACCATCTTTTGTAAAGGTGTGACGTAGCAGTTCCCACTGAGTGAAGTCAGTATTCAGAGATGTTTTTCAAAATGGTTTTGGCAATTAACACACGTAAGCATCTTGAGTGATTTGTTTTCTAAAAGAGTTAGATATATAAAAAGAGAGAGGCAATATTTATCTTGCTGTTCAGCTCATAATTAGGATTCTACAAGTGCAGACACACTTTGACTGCAAATTATTAATACTAGTTTTGTTTATTCATGTTAAAGGAATGTTAACAGATCAGTTTCATGCATCTATTTAATAATTTAATTCTTCTTTACTTGTATTTGGTTTATATAATAAATTATTATCTTTAAAAATAATCTTCCATTAACCTTAAATAAGTGTTAAATAAATATTTGGTTTTATGAGCAAACTAATTTTGTCTGAGGGTAGAGGCATCCAGATATGCTGCTTTGTTTTGTAAATGATGTTTTCCCAGATCTTATCAAACTAGAGTGACCCCTCCATGTATAAAGTAAAGATCAGGAAAGAATTAAGCCAGAATTAGCATAAAATTCTGTTTTAATCTAAAGTCTGCCTCAAAAAGTGTCATCCTTAATGAAGGATTAGTGATCTATTTAATATACTGTCAAAAATTACAGCAAAATACATCTCTAAAATATGCAGGAGTGCAAGTCAGGTTTCGAGGGAAAACTGAGATCTAAGCATTTAAGATTTCCATCCACAGGTTTGAGAATAAAAAGGATGGACTGTTCCACATGGTGAGCCCAAAGTTCGTAGTCAAGACAAGATAAATAGCAAATAAATAAAGAATCATGCAGTAGGGGCATAAGGAGTGATTGAGAGCCACATCTAAACAAACAGCCTAATTCCTACTACTCTGAATTGGATTCCTTTCCTGAGTCAGTCACTTGAGCACACAGTCAGAGTTTTGATCTCTAAAATCACAGTACTCATTATGGAATCACAGGATCATGGAACCACAGAATCATAGAACCATAGAGTATCCAGAGTTGAAAGGAACCCTCAAGGATCATTGAGTGCAGCTCCTCACCCTGCACAGACATCCCAGAAACCACTCCATGTGCCTGAGAGTGGTGTCCAAATGCTTCTTGAGTGAATTCTGTCAGGCTTGGCGCTATGACCACTTCCCTGGGAGCCCTTTCCAATGCCAGGAGAGTGCAGAAACAAAAGTGTGTGATGCAGTAATCCCAGCCACACTGCTGGGTAAGATGTTCTTCTATCTGAAAGTGCTTTCTGAGGATGACATGGGAGCAAATTAATAAACTCATTAGGTGTTTTTACCTTTCAATACCTTGTGAGAACCTTAGAAATTTTCCTCAGTCTTTAGAAAGAAAATGTCTTTCCAAGATGGTCCCAGAGCATCAAAAAATTAAAAGAAGAAGAAGAAGAAGAACAACAACAACAACAACAAAACCTCTTAACTTCTTGGAATCTGAAAGGATGTGGGAGAAAAAGGCACATATGTTTTATAGACCTCTGCTGCTGGTTTCATCTCTCAGTTTTCTTTTCCAGAGACATCATCATCTTTTCAGATGCAGGAAAGAGTCAGAGACACGTTCTGTGCAGGACAGCACAGCAGGGCTGCCAGCGCTGCTGGAGGTGGCCAGCCAAGAACTGTGGTGGTGTTCCCACCATGCCAACCCCTTTGTCACAGTGTTATCTCCACACCAAAGCACTCAGACCATCTGTGACACTGACAGCTATTATGTGGCACTTGCAGCTGCCTCCCAGACATCAATTACTGTGCTGCTGGGTGGCTGGAAGTAATTCATTTTTTCCATCAATCATGCAAATCCTTCCTCCCATACTCTGCTCTCATTCATTTAAGTGAATTGGCAATTGTCTGGACACATGCACAAACAGCTCCACTCTGCCTAGGAAAGGGAAGAACTGCTAACAGCTTTTAAAAAGTACATCTTTTCATCACCTGAGATGATTGAATTAATAAAATGATGGTGTTTAAAATGACCGTGGCAAAATGGGAATCTCCAGAAAGTGTATTAATTGAAGGAGGTAAAATATGTATCTCAGGCTAGAAGGAGCAGAGTATCTTCAAGGCCACATTTTCAAATAGGAAATAGAGGTGAAGGGCTTTAAAGAGTTTCATCACGATTATATCAATTTGTGGTGGACAACAGAAGTGAGTCTAGCCCAGATTGGTCACATTGCTAAAGATCCACTGCCCTCCTGGCAGTCCTGCTCTGAATTATCCCATTGATGAGCTCCACTGGCAGTATTTTCACTTTGACTGAAGATTCTAAGTGCACCTTTCTTTCCTCTCAGTTTTTGGAAGCCACACGAGGGAGTGTTGGTTCACAGAATTCAAGTGAGTATCTGGCCTAAAATCCTGGGTGCTTTCCTACCTCTGAAAGTGTCTCGGAGTATTTTGGTAGCTCTGTGTACACCTGAAAGCACTCTGAGAAAAAAGAAATGAGTGCTTCCATTGCAGCAGGAAATGTTTCATTATCCTGATGGGCCTTTGGACCAGCTATCTCACAAACACCCTGTGCCCTTCCAGTGGCTCCACACCAGGAATAAACAGGCTCCAGCCATCCCAGGGAGTGGGGATTGCTGTTTCCACAGTGCCCCTGTGATGAAAATGGATTACTTGTTGCCGCAGTATGGTTGGGTTGACTCTGAAATCTCTGGTGTCCAGGACAGGACAAACCATGGTCTGGCTTGAGGGCTGGAACCAAGGAGGTGACATGAAAGCTGCTGTCAATTTGCCGTGGGGAAATTTGAGGGGAGGGGTTTAAGAAATGCTGCCCTGTAATCTTGTAATTTATCTTCTCTTAAGGAGTGCCTTATTTCTGGAGCACTACAAAGCTGGGATATTCATGCTGAGAGTGAAGAAATACTTGGTTCCTCTAGAAATTAGAATCTTCCAAAAAGGTACAAATTTTTGAAAACTCATCTGCCTAGATGGTATCTTTGATCTTCACCTCTTGCAATGCTGCAGAAAGCACTTTCCTTTCTAGTGAGATGACCATGATGTCTTTTTAGGGACTGTCCTCATGACTGGTCCATGTGTTTCTTTCCCACTAAGCTGGGGAAGGAGATTCCTGCTAACAACCTTTCCAAGGAGCTGTAAGGCCAAGGGTCATGAAAACAAATGCAAAGGCGCATACAAGAAGTTATCGACACTTTCTTATGATTGCTAATATCTAATTTGTCTCCTCCAGGAAAAAAAAAAAGGATGACTTTTTATCTCTGAGCACAATATACAGCACCTTAGATAAAGAGCACACAAATAGCGCTGCGATGCTGCCGCTGTTGCTGCTCCAACAGTAAATTAAATTCCCCTCCTGACTGAGGCGAATTACCCGGCTGAGATAAACTTCACTAATGTAATGGCTTCTGGGGACAGTTCGCACTTTCCTTTAGTCTCCTTAACTGCTGCTGCTTCCCCACGCTGGGCTGCATTGTGAGGGAAATCACTTGATCTGCTGCAGTTAAGGATGTCTCACCATTCCATTATGAGCTCCTTCAAAAAGGCAGCGCAGGCTCCAATCTAGCATCAAAGTCAGAGAAGTGAAGCAAAGATTTCAGTGGGTTTTTAAAACGAATGTCTTTTACATTTCCTATAGGCAAAAGTCCAAACAAAATACGTCTGCTCTCTGGAGCACTTTGCTGCTTTTCTATTACACAAAACAGCTATTAATTTCTCTGCATGTTTATAGACTTAAGAGATAAAGAGTCCCTGCTAAGATTAAAAAAAATTAATAAAAAGTTAAAATAATAAGAGTCGTACTGGATTTTAAATATTTTTACTTATTCCTGAGAAATCTTTTTTCTGCTTATGAATAGCTGGCTGAAAAAACTGGTGTGTGAGGATGCTGAGCTTTTATATCCACATTCTCTTTTCCTTGCAGGTAAACACATGTTTCCAATTAAGGAGGAAAAACCGAGAGATTTACCCAAAAGCAAAGCAGCCAGGAAGGTCTCACATTCTCTGTCAGCAGCTTGCCCCGCTCCTGCTGCTGCAGTTCACACCTCTGTCAGCACGGCCAGAGCTTGTGGGGCTGTACAGAAGGATGTCTGGGAGGAGATAAAGGTTAAAAGCACAAAACTTTTTGGCTATGTTCTGAGCCCAGACTGACATGCACTCCAAACAGTCAGTGATGCAAGGGATAGAGCATTTTTTCCAGGAATTTAATATTTCATTTCGTGCAGAATGACTGACTCTGGAGTAAGGAATCTCCTTTACGTACTGGGCTGGCAGGGGTTAAACCACAATGCTTCTCTAATCCAGTGGTTTTCAGATTTATTGAATCTTTCAGAAATCTGTACAATATTGATAGAGAGGCATTACTCTTTTCCTACCACCACAAAGCTGACAATATATGTCTTTCACTCTCAGACTGGACAGATATGAGAAGACTATCTTAGGCTTTATTAAATAATTATTTTAATACTATTTGTTTTTTATTATTTATCATTTTCATATGTTATGGGACAGAGATAGTATTAATCAGGTTTTGAGAAGACATTAAACTGAAAGGAGTTGTAATTCATTCTGCTTCTTTGAATTTTTCTGTAATCTAACAGATAGTCTCAGATTATGAAATCAGCAAGGAAATGAACATTGACTCATCTGAAACATATTTTGATTTTGTCTCAGTATATGTACAAACAAAGAGCATTTGTCAAGAATGGATTGCAATATGGGCTAAGCAGAATTTAAGGCAAATTGTGAGCTCCCTTATCACCATGTTGACCTCATCAGACTTCCCTTTGTCAGGAAGAGAAAACACTTCAAAGGAACCTGCATGCCACCATCCTGGGACACAGATGGACATTATAGGAAACACCATCACTTGCTTTACCTGTAACCCCACCTATAAACACTTTGGAAAATATGGAAACAGAAGCATTTCAGACATAGACCCAGACTTAATCAAGGCTCTGTTTGCACCGCTACTCTCTGGGAACTCATATGGCTGGTTTACAAGGCACTAGGCATCTCTCTTGATCTTTAGATCTATTGGAAAAGCACCTCTTGCCTACACTCTTTCCCAGCTCAACCCAAAGCAGATCCAAAAGCAACGTTTCTCCTTGTCTAACACCCCATAAGGTGTGTCTCATGCTGTATAGGTAAGGGATGTAGCAAAGGTCAGTTCAGCATTCTGTATTTAGGGCTTCAGCCCTTTCCTTCCTGCCATCTGTCTGTGGATGACTCCCCACTCAGCATGTGTATCCTACCCAGAGCTGCTCAGCTCACTAATGTATTTACAGGGAACCTGAATGGTCACAGAGCACTCTGGGTGTCATGGTGATGGCAGAATGCTTTACTGACTATAATCCCTTGTCTCTATATCTTTTTGTCTCTTGGATTTCCCATAGGAATCATAATGCATCAGCCTCTGCCATCGCTAACACATCACTTGCTTTTTTGTGATGGCAAGTGTCTGTGCAGAGCTGAGCTCAGTACCCACATTTGCTGGTACTAAGTGCAAAACAACATGGTTGCAGGGACTGATTTTCCTTATGCAATCACTGAAGCATATCTGCTATCTTCACATTTGCTGAAGGTTAAAGACACTCAGCTCTCAAATTCATGCTTTGGCCTATCTGACTTCCTGCTTGGAAAGCAATGTGTTTATGTTCTCTGCACTGACAAAAACAGAGTAGGTGAATGATAAATGCTGTAGCATTGTGTGCTGCTCCTGATAATGTTATCTCTGAAGATTGAAATAACCCACATCATTACAGAGAAGCTGCCCTCCTCTAGGTAAGCACAACAGCTGTTTGCACTGCTAACATTGAGCTGCCATTATTTGCACATTAACTGAGAAAAGTTTAAGGTTTTCTGGGTTATTTTGCTCATGCTGGTAAAATGATTTTGTTTATTTAAGTTACTATTTTCTAATTTACTTCCATTTTTGTTGTTAAGGATGACAGACACACGCTACAACAGAAATGCTGTATTCACTTGGTAAAGGATATACAGATAGGCACGTGATTTATTTTCACAGGGCAGGACAATTTTGTGCTGGAGTGGTAAACCCTGGAGAATGTGCTCCAGAAAAATGTGCTCTCACATAAAGCAAAGTGGAGCAAAACAATCCATAATCATAGTGCATTTTCAAACCATTTTCTCAGTGGCTTATAGGAATCAAGGAAAATAGAGATTAGAGAAACCCATGTGACTCAACAGGGAAAACCTTAACCAAACAGCAAGTTCTTATGGGCTACTGTTCCAGAAGACAGTGTGAGAGATACATCTTTCTTTTCAAGGGGCAAGAGGGAAAGATTTTCCGCATGCTCAATGAATGGGAAGCAACTGCAGGACAAACAATCTGGAACAGCCACTATTTCTGCTCTTCTCATGTCCTGCTTAATGCTCCCATCTTGCCTTAAATGGCTGTTGACAAACCCCTTTCCCAGTGACCCGTTCTCTCAGGTGTTTTTTTCATCCCTCATGCCCATGTCAGAATTTCCTGTCCAATTTCAATGTAGGGCTTGTCTAATTTAATCATCTCTTTGCTCTTCTTAAAATATTTAATCTCCTCCTCCTTCCTTGACCCCCCTTCTAAAAGTCAACTCTCTAACATCGACTCCATGACCTGTCTTACAGTAAAGACTTTTCCACCATGTTATTTCACATCCAACTTCTCTCCCATAATCTCCCCTTGCCTTGGAAAGAGATGCTTCTTGTTTTTTTAATTTTTTTAATGTGAAGTTTCCTGCTGCCTTTGTCCAGGATTCATCAAAGTGCTCAGGGGAAAGGATAGCACTGTTATATTTATTTTTTTCAAATAAGGGTTTTCTTTTCACCTTTTATTTATCTGTAGACAACAGGTAAATTCTGGATACAACCTGAAATAGCAAAATCCACATCTTGATTTCCAAGCTGTTTTAATTTGCACTGCAGCAGTGTCTCCTGGGAGTTACAGTTGAAGACCACGCTAACATTCTCACTCTTTGTGACTGAACAATGAGATTTATTGTCCTTTTTCCATTGCACAACAACCTTTACAGAAGAGACTTTCCTAAACACCATGTTGCCCACCCTTTAGCTCTTGCAGATAAAGCCCCCTGAGGAAGACCACCAGAACAAGATGACATGGGTAAGATCATGTTATTTCACATGTCTGACATGTAAGACTGGATATCTTTCTACTGTGGAAACCAAAAGATATTTAGGACCTCATTTAGTTAAGCAGGATGGATTTAACTAAATTACCTACCACAGTTTGGGATAAGTATTCCTCTAAAACATCATTTCTCTCACCACCAAGTCTGTCCCTTCTCACAACAAAGTTAGGATGGAACATTCAGCAGCAACAAAGTGTGGATTTAAATTTTAATGTGCACAGGAGATCAATTAATGTGTTTCACATGCAAATATGACAGCAATGACCCTGATTCAGAATGCTTGTTATTTCTAGAGTTGGCATATGGTTCTGTGTAACAGCAGGCATAATGATTGCAATAAATTGCCTCCTAATGCTACGTAATGAACTCTGATTTGTGTTAATTTGGGCAGTACTTAGCAATTCATGTTAATTTTTTAAATCAGTTTTGTAAGACACTGTATATGAATTCAGCTTAATGTTTGGGTTTTTGGCAATGTTAAGAACACAGTCTGACATACAAATTCAGCTTTTGTGCAAAACCATGAATCATTAATAAAAATGCAGAAGTGCAAGGAAGACAAGCCTCAATGAAACTTTGGGTTTCAATGTCCTTTAGGTAAGGCATCTCAGCTAGAAATGGACTGCAAACCACTTGGGGTGGGCTTCTTATCTTTTGGGGTTTGTACAGCATCCACAAGAGGCATCATGGTAAGAATCCTTCTTGACAAATCATAAACAACGTTAATGTGACGGCAGAACAACTGCCACTTGGGAGGGGAATGGGAGAGAATAAATCAGCAACTTTTACTGTTCTTGTTTTCATTTTATTTACTACTGAATTTGTGCTCTGGATTCTTCTGGATTCTCATAAACCTGCTTATTTTAGCAGTCAATGGGAGTTTTCACAGTCTCCAAATTAAGCATGACTTTATGTACTCTACTAAGCAGGGATAAAATTACATGCTACAGTGCTCTCCTGGACTGCTGCATTAATCAGAGATTTAGTGCCCAGGAGTAATCTTTTCTTGATTAAAATCTAATTCTCAGTGTTATCAACAATTTATGTAATAAAATCAGAAAACAATGTTGGACTTATAATAGAAACTAAGATGCAGCTGTAAATTAAACAAGGCTCTTGCATCACCATTATAAAACTAACTCATTAAAAGTGTATTTTGGAATCCTAATTGTTTGGCTTGCCCATTTCTGTGGCTTCTCCCTCCATGCAATCAACATTCCCAGGATTGCCATGCAGGTAACTAATGAGTAGTAGGGAAAATCTCTGACTTTTTATGAAACAGCTCAGTTATTACATCAGTTATAGTGGTTGAGTATGGATTTAGTATCCTGATTCTAGGCTGCTCTTTGTAAGTCCTATAGGTAGATATAATTACAAAGATGGTTATCTGAATATTACAATATGAGTATGAAGTACACTTTCTCCTCTCTGTAAAATAGGAATTTAGTGCAAGATTATATAGGTCCATCCAACAAATCTTTATCCAAATAATGAGAGAGGCATGATTAGAAAGGCCATGTAAGACTGTCAGTCATGGACCAGCTCCTTTCTTCCAATTAACTCTGGATTAGGTAAGCAAGTTGTTAATACAAATATTTGAGGACATATTCTCTTAAAACTGAACCACTCTTCTAGGTTGTTCTTGTTTGCTAAAATGAAGCACAAAGATGTACTTTTGGCAGTTGTTCCTCTCTCCTGCAAACATTCTTCCTCATTCCTATGAGGGCAGAAAGGAAGAGGGTCCTCAATAAGAATCCCCTTTTGAGATAATTTTTTAAATTCTCAATTTCATAATATCTTTCTGTATGTTGTAAACAAGTTCACTACCCTTTATCTTGACATGAAAGGTGAATTTTTCAGTGAAGCAGCATAAGGGAGTGTCAGATAATCCCTAACACATTCCTGTTATGCTGCTGAAGGGGAACAGAGAGTATTACATCTTCCTCTGTACTCAGTTTTCCAAAGTCAGGATATAAAGGGTGAGACCTGGATGGTCATTGGCCCCACAGTGTAAGAGACTTATGGATCATAATTTCCTCACACACTGTTAAGATCACTGAAGGACTATGCCCACTATGGCAAACTGCAGAAAGGAGAAGCTGCTCAATCACCTGTGACCCCTGAACACATCCTCCCCTCCACCCAAATATGCCTTCATAAATTCCTGGAAGTTTGGGCAGTTAGATAAGCGCCTGACTGGAACCTGAGATAAGGTGAAGGTGGTGCTATTGTCTGATTATCTCAAACTAGGGGCAAATAAAGTGGTGGAGCACTGATAATGGACATAAAGAACACACGAAGAGAGCCAACACAGCAACTGTGCTGAAAATCAGCTCTGACTGGTCTGGAAGGGGGAACCATATAAGAAACCCACCAACTGAAAGGAATAGAAAGACTGATCATGAGACTTACTAGCATTGGAATTGAGAAAATCATGCAGCCCATGGACATTGATTCCTTTGTTTGCTAAAATGTATAAAGGATGAGAAGTTTTGAGGGACAGGAGGAATTCCATCACAGAGAAGAACATGGTGAACTGTATCCACAAGCATGGTGAATATCTTTCTGCTTAGTCTATTTCTCTCTCACTCTCTTTCTCTGACCCCCTCCCCCTTTTCTATTTCTTTCAATCTCTCTACCTCACATTTTACTGTTAGATAAAATCCACACTGTTGATTTCGGCATATGGTCTTGTTTGCACCTTTTTTTTTGGTGTAGAGGCATCTCACAATAATCAGATCTTAACACACAGGAGAGTGGCTTGTCTAGCATGGTACAATATTTTCCATGCTCTTTTCCACAGCTGGTTGTAAAACATAGTTAAAATATATTGGCTTCACTCATTTTCCACAACTCCAGCCTGAAAATCTGAGTAGATTAAACAGTCTAAACACACTCCTCTTCAGAGCTATGCATGCCTGGGAAATCAGTCATGCCATTTAAAGACAAAAAGGCTCCTTATGATTATCCAATCTTACTTCAAGGCAGAGAATCTCATGTACATCACTCTTACATCAAGCAATATCTTCTGTGCTGGTATTAATCCTGCCCTCCAGAAAGGCATCTCTGCAGATAATCAAGATAAAACATCCCTCAGGAGTTTGTTCCTCACTCATCCTTATGTCATAAAATCCATTTTTATTTGTCAGCTGAATGTTGTCTGTCTCTGCTTCTTGATCTGAGTTCCTTGCTATGCCTTTCCAATGCAGAGAAGCAGTTTTTCTGTTTCTAGTATTTTTCTGAGTTAGAGGGCACTTCAACCACCTTTTCACACCAAACTTCTTTTGAAGTTGATGTTGAGGTTTCAGAAAATGGAGCATTCCTATTCTGCTGCTCTTTAGGAATAAAAGACTGTTGTATACTGGCTGTATAATTTCGCATAGATAGTAACCCTTTCCATGCAGAAATAAGTGGCTTTTGCTGTTTTACCTTTTATAACAATGGTCTGGTAGGAGAGGAATCTAATTTTCTATTGATCTTTATTTGGTATCAATCCTGCATTCAAAAAGGAGAACCCCCCCCCCCCCCCCCCCCCCGAAATTATTGCATTTTTCAACAGGTTCAGATTTCATATTTTAATTTAGCAAAATACAAAACTCATCATGTCAAAAATGATAATTAGAGGTCTGTAAATGAGAACTTTGACATTTTTATTTCCTCCAAGATGGGATTGACCAGATGCCATCTTGGAGGAAATAAAGGAGGACTATCTTTGCAAACCCAGAGGGAAAAAAGACCCCACCTAAAAAAAATTTCCCTGCTTATATAATAATTTCATATATTTCTCATTTTCTAGTTCTTAGGAAATGTCAATTTAATTTTCACCTGAACAAGCCTTGTGGGAACCAAGGACTCATGCAGAGGCGAGTAACTATGATCCTAGAAGAAGAATTTAATATTGCTGGAGGGCAGGATATATGATGTGACACACAGTGGGCAGAAAGCATTTATTTTTTCTTTCAGTCTATTCTGGATGTTGAAAAGCAATCTTGCTGGTATTTTGTGTTACTCACCCTGGACAAAATCAGCTAATCACAGAATCACAGAAAGGGTCAGGTTGGCATGGACAGCAGCAGGTCACCTGGTCCAGCCTCTCTGCTCAAGCAGGGTCATCCCAGAGCACATGGCACGGGATTGTGTCCAGGCAGTTCTTGAATATCTCCAGTGAGGGAGGCTCCTCAACCTTTCAATGGTCAATGTGTTCCAGGGCTCAGTCATTAGCTCAGTAAAGAAGAAAGTTCTTCCTTACGTTCAGGTGGAATTTCCTGTGCCTCACTTTCTGCCCATTGCCTCTTTTCCTATTGCTTGAAGAGCCTAGAAACATCCCCTTGACACTTCTCAAATACTTACAGACATTGATGAGATTCTCTCTCAATCATCTCTTCTCAAGGCTGAACAGGCCCAGCTCCCTTGGCCTTTTCTGGCAAAAGAGGTGCTCCAGTGTCTTAATCAGCTTTGCCATCTTCCAGTGGACCCACTCCAGGAGACACCACATGGTAATTATTTAACCTTATACTCTACTATACTTTCTGATTAAACCTATTTGAACAATTAGTTGTCAAAGAAATAAGGTTTTACATTATCCTATTCCTAGGACCTCTTCACATGGTGTTCTGCTCCTGAGAACTCTTCACAACTCCATTTTCCAGCACCCTGTTGCCACAGCTCCAAGATTACCCCATAGTTCCTGTGAAGATTTTGTGATTTTATTTTTTTAACTTCCTCTGACATCAGCTTTATCTTTGGATTAATTCAGAGCAGTCTGAAAGCTGTTCTGTGTTACGAATACAGAAAATAATCTCCTACCTTTTCTTAGTATCTCCTACCTTAGTCCTGTTTGAGAATATTGCTGATATGGGTGTATGCAAACCAGCCTATAGGTGAGTATCCACACTTCATTCAGCTCAGGTTTCTTCACCATCAGAGAGAATCAGAAGATACCCCCTGGACACAGTTTGGCCTTTGCTCATAAGCAAGTCACCTGGGGAAAAGATTTTAGAAATATTGGTTTCCCTTCTCTTCATTGGTTTCTCTTTTCTTCCTCATTTCTATGTAGCCTACCAAAGAATTTAATACACACAAAAAAATGCTTAAACACTTGCAAAACCTGATCCCCAAGAAAACTATTTGCAAACAGACAAACAAGTCAAGCAGGGTGTAGGAGGCCTGCATATCTAAACAATGTAATAGGCATTTGCTGCCATTTGAGCTATTTTCAGTGTCCTCACAGTATGCCCAGTATGACAATTAGCTACTGGCACTGGGAGGGAGCAACTAATACCACAAACTGGAATTTATTTTGGTTGTTCTCCCACATGTCTTTCTTCTTCCTCTCTTAATCCAATGTAATGGAGTTATCTTTTTCTTAAAAGAAAATTAGATACCCTACAGAAAAACATGACTTATAAATAAAGACCCTTTGAGTCCTCGATCTCTTCTTTTTCCCTTTTTTTTTTTCCCATGACAAATGTGATTTTAATAACTACAATGTTCAGAGCAATTATTCCATCACAGCTGGTAGGAGCAAAACATGTTGATTTATCACTGTTCATCTTGGTGACCCTCATGGGCTCAGGGGGAGTTCTTATACTCTGGTCAGTCTAGGGCCAACATCCAAGAGCTGGGAGTGAATGATTACAGTGGTAGACAGAGCAAAGATTACAGTCAAGGTTGAATTACTGCCCTGACTTTACTCCCACCATTTTCAGACTTTTTTGAATTTGGAATCTATCCTGAATGAATTTCCATTCCATTTCCTTTAAAGAAAGTCTGCTTAACTTTGGCATGCTAGCGACAGAATAAAATAAATAACCCATAAACCTATTTTGTGTACTCATAATCCTTGTATCTCAACCATAGCTGAATGGATTCCATTAAGTCTGCTTTATGCATCCAATAATGTACCATAGTGGGTGCCTGGAGGAAAAATATTATGGCAGGTTATGTAGTAGTATTTTCCTAGTTACACCTTCCCAGCTACCAGCAATGTGCAGCTGAGCAAGTAGTAGCATTATACTGTTAAATAACCCTGATGGATTTTCTTCTGTGAATTTCTTCTATGAACTTGTTCTAGTGAGTGCTGGCAAGGGCCCTTTGCCAGGGACTCAGATGTGCTGAAGTCATGACTTTGTATGAAGTATATTATGCACCTATTATTTTATAATGGTAGCACTCACCTTTCTTAAAGATATGATTTGTGATTAATTCTAATAATTTTCAGATAAAATTGGCCACATTATGCTCCAAAAGATTTAGAATGTCTGCCCGCCCATCCCTCACAGTACACAATTTTCTTCACAATCACAGATGCTGAGCATGCTTTAAGAACTTTCAGCCACTCTGCTCTTAGTGATGTCAAAAAATAATGCTCCTGGAAATGCTATGCAAATACCTAATTTCTTTTAATAATGTCTCATGAATCCCATAAGGTTGTGCACTTGGCATACTGTGCTCTAATATTCCAGAGACCTGTAAGACTGCTGCTGTTGGTTCTTTCATGCTGCAGCCAAAAGCTTACAGCCATCAATATCTACTCACACACACTTACTGAATTTACCACAGTGGTCCCTGATTTCCTATGCCTGCCCTTGGGAGTTGCTTGTTAGTGGAGAAAAACTAGGTGCATTGTCGATGCAAACAAAAGTCCTGTTACATAGCAACCAAATTAAAGTGACCGAAATTAACTTTCTGTAGAAAGCATAAATCATAGAGTCACAGAATTGCTTGGGTTGGAAAGGGATCTTGAAGATCATCTAGTTCCAGACCTCCAACCATAAGGGACACCTTTCATTTGTCCAGGTTTCTAAAAACCCCATCCAACCTGGTCTTGAACACTTCCAGGCATGGGAGAACCACTTGTATGGGAAATGTGTTCCAGCGCCTCTCAACACTCAAAGAATTTCCTCCCAACATCAAAATGTTATGGCTTTTTATATTATTAAACAAGTCTTCCAATTGTTCATGAAAATCATTACAAAAAAGAGTTTTATTCAGCTTGACTTTAGATTTTTAAAAGGAAAAAATGCCCACAGAAAACAGGTGTTTCCTGTTTTAATTAAGATCCTCCATGTGTCTGGATATCAGGAGGTGAGTGAGGTTCAGCCTAGCATTCTTGGTTTACTCTGCTGCACAGTAAATTTGGAGGCTGGAAAACAACCAGTCCAGAATGCAGACACAGAAAAGAAATTTCTCTGTTTTAGAAGATAAAAGGAGGATATACTCCTGAGAAAACTCAATATATGCACCAAAGCCCTTGGGACAAAGCAGGACAGTTGATGGGGTGCTGCTCCTCACTCTGGGCAAGAGGGAAAACTGGAACGAATTTTTAGAAGCACTGACATGTCCCAAAAGCCTTCCCTCCCATCCTCCTTCCTACCAGTGTCCAAAAGCAATTCCATGGAGGAATGTAAGAGTAGAAAAAGCACAGAGATGAGTGCCAAAAATTCTTTCTGAGTGTCCCTATGACGACAGGCCTCAGTGGACATGGAGTGGAATCCTGGTGTTGTTGGAGCTGCAAGCCCAGCCTTCCTGTGCTCTGAGGGACTCTGGAACCAGAAGATCATGAGACAAATCCGTAAGAAAGTGGATGGAGGAAGGATAAATGGTATTGGGAATGGCTGGGTGGGAGAAGGGAAGGAAATCCAGCGACTGAGTGCTGCCTGAGAAAAAGAGGGTTGGAATAAAGAGGGCAAAATCCAAACTGACCCTCTCCATCTAACTCCTCTTGTCATCACCAACCTCTCCCCTGGATCTGAGCCTCTTTAACTATGGCAAAACAATTAAATACAAAGTTATGTGTATAAAGACCTTACATGATGAATTTTTGCATGTAGCATGTTATGAATGAGTTTCCTCCTCCACTGCCCAATTGATTACAGTTACAGTAATTTTACTCTTTGCTTTCATTGTTAGGTTAGCAACTGAATTAAAGACTACTATGAAAGACATTTTTTATCCCAGTGCTCCTAATCCATAAAACAAAACATGAACAAGTGGCTGTTCTATTACATCTACAGATGTAATACTGACTTTGGCAAATTGTTTCATTGTACAGAGGAAGTAACAAACAATCTGATATTGGTAACAATTTTTGATATAATCAGATAAAACTTCCAGTTCAAATTCAAACAGCATAAAAATGTATTGGTTATATTATGGAACAAAGGAATTGGGAAACACTCTTCCAGTTTGGATTTGTAGTTCTAGTAAAAAAAACTTTGCATAATTGAAACATCAGTTCAGAAATGGCCCCCAAATTTACAAGATAACAAGAGTGCTTTTCTTTTTGCTTATATTTTAAATTATGAATTGTAAGTCTTTCTCATAAGTAACTTAATACACACAAAAAGATGTGATGGCAGCATCTCCTCTAGTATTACCTTACTTTGTAAAGACCTACAAAAAGTAGGAGATGGAGTATCCTTAATAGGAAAAGAAATTTAAAAATTACTCAAAGCATTGAAGCCTCATAGCTTCAGCACGCATACTGGACTGAGACTGACTTTAGGATCTATTCTGAAATTAGACTTGGAAAGTCTTGTTTCCTTGGCAATTCAAAGAAACAATTTATGGCTTTATTTTGAAGGCTCTGTTAGGCCCAATGTCATCAGCTCTGCATCTGCAGTTTGTTTGCTCTCTTAGGCAAGAGCTAAGCTGACCACAAGAGAAAAAATTGTGGGTAAATAAATAAATATATATGAGCAGCTTTCTGGGATCTTGGGCTTGCTTAGCATTTCAAAGGCCCTCTCTTTTTAATAAGTCATTCGGCAGCAGAAAGGATTGCTCAGTAAAATCTGACATTTAGAAAGAAAAAGAACACATCTTTAACAGTCTTTTCCTAGCAAAGCCATGAATACATATCTACATAAGCTCAGCCAACCTTCTGGCTTCCTTTTTTTTTTTCTAATTATATTGCTCAGACAGAGTGTTCTGTCTCCAGGCTTGAGTCAAAGGTCTCTGTGTTTTATCCAGCATGGGTAAAACTGATTCATGACTGCTGATTCCCTCTCTGCATGGGGTGTTGCTGGGTGCAGAGGTTTTGGGAAAATGTGGCTCCTGACTGCAGTTCCTGCCTAGGACTGGTAATACATAACCAACTATCTCCTACCTAACCACTCTAACTCCTTTTAAAAGTGTTGGCTTTGCTGTACATTAATTAAGGTGGATTCCTTACATCCTTCAGCTTGGGGGTTGTACTGGGTGATGTGCAATGGTGCCTTCAAACCCAAACTATTCTATGATTCCCTGTAAAGCAGTTTTCCAGATCTGGAATCAGTACCATGGCTGTACAACAAAGGATTCTTGCATGGTCCAGCAGGACCAGCACATCAGCACAGGGAGGCTCTCACTCGGCTCATGGACTTAGGGTGCTCCCTCTTTGCCCGCCTGTTATCCCTGGGATTTTCCTTTGAAGCCAACAATGGAATAAGTTGAATACTGGGTGCAAAATAGCTGATGAAAGCTTAGGTCCACTGTGAGCAGGATTGCAAATCTTTGGCTTCATTTGAAGTAGAGCAGGGTTCATTTGGATGCTGCTTTCACTTTCAATTAATGGTGGCCCTGCTGTGCATTTGCTTGTTATGTGATTCAGCTGTAGAATGACAATCCTGCAATGGATACTATTTTGCAATTAAATCCAGAGCCTTTGATATCTTCAGCACTTGCCTGGACAAGCCTCTCAGAAGTCTGATCTAACAACAAACCTCCAGAGGACCCTTCCAGCACAAATCTTTCTATGATTCTAGCAGGGCTTTTTCATCATCCATAAGAAAAGGTTATTTAATATAGAAAGAGGTCTGTTCCTCATGTGACATGCCAACACTTTGCTTTATCACTGATAACCATAGAAATCACTAATGTAACTCACAGCTCAGAAGTTTTAATCTATTCTCCCAGCTAGTAGTAGGGTCAGGAAAACTGCAGAGGTATTTCTAAAGAAAAGGGAGGTATGGCTCCAATACTTTTACACCACAAAATGATTCAGTGGAAAACCTTCTGAAAAGGTTGAAGTGTAGTTAAGCAGGCATATAAAGAAAAGTATGACATTCACCTAAAATATCATAATTAATGAACAAATGTATCATCCTGAAGTAAATTTGATAGTGTGGTCTCATTAAGTTCACAGCACTTTTGCTCCAAAGCAGATGACTTGTTCTTTTTATCCCTTTAAATACAAAAGCATGTAAAAAGAAATGCAGTTTTCCTGAAGGTCCCATGCATGAATTGAAGGCAATGCAGGCTCTGGATTTCATAGGCAGGGTAGAAATGTGGTTCTGCTTAAACAGGAAGATCTATCATCAAATGATAAAAATTATTACAGATCAGATAAACTCAGTGTAAATATATTGAGTCTTAATAAATGAAAACCTGGGCCTGCAGGTTTCTTAGTCTACTCACAGTTATTTATCCAGGAAACTGGCAGTTAGTTGGCATTGAAATTTAGGGTTGCTCAGGTTTTGGTATGAAACATGGGAGATTTTGATGAAGAAATGTCAACAGTGGCAAAAAGCTGTGAAAGCTGAGGCTACAGCCCCAGCACAGACAGGTTCTGGTAGGAATAGTCATGCAGAAATCTCCCAAAGTATCTCCTCACTCTGCCTGTTCCCAGGACCCACAGCACATGGCCTGTCTGTTCTGCTGGCTGCAGCAGTGATGTTAGCAAAAACATCAGGGTCCAACAGGCCTTTAAAAAACACCATGCCTTGATTATGCATGCTGGTTTCATCCTTCATGTTTTCACCAATATCATACATATTTGGAAGACTGATCACAAATGTAGGAGAGAAATTTTCAAAGCTGTTCACTCCATTATGTGTACAAGACTTTAATCAAGAGACAATGAAAGTGCAATGAAAGCACAGTTCATTTTTCAATGAAACAGGGACATTCAGATGACTTGGGCATTTATAAAAACTCTACCATTAAAGGCTCATTTAATGTGTTTGTGTTTAAACATTTTGGCTAAGATCATTCAGTGATTAAACACAGACCAGGGAGAATAATTTTTGGGGAATGTTGGCCATAATCCCCCATAGTAATCTATTATATATCACTTCTATAATGGATGACATCACCTCTCTTTGACTCATCTTTACATGCCTGTAATGCTTGAAAAGGATTTCATTGTTAAGATATAGAAGGTTTCCTCATACATCACAGCTGACAGGAGGAATCTCATTTCCCTTATAATTCAGTCTTCATTCTGTCCTCATAAAGCCAACCAGCTGAAAGATATCTTCTAGCAACTGCAGTTGCTGTTACTCTGCAAAAAATGTCAAATTGTGCCCTTAATTCTGACTGTCTTCATTGTTACTGTATGCTGCTGGCAATCTGTCAACATTTAGCAAGGATTTAGTCCTTTGTTACAGCCCACCTTCTAAGAGTTTTATGTAATACATGCTTCTTTATTTTCTCTGTTGGCCACTAAGAAGAAATATTTAAGCGACGTTAAAAAAAAGGAGCTTCTGGCAACTAACTCCTTGTTTGTAACAGAGACTGAGAAAATCTGATCTATAAAATGGAAGTGGAAAATTGACTGCCCTAATGTTGGCTCAGGTTAAGATTTTAGTAATCTCAGTGTTTATGTAATACAACAAGCCAATCACTTTCCAAACAGCACCTGGTATGGTAAAACACAAAATCCTGGAGCTGGAAGATGTGCCATCATCACACAGCTTAACAGAAACTATTGAAGGGTGCAGAGAAATATCTTAGTGAGTCTTTTGCTTTATGAGTGCTAAGAACATCTGGACCCTATTGTTTTGCAGATGACCCACCACTGTTCTATGCTTCCTTCTTTGCTTATGCTTATGTATGTTTGTGCAACATCCAAAAATGTTTTATTTATTGAGTGAGCTCATACTGACCTTTTTTCTACAGCCTGGAGTTGGCTGACACTAACTTTGGACTGAAACATGGCATAGCATGTGCACCACTAATGGATAATCCAAGGTTCCTACACTAAATGCTTCTTCCTCCTTCCTATATTTCCTTCACAGTTACATTTATGTCTCCCCAGACAATATTTCCTTGTTGAGCAAGCTGTCCAGCCACGTGCTCCCTGCTCTGTGGGTACATCCAGGGTTGCCCCATCCCAGGTGCAGAATCGGCTCATGTTAAACTTCATATAGCTGGTGATTGCTCAGGAATTTAATTTGTCAAGATGTCCACAAGATCATGACATGTGGCAACCACTTTACTTAAAAAAAATCAGAAGATTTGGAGCTCTGAATCAGGCTTAGGACCCAACAATGTAAAATATGGTAACCCTCAATTTGTACTCAGTAATCAATTAGATATGTGTACAAACTGGAAGTCTGACCAAGAGGTTGGTTATGTGAAGAAACATAGATAGAGTGAGATGGTACTGGAATCACTCCCAAGAAGACTAATTTTTGAGGAAGACTTCTAAACATAGTTGAACGCATATTGTGTTTATTTGTTTTGACATGCCTCTCCAACAAAGCCTTCTCTGTCATTCTAGAAGCCCAGCCTGTAGAAGCCTTTCACAGATCTTCCATCATCTTAAGGAATTTATTAAAATGTCCATTCCCAATAAATTTTCCTTCAGGAAAGACAAATCCAAACTTAATGGTTAGAGATAATTTCAGGCATGAGAACATGCAAACACATTATTCATGAAGTTTATTGCATATTAATACAATACAATTCTGTCTGATCTCATTGTTTATGTAAATGTTCCATTTTTATTTGAGTTCTCTTAGCTACTTGACCTTAGGGATGTCTGCCAAAAAATGACTGATTTCTGCTCTTTGTTAGAGTAGTGTAAATGGGCAAGGCTAGCTGGACTCCTCACAGGATGTGTAGCATAGAGTTTCAAAATGTCATGTTCTGGAAGGTTACAGACTAAACAGGCTTCAGCTAATGGGGTGTCTGCAGTGTCTGAGGAAAGGGAAAGTTTAAGGCCTAGATGCTTATTACAAAGTCATCCCTGCTTCTTCAATAACTCATCTTGATATTTTTTAATTTGCAAAAATGTGTCTGTGTGATCCCATAGGCTCTTAACTACTTTGTAATGAGTGTGTATGAACAGATGGAAAACGTTTTCAATTTCTGAGAGAAGTGCTAATGGATGTCACCAGCTATTAGAAAAGCTCAGGTGGTTCCATTTTGGGAGAATAGGTATTGTCATAAGCCTCTTCATTTTTAATGAAATGTTTGCTCATTTATACCTTTATGGTAAGTTTAAGACTGCCTGTACTAGTGCAAAGAGATCAGAAATTGAGCTGGAAATTATTCACTGTGAAATGTTCCAGAAACTTAAATCCAAACATTTCACTTGAAAATAACAAAAGCTTGTTGTAAGTCACACCAGTATAAGGGAAATTTAATAACTGGAGGAAAAAAAAAAAAAACCATCAAGGTTAGACTTCTTTTTCCTTCTTTGCAACAGATGCAGAAAAAAACCCCAAAAACCCACAAAAAAAAATTATCACAGCAGAAAGGAACAATTTTTCTATGTAACATTCAACACTGATTTTTATCCACTAACCCAGATGAGATTTCATACTGGTTTTGAGCTCCCTCTAGCACCAGACACTAGGATCTTCCCAAGAGAAAAAACTGAAATATGAAATATGAAAGGATAGAATGAAACTCAATAAGTAAATTTTCCCTTACATATCCATGCTGAAGGGTGTGAAGAATTAATAGAGTGAATAGGGCTGAGAAAACAGCTAAAGAAACCAAAATGTTTTCCTGGCTGGGAATTGAAGAATGGGGGGAGGCACAGACGAATTGGGATGGAGTGGTACTACTGGGCTGCCCCTCCTCCTCTGATACTACAAAAGGCAAAGTTCAATAATATAGATTGCTCCTCTCTGTTCTGGTGTTGGCTCACATGGCTCAGCTGTATTGAGACACTGCTTTGATCAAACAGCTGTGAGCTGCATGAGAATATATTAACAGATAAAGACATCTCAGTGTACTGTACACAGGCTGATACCTTGGAGATTAAAATGTGTAGAAGACCCTTTGTGCAAATCTTGAGCTATTTCTCCATACGTCTGATGCACAGAGACCAGCCCCACAAACAGAGCTCCTTCAGCACCCAAGCCAGACCTGAAGGAGCGTTCACCCAGCTACTGCTCCTTCTTATGTTCCCAATTCAGCTTTCACCTTGCCCAATAAAGTGGGCAAAGGAGTAGCAGCTATGACAAGTATGCCAACACCTACAGCAATCATCTCTCTACCACTGCAATGTGAAGAGCAACAGAGCTCAGAAGCAGAAATTATTTTTCTCACCTGTCCCATGAAAGGCTTTCCCTGAGTGATAGCTGAGGCTGCAGGTGTTTGTTCAGTGACTGGAAGGGGGATGAAGGAGCTTGAAGGGAAGTGTTAAAACCTGCATAGGGTGGAAAAAAGACTGCACAGAGCAGGGTCTAGGTGAAATATGCTCCTCACAGGTTTCTTCACAGCACACATTTTTTAGGAACATCTTGAACATTTATACATTTATTTTGCTCTCACATATGATGAATCCAGGCATAGAGAAAAGTCTCTATTGTGCAAGATACTGTACAAATTATATTTCTTGGCCTCAGAAAAACTCTACTTAGAGTCATAAGCCCAAACAGATGGACCAGACATTCTCCAGAGATTGACCAGGTGAACCATGGACGACAGCTAGGAAATACCTATATCTAAGTAGAAAAGAAAAAAATCAATTGAGAAATAAATTTCAGTTTCTGCATTGAAAACTGCAAAGAAAATGGATATTTTAACTTCAATCTGAGAGAAAAAAATTAACCATGTATGCCAGTGATGGTATGTTATCTTCCTTTTGTAGAGTAGAAATGTTTTAACGACCTCTCTCTATCCAGCCCTGCCAACATTTCAGCATTTTCCCAGTTAACCACAACCCTAAATGATGCAGGGGACCATCAGGCATTACATGACTCTGCAGGTCCTAATTCTTCTGTGTATATTCCTCTGCAGTCAGGCTGAGTTTGTCTGAAGTTTGTTTTATTTCAAATAATCTCACAGCTGAAGAAATGGAAGCCTCATGAACAGCTGGGATATGGCAAGTCCCATATCCTGACTCATAAAAGTCGCAGGTAATCCAAAGAAAAACTATTCCAAAGGCACAGAATGGCAGTTACTTTGCTTTGCAACAGCTCTGCACTGAAGGTAACAGATGCCTTTCTTTGAAACCAGTCTGTTGGAATTTCACAGAGGGGCAAAAAATGCAGAAAAAAACCCCAAACACAAAAAAGCCCAGCTGTCGGGTTCAAACAGCCTTGAAGTGGAGCTACAATCCAGGGAGACAGAGAAACATGCTGAAAGCCAAGAACTGAGAAAAAACTCCTTCAGTGTTTATTGACAGAAGTGCTTTGCAAAAGCACTGTTTTCCCAACAAATGCCTGGACCTTTAGGGCTGGGCTGGCTTTGTCCATCCACATGTTTGACACCATCTACTGAAAATGATGATCTTCAAAGACAGATTGCTCACCTGCCCAGCACCATAACTCAAGTTGTGGCAAGAGTTACAGAGCACAAGCATTGCTTCCACCTGCTGAGATTAACCATGATAAATGAGCTTTTTAAATTCTGGCACGAAAGATGGTTCCTACTTGTGTTTCATTAAAATGGAGCTAGTAACAAGTATTTATATCCTAAGCAGCTGGGAGAAAACAGGGCATAGCACCAATGCAATTCATAGCAGAAAGAAAGAGTCTTTTTCCTGCATGAAAGATCCTCTTGGATAAAGAAGCGGCTTTAAAAGCTGCTGTTCCCACAGAATATGACAGCTTTTCAGACAATACTAAAAAATGCTAAAAATCGACCTCCAAGCCGGAGATGAATACTGTGTCTGGAGTACAGAGGAATTGGATGAAAACTTCTGTTGACAAAGACCAAACTTGGTGGCTGAAGATGACTCAAGTTGAATTTTAAAAGTAAGAAACTAAAAATTTCATTTCTTTGTTAGTTGATAAGCTCCTTTTCCCCATGTTTTGTCCCAGAGATTCGGATTATTTCGGGTACACAAAAGCTCAGCATGCTCAAACATCATCATCAGCAAAAAGTTTAATTCTGGCAGCACCATGAGGAAAGGAGTGGATGGTCTTACTGTGTTGAACAGGGAACACATACAAAACCACACAGAATGCAGCTGCACTGTCTGTGCCTCTTTGCAAACAGCTTTTCCTCTGCTGGCCTCAGGGCCTGCTTTCCTCTTCTCTCTGTCTACTCTATTTAGAACCCCTTTCTCCTCTTCCTCGATGATATTCTTGATGTTCCCTTTCTCAGAATGTCTCAGAATAGTTAAATGGTGTTGAATATCCCTTTTGTTGGTTTAGGACAGCTGTCTTGGCTATGGCCCAACTTCTTGCCCAGCCCCAGATGTTGGGGCTGGGGACAGGGTGGTGGCACTTTGGAGGAACAACCATGAAGGTGTGGGAGAACTGCTCAGCAGTAGCTAAAACACTGGTGTGTTATCAACACTTTTCTAGCTGCAGATACACAGCACAGCCCTGCAAAGGCACTGTGAGGAAAGTTGACCCCCTCCCAGTCAGACCCAATACATTTCATAATACACAACTCTTAATAAAATGTATTTATTAATATGTACAGATGAAAATGTAACTGTAAATGAGTTAGAGAGTTTAGAAAGAAATGTAAAACTTTTAAGGAAGTAATTTTAAAAGAACCCCGCACTGAGTTCATTACTTGTTCCCAAAGTCACAGCATTCTTAGTTTCAACAAAATTGTGTCTTACAAAGGTGTGTCTGGTGGGGAGAAATCAACATTTCTTTCCTTGGATTACATTGTCTGCTTTTGTCAAAATGAATTTTACCATTTGAATTTAATCTGATCTTGTATCTAACTTAAACTCTGATCTTTTGCAGGCTATGCAAACCTGGTTTGCTCTTCTTTCACGAATACTTTTAAACAAGAAAAGCATTATACAAATGTTAGCTGAGTGCCTCGTGTCTGCATTAGCAGAACAAGTTCATACAGCCCCTTGTTTGATCTGCTTGTCAATTTTGCCCTGAGAGAATAAACAAAGTGTCAGACTCAAGATTTATTTGTGTAACAGAGAGGCATGCAATGTATGAGTTTTGGAGGACTACAGGGCTTTAATATTAATCCTCATCCAATCCATGCAGGGCACTGGTCTGGAGGATTTACAGATATCTGGTAGCCCAGATGGACTAGGAATGGTAGAAATCTAGGACAAGTAGGCATGGAGCTCATGTGGTTTGACTGCATGGGGTGTGTAGTAAAATTCATGTTTTGACAATCCAGATTTCAAGAACAGTGCCTAGGTTGTGTCCAGTTTGGCCAGGTCATATTGATTGGCTTCCAGGAGAAAAAACAGGATGACATCCAGGGAAAAAACCTGCAGGAGGGGGTTACAATGGTGCTTTTGGGCCTGGGACTAGAAAGATCTGCTAAATCTACCTATAGATGTAGAAATGTATTTATATAAACATAAATATAATGTAAATGTATAATGTACTTATAAATGTATAAATGTATTTGGAAATGTATAAATCTATAAATGTAAAATTTATTTATCATATACTATAGATGTATTCCATTTCATCAATGGAATTCCTAAGTTTTCTTTCAAAGAATATAGTCATCCCTCAATTCCTGCCAAATCAGGGCTGGACTAAAGCATTAGCAACATTTTGGACAGAAAGCAGAAATGCAGGAGTGAAAAGACAACGCAATGCACAGGTGAAAGCCCTCTCCACCATCACACTGCATCACAAGTTGCTTGGGCATTCAGCCAGAAAGGTGAGGCAAGATTTGTGTAGCCCAGCAGATTTCAGTTTTATCATCAAAATAAAAAAAAAAAAAGGAAAATGATGGGTTTTTCTCCTTATCTCAACCCAGTGCCTGCTACCTGCCATGAGATAAAAGTACCAAAGAGACAGTTTTCTGCATTGTTTTTTGACTGTACCTCAAAAATGTATGTGTTTTGGGGGATATATGGAAAAAACATGCAGAAATATTTCTACTACATTTATTCATCTTCATAGTGTTGAAGTACTTTGGATACCTGATCATGAATAGGGTGCCTGGTGGACACCAGCTGGACAACACATCAGAAAATGTTACTTCCACCAATTGGTTTACAGTATAGAAGGCCAACACAGATTGATCTGTGAGTGCAAGGGAACAGTGGCATAACAACAGTGTAAGAGGTGCACTCAGCATTCTAGCTACTTGATTGTTTCAAGTTTTGATTATGTTCACATTCTTTCTGGGAATTTCAGATGTTTTCTTGGGTGTCACAATAAAACATAATTTTAGGGAGGCAACAGAGATGACATTTTCATAGTATATACAGCCAATGCTTCCAAAGTATTAAGGAATCACAGTGGGATAAAGAGCCAAAAGAACGACCTGAAAATTGTTTGAAATGCTTTACAGTGTGGCTAACATTGTTGTATGCTTTTTTGACTACAGGAATCTCAGATAACCTGTATTTTTCAGCTGTACATTAACTAACTCCATTCCAAGTTACCACACACACTGCTCCTGAGTATTACACACCATAAAATGGACATGAAAGAATAACACTTCATCCTCCCTGATCTCATACAGAAGAAAAGAGAATATCTGTGAGTGTTCTCACATTCTGCAAGCATCAAGAAACACAAAACAAAATGGCAATTTGCAGCTAATTTCACCCACTTCAAATTTAGCTATGGGACTCTTCCTAAATGCTATGAATTTTATTTGCTAGTATTAGTTCCTCTTTAGGTATACAAGCCTTTTGCATACTGGTCTATGGACTGCTCCATGGGTCCTAAACCTCTCACCTTTTAATTTTTGGTATCTCCTGGTTTAGAAAAACGTGATCAGAAGAATAGTCTCTAGTCCGGGAATACACTCCTGTTTCTTGGTGCTTTAAGTACAATGCAGTTATTTAAAAAGGATTTTTTTTTTAATCCCAGCTAGGAATGAGAATTTGCTTTGGATTCTCAAGTCAATCACTTAATAAGTTATTGCAGGAAATTTCAACCTAATTTTTTTTCACTGCTTCCAAAGTTCCTCCCAAAAAGTAATTTAGTGCTTTGAATGCCTCCTTCATTGGGTAAGTTTGCTATTCATAGCCAAAAATTCCTGTTTGTCTGAAGCTGAGACAGACCAAAAAAGTTCAATAAACATCCATTTTCAGAGCACAATTAGTTCCATTTGATTCAATCCACCTTCTAGACTTTGTAGGATGATTCTCCTGCTAGGCAAGGATAAGAACTGCAGAGTCAAGCAGTCTGATGATTCACAGAGAGATGAATAAGTATTTTCTAAACATTAATAACCCTTTTTTCCCCCTGAATTGGAACACAGTGAATACAATTGTATGTGTAAAGCTCTAAGCCTCTACTTCTGCAATGAATAACTTGCAAACATTCGCCTTTAAGTAGCCTACAGGCTAAGTGCTTAAGTTGAAGTAGACTTGAGATTTTCTGGTGGTTTTTTTCCCCCTCTATTCTTTCTATTTCTTCCCTCTATTCAATCCTGCCCACAGCCCTGACACAGGTTGAATGCAAGAGCTTCATTGGACATACTTGAAATCCTTTATAATCAACTCAACAAGCACATATTCTATCATCCTCATGAGCTTTTGAATGCTTTTTGCTTAAAGCAAACACAAGGAAATACGTGGCAGGAAGGTCAAGGGTAGTAGGTCTGGGATAGACACGCTAAAACAAGTGACAAGTGAAACTTAAAGTTTTCTGTGCAGAACTCATTGTTAAGCTGTAAAGGTGTCATTATCTGTTTAGCTTTTCAAACCCATTCAATAAAATAAACACAAATAAATTGCATTCAAAACAGGGTCAAAATGCAAGAAATAAGAAATATTAATGGGATCCAGAGAGTTGCTAATGGACACTTCAGTCCAGTACTTCTGAGCCCACCACTATGGATTTCTGCACTCAGAAAAGCTTGTGTTGCCTGGAGATTATGTTTTAAATAATCCCAGTGCCCAAAGGCCTTTACAATTTTGAATGCATCCTCTTCCCCTTCCCCCTGGGACTGAAATACCAAGCATTGCTAACCATTCCATAAAAGAGAGTTATTGTGTGTATCTCATCAGAAACCTATTTAGATAAGAAAATAGTTCCAGAACTACAGAAGAATTGCCTACAAAGACATATGTGTGTATATATATATATATATATACATATATATATATATGTATATATATATATATATATATATATATATATATATATATATATATATATATATATATATATATATATATATATATATGGCTCAGAAAGCAAATTTCATCCTGGGTCACATCCAAAGCCAGGTGTGGGCAGCAGGGTCAGGAAGGGGATTCTGCCCCCCTGCCCTGCCCTGCTGACAGCTCACCTGTAGGGCTGGTGTCCCAGCACAGGAAGAACACGCACCTGTCAGAGTAAGTCCAGAGAACGGACATGGACATGCTCAGAGAGATGGAAAAGAAAGGCTGAAATAACTGGAATTGCTGATTCTGGAGAAGAGAAGGCTTTGGGGTGACAGAACTGCAGCCTTACAGGACCTGAAAGGAGCCTACAAGAAAAACGAAGAGGGACTTTTTACAAATGACAGGAGGAGGGTAGAATGGATTCAAGCTGAAAGTGGGTAGGTTTAGATTAGATATAAGAAAAATATCTTTACTGTGAGGCTGCTGAGACACTGGCACAGGCTGCCCAGGGAAGTTGTGCATGCGTCATCCCTGGAGTATTCAGGACTGGTTGGAATGGGGCTTTGATCAACCTGATCCAGTGGGAGCTGCCCCTGCCCATGGCTGGGGGTTGGAACTGGATGATATTTAAGACCTATTGCAACCCAAGCCCTTCTATGAGTCTATGTTATCATCCTCTGTTTCTATACTGTGCACTGCTTGGCCTTACAATAAGTAAGTGTAACACACACATACAAAAAAAGGTGAGTGAAGTACCCCTCTTTTCTGTTTTTAACAGTTTTGACTCTTACCAGTATTGTGCAGTGCAAATTATAAAGGGCCTGAGTAAATCAATTTAAGAAGCCAAAGTATTAGTTTTCAAAGGCATACTGGAACGAAGCTCTGAGTATTTGATAGGAAGCCAGAGAAATGGAAATGCTAAGCATAAGTATTCTTAAAACAGCTCAGCTTAATGTGAAATGTGAAATCAGGAGTCTGAGATTGTACTGTGAACATTTTTCTTAAAAGACAAAACATTGACACTATAAAATCTGAATGAATATAAATTCTGGTGGAAGAAATAGACTCTGTGCAATGAGACATAATAGTTACATAACCTCTAAAAGGTTATGCAACTAAATATTGTTTACTGATGCAGCCTTGGTATGCCAGAATTCAATGGCAAAATGAGTCAACAATGTAATTTAGGAGGGACTCTCCTGGTTCCCTTCTCACACAAATCAAATCTGGAGTCAGAATAATGTCTTATGATAGCAAGGCAGTACTTGCTGAATGTGTTGTGTGGCAGCTTGCAATATACCTTCATCTGAAATCACATTTATAAAAGAAATGTTCCATTCAGAACCATTATTTACCCCATTTACTGACACCCAATCCTTAATTCTTGAGCCACATGTAAGACATTGCACTATGCAGAGAGCAGTGAAAAATGGCAGTGACAGAGAAGGTTTTTGTGTCTCCAGTAATCCCACAGTGCAGGGACAGGCCTTTAGATTTAGCCTTTTAGTGGGTCCAAGCAAGCTAGGGGCAGACTAGGTTAACCCAAATCTGCATATGAAATTATGTAACACTATTGACACTGCCCTGACTGGATTGCTCATTCTCACTTTTCATTTAATTCGAATCCTCCCACTTCTGGAATTTTCTGCCACTGCCATTCAGACTCATCTGCAGACAGAATGAGCAATCCTCTGCTCCACTGCCACCCTATATTTGTGCCTGGTGCCATTTGCATGTTCTTTTAATGGAGATAATTCCATTAAAAGTGTAATTGCAAGATGCAGAACCAAGCTGACAAAGAAATGTAGTTTTCCCGGGAGGTGTGGCTGTGAAAGCTGTTACAAAGGATCACTATTCATGCTTTCTGAAAAATTTTGTCTCCAGCATGTCTCCATGCCTGTGATTAATGGGGAAAGAGTCATTTGAGGGGGCAGCACCTTCCCACTGCAAGGCATGGGAATCCCTAAAAGGAGACAGGAGCCAGGGAAGATATCCTCCTCTGACCTCCATGCTCCCATAGGATATTTCGATGTGTCTCGACCATTCTTTTAGTACGGTTACCCCTCAAAAACCTTTTCTACTGAGTCTGGTAGATGGCTTCAAGCAACATGAATCTTATGCCCAGACTTATGTCTAAATAAGGCTTTTCATGGTACCTCAGTCAAACAATCCTTCCTGCTCTTCCCATGGGCATGAACTTCACTGTGACCTTTCAGTGATACCCCATTGCATTTCCCACTAAAGCCGTCCTATTTTGGAACCAACTCTACTTGACCTAGCAGTCTTCCATTATCAGATGTCACGATAGTAGACAAAAAAAATTTACATTGACGTTTAGATGTTTTATCTTGTTTCTGGGTTTTCCTAGTCACTGACTTTTGTTCCTGCCTGGTTCAAACCACAGTGAGGTGGAAGCTTCAGAAAATACCTTCTAAAGTCAAGAGCTGTTCACTCAGGTGCCACAGGAAGATTAAATACATCTGTGAGCTGGGACCAGAGCTCAAGTTTCTTAACCCCTTCAAATGTTTCATTCAATTGTTTGTATTGCCTTCTCTGGTTAATTTTAATGTTTCAAGCCCGTAATTTACACACTCAGACCAAAATTTGTAATTTACTCTGTTTCTCTAATCTAGTTTAAATTGTACTTTTATTATTAAACTCTTAAAAAATGCCTTTGGACAATCTGGAGAGTTGGTGACATTTCATAGTTAAAATTATTATATTTAGATTATTTTTTTTATCCCAAAGTCTGTTGGTGTGGGAATAGCAGCTTCAAATGATTGTTAGTTATTGAGAAAAACATATGGATTATTACCTTTCCAGAAAAGTACTCACATCTCTGCTGAGAAATTGCCTTAATTTGCTTTTATGACTAAAACTTAATGATGTATTAATACAAAATATAATTATTTTTTATAATAATTTAAAAATTTATAGGATAACCAAAGCAGCATTCTGTCTACTAAGCTCATTTGGACGTTTGGTCTCCCAGGTAAAAATGCCAAAAATAATGTCTGCCAGTTATTGCCAGGGCTGATGATGACCTCTGACCATGGTGGCCCAAAGTAATCTCTGCCTTGGTTTCCCAGCCACTAAATATGATGGGGAACACAGATCCCTGTAGGCTGTGACCCTTCTTCTTGTTTCATCCTTTAAAGCTCCAATTCTGCAGCGCATACAAGCACAACTTTATCATTGTGACAGCACTGCTGTCAGTGGAGCTGCTCCAAGAATAAGGTCAGCAAGAGCATTCCTACAAGGCCATGGATTGAAAAATATTTGGGGTAAGATTTATTTCCCAGTTAAGAACCTGAATGGTGCCCAGCACAATAGATTCTTCTATTTGTTTGTGGCTTCCTCAGTAAAAAAGTTTGTGACGATAGTAATAAAGTGAGAAGTTCTATCTATCCTTTATCATTTTACAGCACTATCATATTTCACATCTGCTACTGTGTTTGACTTTTATTCCCAGCCCTGTTAATATGTGACATAGCCAGAGAACTGCAGACTCAGAAGATTGATTGAACATTTCTAATAAATATTAAGCTTTAGTGTTATGCACTTGCACATCAAGAGAAAAGGACAAACACCTGCTTTGCAGACATCTGAATTTCCAGCGTGTCAGATGAAACACACTGGTTTCAATCAAAAGCAAATCTACTTAAATGGATTGATGTTCTTCAGACAGGCAAAAAATAAGCATGAAATGCCACAGACTGTTTCTCAGGTTTTATTTCAGTTTCTTTTCACAAGACAAGACAATACAGTTACCAGATATTGGCCATTGAACAGCCTTTCATGAATTATTTAGGGAAAAGCTCAGCTGCTTTAGATGGCAAAAGAGTGCAATGTAAGGTGAGTATTATCCATTATTTTCACTTGAAATGAGATTTATTTTAGCCCAGTTTCGTGTTTACAGGGAAATGAGGCCAGTGGGTGACTTCTCACTCCTATGACTGAGGCCTTGAGAGCTGCCTTAATAAATCCATTGCCAGCTCCCTGCTGGCTATTGATCACATCAAGCTCAATGAACAGAAATAAGAAGTTCCTAATTTGTTGTGACTTTGCATGGATGTGTTTATTTATAAAAGGAGGGAGCTGTGGCAGTGTGCTTTCCATTCAGCACTGGTACAACTTTGTGTTGGCAAGGACTGGGGACAGAAGGGTGGCCCATGACAGGCATCTTGCAGGAGATGAGATGATATTGATATTTGTGATTATTGCTTCTCAGCAGAGTGTCTGTGTTCCCTCTCCTTTGTGCCTTTGCTTTCTCTAGCTAATATTCTAAACATAACAGTTTGAATATTGTTGAGAAGCTAAAAGCAGGGGAAAAAGTTTTGCCCTTGTTCTGCACAAGGGGGCTCACGCTCAGCTCACAAGTCCAGCAAGACAACTTCTCTGCCCTTCCTTCCACTTATTTTCTCCAAAAATAGTTACTCAGCCCTGTGAGTTGAAAATAGAAGCAGTTTACATTCATGATTAAATAACCCAATTAGCTCCAGGGTTTAATCACCAAGTCTTCTAGTTCATAGGGCAATTGGAATATATTCTTAGAATTCTATATATAGTTTTGCGGGCAATGAAAAGAAAGCAGCTGGGGGAGAGTTTCTGCCATCAGTTTATTCCCACTATCACTGTTTTGTTTATTTTTCAACAGCTTCAAGCCCTTCATTGCCAGGGTTTTCTCTGATTCCTCACACTTAGTTCAGCAAGAAGGATGTTTTGTCAGAAATGGGAGTATGAAATAGAGGAGTAATTCTCCATTCACTGAACAAGGGACTGTCAGGTCTCTGTGGTTCATCGGCTCCCTGTGTGAATAAACAGCTACAGACTCAAATCCAGGAAAAACACTTTTTGTTTCTTATAGCCACCAAGCCTAAGGGTCTTCCTCAGACCTTTTGCTTTCAGATATAGGGATAAACTATTCCCTCCTGTCTTGTTTGGAAAAGTTTTTGAGCAGAGGTTTGATAGTGAGATTTGCATCTGCAGCAGTGTCTGGTAGCGCCAGCTCCTTAATTCTGTATTTCAGAGCATGCAAATCTTACCATGCAAACAATTGATAAAATTATGATAAAATTGTGTTAGGTCTAAAATAGGAATACTCAATGCATTAAGAGAATAAAAAGTAAATTAACACAGAGATTCAGTAGTTACATTGAGAATCTCACAGAAATGTCTGCCAAATAAGGTAATGCATCAAAATTTACATTTAATGAAATTACTGTCACAAAGTTTCTTATTTGCACAGTGCTTTAAAAAGCTACTAGTTGTTTCTCAGTCAGTTGTTTTTATAGTCACCAACAATTGTAATTCTTTTTTTCCTTTGGAGGCTCTGATGCTTTGTGTTCTTTCTCTGATAACTACATGGGGCTGGAAAAAGAAATTGCTATCTGAGAGACTGAAATTTCAAAACCCTATGTTGCCTTAAATTGGGATGAAAATCTCAGAATAACTTGCAAACAAAACATGCAGACATCTTTTCTTTCTGCCATGCAGAGCATCTCATTTCAATAAGTTCAGAGCTGCTAAACTGATATTCTTATTCTGTTATTTCATCAAAATACAGGAAGGACAAAAGAGGTTTGGACTTTTTGCAATGAACATGTCAGCATTCTGATAGTAAGACAATAATATCTATCTGATATTATAAATATTACAAAGAATTTGAATGAAAAATAGCATTTATCTGCAGGATATTTTCATTCTGAATTGTCAGCATTTTCCAAAAGGTCACTTTAGAAATTTTTCATCTCACTTAATGCAGAATTGTTGTGCTGTTATTATTATGTAGACACTATCCTTTCTTTGCAGGCAGCAGTATCTGCAGAACTTTGAATTTAGAGGACAGGACTGTGCATCATGGTAGGAAGAAGGAAAGAAAGCAGAAGAGGATGGGATAGGAAAAGGAAAAAAACCCCATGCATATTTAGGTACAAGTCATCAGAAGCAGATTGTTGTGGAACTGCTTGTTTGAGAGATGGATGTGGAGATGCACCTTTTGCTCTTCCCATCTGAATGATTCTTCCTCTCTCCTGCCAAGCAGGGTCATAACAGCTACATGGGAGGCAAACAGGATCTCTATGTCCACAAACTTCATAAAATCCCAGTAGCATTCTCCCCATCCTCCCATAAAAACTTTCCTTTGCACTGATATGATTGGTGGTACCAGGATCTTTTAGGTGTTTATTTATATCTTCATTATGATTCAAATCATGTTGTCAATGTTTTCTTTACACATCCCAAACTCCTTCAGTGTTCTTCTGCAAGGGAATCCTGAAGAAGCAGAAAAGCACTAGAACCCAGAATCCAGTTATCTCTGCTACCTGCAAGGAATGATCCAAACTTACAGGGTAAATTCCTTTTCATTTCCTGTGCTAGAAGTCCCTGGGTCTCAAATTTGTTATTATTTATTATAACAACACAGACTGAATGGAAAATACCAACTTGTTTTTTCTTCTTGGAAGGTGAAGAACTGCAGAGAGAGGTATGTATGAATCTAAGTAATGCTTACAAATAGCTAAGATCTTTCCACATTAAATATGTATCAGGTAGCTTAAAGGATACTAATGCTGTAGGACTCTATGAATTTCGTTCACACTTGTGTTTTTATATTTTTAGTCTATTCAAATCAAGATACACCAGGAAGTGCAAATAAAATCTTGTTAGAAAGGCAACCACACACTGAAGAAGCATATGCTTATTTTGGTTTTTTTTTTGATGGTAAGATGCTGTATTTACCATATTCAGGATCAGAATAAACTCCTGATGGTTTTACAAAAACACCTCCTACATTGCTCTTTACTCAGCCCCTCCTAAAGAGAGGCATCACTTGATCACTGCACTCCTGATCACAATTCCACAGAGATCCACACAGATGCGATGGAGCACTAGGAGGGCAGCAGCTCACGAGTTAGGGATAGGATGGGGGAATGCATTCTCACTGCTTGGCTAGAAGGGCTGGTGTTTAAAAGGGAAGCATTTTCCCACCTGTACTGTGAAGTGCCTTGAAGCACTTGTTGAGGCACAAGCTGTGTTTCCCTCCCACCAGTGTGGATCTGTCTGGGAGACCAAAGCCCACTGATTGATGGCCCAAGCTGCTAAACCCAGCTGCCCTCCTGAACACTGGCAAAGATTGCATTCCATAAAAGCTTCTCTCAGCTTCTGTGGAAGCCCCTGGCCTGCAAGACTGGTATCCTTTCTGAATTAGGACTTTCAAAATCTGACCTTTCTGCGTCATGATGTGAGTTCTCATATGATTTCCATTTTAATAAGTTCAATTGCACTACATGCTGGCTAGATTATAAATGCTGTGCATACCTTCCCTCTCTCTTGTTTTTTTCCCTTTTCATCCTCATAGAGCTGTGTTTTGAAGTAAATACCATCTTTTGGAGTATCTGTGCACTGTCCTGAACAGTATAGCTCTTGCTTATGTGACAAGGCAGATGTTAAACAGTAGGCACTGATAATTATGTTATCGCTATTGCCAGTTAATTAACTTTAGCTGTGGTTTTCAAGAACAATGATGTCAAGGATGACAAGAGATTGACAAGGAGGTAAGCCTCAAATACGTTTAGGAGGAGGGCAGAGAAAAGCAGTCTGAAAGACCCTTGCTTCCTCTTCACTCCACATAAGCCAAATTGGTAAAGGTAGGACTCCAGTGGGAAGTTGCCTTTCATCCTTTTTTCTGTGCTGCGGGAAGATTTGCACTTTCAGACAAGAACAAAAATATGTCATACACTAGGAAATTCTAGGGATTATTCGTGTTTTCATATCCTTTAATGAATAGCTGTTGCACATTTGTATTTGGGGTCGGGGGGATGGTGACAGCCGATATTTTTTCCAGCTGTGTCCAAGCTATTTGCAGAAAGTCACACAGATGCAAATTTAAATGCCCATTAATCACATCCCATCTTGCATAAACTTGCTACTAGAACCAGGTAGCAAGTTACTTTCACTTGCTAAGACACTAAAGAAATTCTAGTACCAAAATTGTATTTGTAACTTCTACTTTTCCTGATTTATTTGCATTGCAAACATTCCCTCTTCAATTGTTGAGCCTTTTCACTTAGACTGTATAACTTAAAAACAACTGAACATACAAAGAGAGTTAAATTACTACAGGGCGCCTGAAATTTGTGATAGCCTGCCTTCTCAGTGGTTTCTGAATTGTCATAAAGAGAAGAATTTATTGTTGGAAATGCTGAAAGGGTAAGAAAGTGTAAATCTTTCTTTTCTAAGCAGCTGTTAGCTGTCCAGCCAAATGTAAGCTATATGTGGACCTGATTTGTGAGTACAATAAATAACTGGATCAAGGAAGCTGGAAGCACGTACAGGTTTAAATCTGGAAAACATATTTGTGATGTGTCAGTTCTGATTTCTGACAATTATCATAAAAGAGATTTTTGTCTTTATTAATTTAGCTTTGTATAAAGCATTTTAATCTAAAAAGAGCTAGGGGTGAGTGAGAAATGAGTACCAATGCTTGTTCTGAAGGAAGAAATTATCTGGTTTTTGGAAAAAAAATTGGTGTTTTGCATGTCATTCTGATGTCTTCTATACCACTACCATCACCTTTTTATAGTTTTGCCCAAGCTTTCATTTCTCTCAGTGGCAATCTACATTAGTTTGTCTTCCTATAAATAATTTCCAAACAAACCAGGGCTTTGCATTCTCACAGGCACCAGAGCAAACCAGAAAGTTATAAAAGAAGAAAAGATAACAATCCCTCCTCAAACACTGCTCCTGGCTTTTCAAGGCAGTGACCACTATCCTGACATCAGTGTTTCAGGAGTAATTAAATTGATAGATCAGTCAAAGACTTTCATTGTGTATTGGATCAAAATTCTCAGCTCATGCATGAAACAAGTGATACAACACTCTAATTCAGAATGCACTAAAAGCAAAAGGGGGAACAAGTCAAACCACTGCACAGTCAGGTGTCAAACCTTTGACCCTGCTGAGAGACCTGTATCCTAAATCAAAAGTGTGTTCAAAAATTGCTTTGCATTCTAGGAAGGTTGTAGGTGAGCAAGTGAAACCATTCATCCCTGGCATCCTTTAGTGTAGGGCACAACCTCTCCCCCTCACTTGGAGTAACTGATGTGTTTCCCTATTTGCAGAGTTAGAACAGCTCCAGAGGAAAAATACTGCTCATGGAGTGCTGGCGTACATTCAGGTCAGCAATTTGTCTAAGGTATGAAAAGAAATCATGGCATCCATCCAGACCTGAAATGCAGCAGTTTTCAGTTGTGGGATGTGTGTGAAGTGAGGCAGATGATTCCTTTGCAACTTCCTGTGTATGCTAAGGACCATGACAAATGCATTTCCATTGACCCCACAGTGTCAGCTTTTTATTTTATATTTTAGTGGATTGTAATCACACCCCTTGATGGCATCAAACACACATTTGGGCTTAAACATAAGGAGATTTGGTGAGCAATGCATTGGGCAAGATCCTACTGCCACGAGCAGTTCTGCCAAGAGTTTGCAAAGGTGTACTATGAGCTGACTCCTTACAAACACTGGTGCCAGCACCAACCCCATGAGCAGTGTAGGGCACCTCCTTCTTGAGTTTGGCTCATCCCCCAGCCCCAGCTGTGTTTACCAGAGGTGACATCTGACCACTCATATTCCACAGAGGTTTCAAAAGAAATACAGCGGCACTTCATCATCCTCTAAAAATCTGTGGGATTAATTGATGGATTTTTTGTTGCTAACAAAGGAATCTCCAGTCAGGCATTGTGTGGTACCATGCCTATAAAAGATTGAAATCTTTCCCGTGAGTTGAAATGTCTTGTTGTGATCCCATACTTCAAAGGAATATCATTTATCTTTCAGTTAAGCTTAACTGATGAAAATTCTTCCTCCTGGCTTTAAATATATATGCCTCACTTGAAGCCACTTCTTTTTTTCCCCCCTTAATTCCATATAATAGGTTGTCTAATCAAATTACTAGTTGTGTTTATTTTAGTCAACATAACCCAGTATCTTGATCTCTGGGGGCAGGCATGTTGATTTTAAATGAATTGGTTGATTTTCTGGCAGTTTATGAACTGTTCGTGCTGAATATATCAATTATCATCATCATGTAATCAAATCTGCCAATTATGTGACATTGTGTTAGTTTATTGAGCAAATGCAAAGAAAAGGCTGTGACCAAAACTGCTGGGTCCATACTACTTCTGTGATGTGGGAAAAACAATCAAGTTGTAGATTCAGAAATTTTATTGTTAATTTTAATTATCTTCTTCTCCTTCTGTCATGAAAGCTGTGTCTTGTATCCTCCCCCTTACCTCCAGTCACAAAGCTAGGCTGTGATTGCTTCTAATTATTTTATGGAACAGAAACCTTTTTGTAAACAACTATGAGAAACACACTTCTGTGACAAGATGATACCAAACTAGACAGAGTAATATCAACAAAAAGGTCTGTCAGCTGTGACAACTTCATGACAGATTTATCTCCCATCCAAAATATTTTTCTCCCTGTCATGGGTACTGATGAAACATGCTTTCTGGGATGATTCGTCCCCCCAAAAAACAATCACCTCACCAAAATCCTGAGTAGTGTTTACATGCTTTTTTTGCAAAAAGGAATGGGACATAAAAGATCTGAGATTTTTAATACATCCCTAGCCATACCTTTTAATGAGATTTAAGAGAAGGAACAGTTTACACTGGCATATTTTGTTTTCTTTAAAATTTAACAAACTCAGAAACCTGAACAAAAGGCATTTGGGAACTCCAAAGGAGGACCATGAGTACTTTACTTCCAAAGTACTCATAGTTAGACTGAAGATGCTGGCTGCTCCCAGCTGTCAGACCAAGATGTTGAGGGCCATGAAGAAGGAAAGTGGGGCTGAAGGTGTGTTACAAATCACACCATCACTGAAAATTTTGAGAAGTCTTCTTCACTAGAACAGGGTCTTCTGTCCTCCTCAACAAGTGTTTTCTGCAGCCAGTCTGAAAGCCACGTACAACACATACAGCTCTATTATTTACAGTACAGCTGTACAGAGACAGTGCCCTTCTCCCTCGCTTCTCTTTCTTTGTCTCTTCAGGAATGAGACCCCTCCAATTTCACCACACCTAAAGATGGATGTCACTGTGTTAGGAGAGAAGCACACCAGCACATGGACTGTGAATGAGCACCACTTGTTTTCTGGGCTTCAGATGACTTCTCTGATGGGTTTTGGGCTGACACAAATTTAGCAGGCTCATGAATGTCATTAAGATTCTGCCTAGCCTCAGTTCCATATCAGCATGGCTTGGACCACCTGCCTCTCTGCACACACGCACCACAGATCAACTGCTGTGGAGATAAACAAGATATTTCAGTCCAGTCACCTTCTGCTGTAGTAAAATCAGCTCCTTTCCATGCTTGTCAAACACCCTTGTGAATAAATTGATATGTAAATATGTTTGTATTTGAATATATTTTTCCTAGTGCAGAAGGCATTAGAGAAACTAAGCATTGTTAGTTGTACACCAGCAAAGCTGGACTGATGGTTTTTGTTTTAATCGTAACAGTTGGTGTGCAATTATGGGAAAATACAGTCAGTTTTAAAATGGTGTGGAGCTTACTCAAAGTCACAAATGAAAGGGTGTGTTTCATCATTCTGCCCTAAAGAAGTAAAATTTTTTTCCACCCCATCTAGGGTGCTTATCATATGGGAGGATCAGTCAGAGGGAGCTGGCTGGGGAATCCTCTTTCAGAGGAGCTGCTGAGCGGTGTCAAGGTAGCTCTGATACCCATGGTGTTGGCTGGTGCCAAACATGGAGATGTTGGTGCTTCCAGGGCTTCTCCCAGGAGAGGCAGAGCTCTTTACCTGCAAGAAGTTGCAAACTTTCTTTGTTCCTGAGGAATGCATGAACGTGTTTGGGTTTCTTTCTCTTGATTGTGCACCCTGGCTTCCCCGCAGCCTCTGGCAGCAAAGTTGGAGGAAAGACAGACAGCTGAGTAGACTAAGTCCACTTGCTTTGTCAAGAAGTCAAGTAAAAAAAGATTTCTTTAATACTGTGTTGATCTTAGTGACCTCTACTGAGCTCCTGTCCTTTCCTGAGACAGAGAATTACTCTCCCTTCTATTCTTGGTTTGAAGTGATAAGCCTGTTCCTTTGCCATGGGAATGGACAATGGATAAAAATCAATTCTCATTTAAGAAGCTACAGCAGTTTGCCTTTGCCTTTTCCTGCTGCTTGTATTGATTCCCTGAGCTCTCAGGGACACTATCAATCCTGCTAAAGTCCAGATTTATTTGAAGAGGAACTGTGATGATGGGTGCAGTTCCTGAGAAAAGTCCCTTCCATCTCCTCCTTGCTGTTCTGAGAGACAAACCAAGGCCATTTATCCCATCTGTGGTGGTGTGGATTCTCTGGAGGAGTTTACAGCCCAGGGCCATGATTGTCACTGCAATGAAAATTGCAGTGCTTGTCACTGCAGGCCTTGTTGCTGCAGGTCTTGTTTAGGTGGAGCAGAAAAAGAAAAGTTATCACATTTCTGTTTCTTCTTCTTTGAGGAAGAAACAGAAATGTGATAACTTTTTCTGAAGGCATTTTTGAAGATATTTTCCTGATGATCCCTTGACTCTTAATTACCTTAAGATAGTCAACAGGTCTGTAGAATCCTGTCCAAACAGTGCTCTGTGTCTGCCCCATCTCATAATATATTTTTTATTTACATAAGGCACTGGATATAAGCTGTCTCACAGTAGACACCCCACCAGAAATGATACCTAAAATGTTAATATTCAAAATTATGCTACTGTAAATAACTATGTGGGGTGAGGAGATAGTGAAAAGTTAGGTGCCCATGACTTCAAACACTTATGCTCTTATAGATCACTAGGTAATTGTTCCCACCCCTTTCTCCCAAAGAGGAAACCCAAGCCCAAGGAGCTCTTGTGCAGCAGGTTAGTTATGACCTGGATTTTATTGACAGTGGCAAAGTGGAGTGGCACAAAATAAATTTTCTTACTAGGCTGCGTCAAGCACCATCTTTAAAATAATCTTTTTATACACATGAAATAATGTACTTCATTAGTTTCTTCCACACCTTTATTCTCATCAGAGAAAAATACTCCACAAACCAATGGGAAAGTTATATCAAGTGCCTGAAGCATCTACAATCTGCCATGCAGGGTTTCTTTTTAGAAAAAGCTGTAAGCAGTCACCCATTGCATACATTTCAACATTCACTTCCAGATTTGAAAACTCAAACTCAATCTGCTATGTATCTTTGCAAGGAGAATTTCCTGCTCATTTTCCCTGGGATTCATGGATCAACAACTCTGATATTGGCAAGAAGCATGAGCGTGGTACCAAAAGCTCAATACATCCCTGCTCTGTGCTGGCAATGAAAAACATTTTCTGTGGATAATCACCTGAGAAGATTCCTCTGCCCTTTCTGGAGAATTTTCTCCACACTTTCTATTTCCTTTTAGACTTGCAAATGCCCCTGTTCTGCATGGATGGATCTATGCTGGGTTGTGCTGGTCACTTTCAGTTGTTACCGTGTCTGACTGAGTTAAATTAAACTCTTTTGGGTACATTGGATCTGATATTTTTTCCTGGAGGCCAAAAATCCTGCCAACAGTGCCAGGTGATTATAAATCCCTAACTGCTATTGCTGGATGCAGGAGAATCTTGAGATTGTAGGAGTTCTCACTGCTTGAACATAAGAGTTAAGCCTTAAAACTATTCACAGTTGCATCTTAGCTTATTTGAAGGTAGGTGCTAGGCTGCTGTAAAATAATTATTAGTCCTTGTAGAATAAGCCCAAGTGTATAAGGTTCACTAGGCAGATATTAGTAATTAGTTCTGGGTTTTTTTTTTTAGTGCAGTTGAAACACATTAATTATTTAATGAGTTTTGAAGTGCTGAAATGTGTTTCCTTCTCAATGAAAAATTTATTCCATAAGGCAATGAACAGTTTGTCTCTGCCTAGTCAATAAGTGTTTTTTTAGACATATGAAAATAATGTTTATCCATAGGGGAGGACTGAGGATCCTCAATGTGCATGAGAGGAAGCCTTTCAGTTTCTCTTACTTGAAATTTGTAAAAATATACTTGAAAATCACTAAAATGAAGTTAGTACTGAGAGTCAAGGAATGTGCTAAGGAACTCAGAGTGCATTTTGGGAGACAGTTTTTAAGGATTTCCTTCTTGCATTTACATCTGTTGCATATGCAGAGCCATGCAGAAATAAGTTTAAATGTTCTGGGAAGCAACAGTGATAAACAAAGTATTCAGTGAGGCTCTACAATGAACAAATAAAGGGAGGTTTTCTGTCACTAGAAAAATAAAACCTTCCTGCATTTTCTGCTCTTTGAAGTTATTCAAACAAAATATGCATCAAAGGTGTTGGATTTTTGATTTTTTGGCACCAGGAAGCTCAAAATCCTCATCTGACCATCAATACTCCTTGCAGAGTATTGTGGTCTGTCTGTAGTGTTTTGAGAAGTGTTTAACTCTTCCTATCCTTTGCAGAATGTTTTGGTATGATCTTGTGGCAAGGACACTTGATAGTCCCTATCTTTACAACACAGTGAACACACATTTTATGACTAATTTTGGAGCATACACACACTGAGCTGTTGTTCAGTAGCCCTGATTCTGTATAGAAATTCTGACCAATTTTCCACCCTTACTGAAACCAGTGAACCAGTTGTCATTTTACTTTCTGATTGAAGTTTATTAACATAAAACTGTTACCAGCAACACCTGTAAAGCAAAAATGAAAACACTAGGTTCAGTTGCTAAAAGCTAAAATTGTTTATCTGTCAATTTGTTAAATGTATTCTTTGGTAAGTAGATAACACAGCTGATTTGGGTAACCAGTCAAGTTATTTTGAGAAGTTTGTGGAGGGATTTCCAATTTTAAAAGATGATGTGTGTGCATATACATACGCACAGATATATATATATAAAACAGCAGTAACTGTAACAGATGAAGGATTCCAGTGTAACATATGGCTAAAAGAGAAGGGAGCTGGGGAAAGTCTGTGCAGAGAACTGGCAAACAGCGTGTGAGTGAGCAGGATGAAGACAGAGACAGTTGTCTCCATCACTGTGGATGCACAAAGTACAGAAAAGGGAACAGACACCGCTTACACCTTCTCCCTCTGTATTCCCACTACTGTAGAATCAGAGTGAGGTGTGACATACAGGTGCAAATGCCACTCTGTGTGATGGTTTTTTCCACAGGAGATGTAGATCTCATATTTGTAAGTCTGCCTCCATCTAAGCTAAACTTACAGTTTAGAAACAGAACATGATGTCTCCCCATGTGGAGAGAACAAATCAGTCACTTGGGCTCAGTTTATTCTTAAAGGTCCTGACACAGGGACGACAAAACCTCCCCCGATTCCCACTCCTAGCCCACTGCCCTAGCACCATTGTCAGTGAGATATGAGCTGGGACAAAACCCCTGAAAATCATACTTTAGCCAAGACAAGTGGAACTGCAAAAATTTCCAATTTTGCAAAGCACAGAGTCCAACAATTTAATTATGTTGAGAGAATAGGCAGCAACAGCAAAACAGATCGAAGTAAGTCTTTATTAGCCAAATAAAAATCCCAATGAGAACTGCAATACCATCACAGAATGTTGCATCTCTAATTATTATGTAAGCATACCTTAAAAGTCAACAATGCTGTAATTTTCCTTTTTGTAGAGTGGTACTTATGTTCTGGTGGAAAAAATGTTCTGCTTTGTTTTGCAGTAAATTCATTCTGGACAATGATAAGTCTACTTAGTATAAATTGGACTTTGTTTGGAAAATGCTATTTTTATTGAAAATTACTGAAGTGATGAAAGAAAACTCTCCTATTCCTTGTCTGATCAATGCCCAAATGAGGGTCAGAAAAGAAATTCCTACTCCTATAAGCTGCAACTATAAAATAAATGGTATACACCTTGGTTTTCATACTTTATTCAGTTTTTAAGGATCATTTCCTACATGTATAGTATTTCATTCTGACTAGAATGTCATTGAAAAGTATGAATTATTTAATGAGTTTTGAAGAGCTTAACTGCCATTTCTTTAAAAAACCTAAAATCCTTAAATGCATCTAGGATGCTGCCAATTTATATTCACACAGCTCTTTGCTCACTCCTCCACAGTGGAATGCAGAAGGGAATCAGCAAAAGTGCAAAAACCCCTCCTGTGTTAAGATAAACAGTTTAGAAAGTAAAGGAAAAGCTGTGGATGTGAATAAAATAAAACAAGGAATTCATTCCCAGCTTCCCATGGGCAGGCAGGTGTCCCTGATCTCCAGGAAAGCAGAGTTCCCTACTGTGGGATGGCTACCTGGGAAGGCAAATGCCATCACTTCATCTTCTTCATTGCTTCATCTTCTCTGCTCTGACTGCTGAGCTCGAGGCCCTGTGGTCTGGAGTGTCCCTTAGGCCAGCCAGGGTCCCCTGTCCCAGCTGCATCCCAGCTCCTGGCTCACACCCATTCTGCCCCATGCTGGGCAGTGTGCGGAGCAGCAAAGGCCTTGGTGCTGTGCCACCAACCCCTGCCAAATAAAAACAGTGTCACTTTGATAGCCTGGCCTGATTACAGCCACCAGTGCCGCCTCGCTGCTCTCCTGTGTTTTCCAAACTTTCTGCATTTTATTACCTTGTCTGTGAATTGCAGAGGGAGGCGTCACATTTTTGTCTTTTTTTTCCAGTTTAGTTGTGCTGTATTTCTTGAGAAGAATCCCTGCATGTTGCTTGGTATTATGGCACCTGATGAGGATTAAACAGGGTGAGGTGTGAAAGTGACTTCTCCTTTGCTTGCCTTGGTTTTGTGTAGTGTTTTCAATTTCTTTTTCAGCAGGCAGCAGACACAGAGGTGCACCAACAGCTACCTGTTCTCCCATGTGCTTAGGAGCCCTTTTTCCTTCAGAGGAGTGCTGTGACTCTCACAGGAGAGGAGAAGGAAAAGCTTTTCACCAGGAATAGTCAACAGACAGATTTAGTCCTGAATGTGCTTCAGTCAGAGCAGCCTCTCACCACGCTCCTCTGGGATTTCCATCACATGGCTCCCAAGGAAAGGTGACAACACAAGTACACCTAATGCTCTACTGGCTGCTTTACAACAGCACCTAAACATCCAACATCTCTCTGACTGCCAGATAAAAAGAGACAATGTGTCCTTTTTAGCACTGTTTCACCAAAAACACAGGTCAAGAAGGACCTGATTTGCTTTTGTCACATTCCACAAAGAGATTGCATTTAAAAAATGATTTTAATTATTTTTAAAATTTTTCCACCCACCTGAAGAATGGTTAACAGCTTGAAATAATGCAGGATCTTTGTGATATGAGTTCTGCTGTCTCACAGCAGAATATTCTCAAGGTAGGACTGCACAATATAAGTAGTTGAAATCCCCAGCTGCCTGTGCTAAAGACAAAAGAGTGGCCAATTTAATTAACTACAGCAGCAAGGAATATAATTCATTATCAATTTTACCAATATCAATATCCTGAATGTGAAAGAGGCAGGAACACATATGTCTAACCAGGAAGGCAACACTGTAAATCTGATTGCTTTCCTTGCTCTCTTGCTCTTTAACTGATTGTAAGAAAAAAACCAGCCAAAAAAAACCCAAACAAAAGAACTCTAATGATTTTGACTAGCATAGTAGGAAAATATGCCCCAAAAAAGTCATTAAGGAGCACTTCCCAGAATCCCTAAAATTGCTTTTTTTTTCACTTAACATATATTTTCCTTCTAACCTGATTTTGTCATGCAAGAGTTGTGACAGTGACAATGGTTAGTCACAGAAATGAAAAAAAGCAAGGAGTTCAAGAGGTCACATAGACTGTCCTCTTAAATCTAGGAGAAAATTAACTGTATCTGGATTCACTAATATGTTTCCTAGAACCCATTTTAGAAACTCCTGTTACCAGATACTCCACCACATCTTTGCCTATCAGTCAACACTGTCAGGAGCAAGATTTTGCATGTATTTAGCATTGTTTTTGTGCTCTAAATTAAGATAATTACTATTTACTTTGCCTTTGAAAATCAGAGCTGATTAGGGAGTCACATTTTCATTCTACAAGGAATTCCAGCTTCCAAATGCTATTGTTATTCCAAATGAGAGAAAGAAGCCAAAATGATATTTTTTTCCTCAAAGTTAAAATGTCATATCTTGGATTAGGATGACCAAAATGTTTTCAAGTCTGTCAAACCATTTGTCTAATTATCCTTTCATACATTCATCTGCATGAAATCATTCAAAGAAAAGATTTTAGCATTATCAGAATGGTACAGGAAAGCTGAAATTATGTGCTTTGTCTTTCCTGCTGAAATTGCTACTGAATCTTTTACATGCGTGTGACTTGTTTATTTTATTTTCAAATAAATTACATTCTTTGTTGGAATATTATTCTAACTCTTTGCTAGATTTCAGTGAATAGCTGGCTTGGTAATTTATTTTTTTTTTTACAAGGGCAGTGACTGTAGGTAATAGATTTTTTTAAAAGAGAAGCTCTCCTGTTATTTACAATCAAAATCTGCATTAAAATTTTACATGCAAATCAACACAGATTAGTATTTTATCAAATTTTACTGAAATCATTTCACTAGTATTACCAATATCCAAAACCTTAGTTTCAGAATAAATCGAGACTTCTGAGCAAGAGACTGCTAGAGCTGAGACAGGGGATGTGCACCAGAGACCTGTAACAGCACTGGAGTCATTGATGCATTCTTCACTGGAATTAAGCTGGAATTAAGCACAGGCAGAGAGTGGAGGGGGAGCAGGGGGAGCAGCAGATCTGCTTTCTTCCCTTTGAATCCTGAGCTCCCTGCACTACGTGAGTGCGCCTATCATTGCACACAGTGCATCATTACTAGTGGGAGCTAGGCATAGCCCCAGGAATGTGTGTGGAGATCAGGAGAAACCCCTGGAAATTAAACCTGTGGGAAAGTCAAAATTCTTTCTAGTTCAGCGCAGCAAAGCAACTTGTAGCGAGTGAGACAATAAACAATAACCCCACCCTCAGGCTGGGTTTTCCATGATAAAGTTATGTTGATTTAGCATGATTTAACAGGCTCTGATCTTGGAAACTTCAACCTTGGAGTGGACTCCTGCATTCCCAACCAAACCACATTGCTAGGTCAAGATTGCTGCTTTTCTTTTACTGAACAGGACACTTGATGGAGAAGCAGAGAGAATTAGTGCCCCATTGCTCTGCTGCTCTTTGCTGAACCTGCATTTCCCACTCAGCCTGATCTAGAGATGATTTATTGCCACCCGAGCTGACAACAGCATATTAGTCACTGAAATAACATCAGCATAACAGGAAAGGAATGGAGCAACAGATGTTTATCCCAGATCAGGGTCCCAAACATCTGAGGAGACTAAACAGCTTCTTCTGTTCAAATTACAGATTTTGCATGAAGCCCCAAGGCAAAATACAAATGCCAGCCTGAGAGCTTCACAGCTCAGAAACACACACTGGTTCTCCTTGTCCCTGCTAAATCCAACCCTTTCTAAATCTCACTCACATTTCCACAGACTTGTAGTGAAATCTTCCTCTGGAAATGCTGCATTATACCATAACACATTACTGTTGGTCAAAATAAAACACAATACTGCCGCTTCATATTTTGACCACAAACCCCAACATTATCTCTTCTTCTCAGGTTCACGGAGACCTTGAGGAGAAGAGATAGTATTTTGGCTACATCACACACTCCGTGAGCTGCCATGTATTGCATCTTCTACCTTTTTCTTCACCTGCTGCTGAGAGCATTGCTGTTTAACACCAGCAAGATATGTGTCATTTGCTGCTGTTCCCAAATCTTCCTTTGCAACATCTGCTTCCCAGTTAGGAGGGCCAGTGCTAGTAGAAATGAAAACCCCATGTGTTCAGCACAAGAGATAAGTGTATTAATGCATAGCAGGTGTCAGTGCTCTCCCCAGCCATCAAGGCAAGGCTGTCATCCAGGTCTCAGGAGGTTTGAGTTACAAGGTGAAAGAAGCACCAGCCAGGGCTGTGGAGCTGCTGTCATTTGGCAATGAGAGCTTGTACCTTGTCTCTGTTAGTGCTGACACCTCTTTGTGTTGGGACTTGCCACTCAGCATCAGCAGGAAAAGTTACCAGCCCAAGTGACTGGCAGCTGAAATAATATTCAGGGGAGCCTTTAGCACAGCAGAGAAAGGACCAAGCGCCTCACTGCATGGATTTCTACTGGCAGAAATGATCAGATTCCTAAAGTGTCTTTAAAATGGTCTCATTTGACTGTCATTAATACATGATTCTTGCTTTCTTAGTCTGAGTGGCTATTTTGAATAAAATAGAATACAGAATACAGTTCCTTCAAATGAATTTTCTTTTTTTTTTTTTTTCCGGGGGAGGTTTCCTTTTCTGTATTGCTATTCAAATAATGGGTGATCATTTCAGATACACTGAGTGCATCTGTACACTCATTTTTCACACATGTAGAGTGGCTCATTTCTCCTTTCAGGGGGGTACTAAATTTTGTGTTAAAAGTAATACTAAGCTCTTTTGTGTACAAAGAAAATTATTTTCTCCTGGCCTTGTGTTCCTTTCCTGCACTATATTCATTGTCATAAATAGTAAACACATACAGAATGTCCTCTGAAGCCAGACAATCTCATTCTCTATTTAAAATTCTCCCTATTATTTAAATGATTGGGAATTTACTTTGCTTGCAAAAAAGTATTATGCCTGTTGACATGTTCTTCACATTAAATCCATGACTAAAGAGCAGGAAATTGATAAAATATCTCTCTTCTCTACATGTTGAGGTTTTTTTTTCCCCCTCTGGTTTTCCTTCTACACCAGCTTGGGACATTACATTTCAGTGCATTTGCCTGGATTGTGTCAACTCACACCTTTTATCAGAATGGAAATCTGATGTTTTTCCAGACTAAAATCTGTAAGTCCAGTCACTATGTGATATTTCTCTCAAGAGAAATCAGTTTCTAACTGATTATCTCAGACCCTACATTTTAACTGGGGAATGGGTATTTTTCATAAAAAATTGTCTGCTTCCCACACCAAAACAGAAATATCCCCAAACTCAATTCTAAATTTAAATATATTTGCACATACATATGTGTTTGTAAAGCTGCACCCCATATACATATTTATGAATTAAGTCAATCTTGGGACTTTTTAGATGTTTATAACAGGCATAACCACAAGCATAAAAACATCTTTGCAAGTTTCTACGGTAACAGAATGTGTTTGTTTCCAAACTGAAATCTGGAGGACCAATGATTTACAAGAGAGAAGAAAAAAATTTAGCGAAACCTGGAAAGCAAACAGACCATAATGAATTATTCTTGGACTTCACTACTAGAAAGCACCTTAAAAATAGGGAATGGATTTCCATGGTGTACAATGACATCTGGCTGCTGAAATGTCACTGGAATTTGGGAGCAGCAACTCTTGAAAAGCCTCAGTGTCTGGACAATTCACATACATTTTCCCAAACAGAGTACAGCTGCCTACCTAGAAACACCATTCCAAGAGCTCAGTTGAAAGCAAAATGAATTATGTGAGATATAAATATCCATTGATTGTAGCAGGGAAATTGTTTAAGGTATTTCCCTCATGCACAAAATTTTTTAAAAAATTATATCTAACCTACAAATTCTCCTTTATAGAGTTTAACAGCTGCTTTCTCAAGACTTTAAACTGCTTAACTTTTTTATCCTCTGGCTTAACAGCTGAAGTGTTTTCCACAGCTTTACTTTGAAAAAAGTAAATCTAACATGCTGTATTGTCACTGGTAAATATTTATTTACTGTAGGCTTTACATGCTGCTAATTTATCTTCCCTTTATAAGTAATTTTCCAGAAAATTCAGCCTGTGAAGATCCAGGGAAGTACCAACTTTTAATCTTAAGAAGATTTTAAAAAAACTTCTTTATTGAAATGCTGTCAATAATGAAGCAGAAAAATGTTCTGCAACCCGTACATTTTTCTTCTCCCTCCAGCTTCTGTCATTTGATGTATTCTCTTCTTACATCTTTTATATGCCCATAAAGTTAATTACAGCTACACCTTATTCACATCCTTAATCTTCAAGGTATTTAATAGGATTTAATGAATATGGAATATATTATTTCATCAAAAAGATCAGGCAGAAAGAAGGGGAGAACAAGGAGGTATTCACTGCTTTTAAAGGCCCACTCAGTATATATAAGAGAGTTCTGAGCATATCTCCCCGACCCTATCTGCTTTTCTGCTCTGACAGATCCCATCCCTCCTTATGCTCCTAAAAAGCTTCAGCATTTATGGCTTTTCAAGGGGCATAGATTCTTCTTCCTCCTCTTACAATCTGATTTTCTAGCATTTTGGGTTTTTGTCAGTGAAAGCTGAACTCCTTTCCTCTTCCTCTTTGGGTAGCATTTCAACACTGTTTTCTCCACTGTCCTCATTTTCCTATTGCAAGCCCTCCTGACTCAGTATCCACCTCCTAATATATCATCCACAGGCAGTTTTCCATATCAGGGACACAGAATCTCACTCTGCTTATGTGCCAGTCCGATATATTTGTTCTCTGCCTGTAATTAAATCTACTAATTATCTGCTGACATTCAAATTCATAGCACCATGGAGCCCTTTTAAGCAGAACCTTGGCAATATTTCCAAAGACTTGTTTTTTGTGGGGGGAGGCAAAAGGAAAGGGAGGTGGGGAGAGAATAGGATTGTTTTCACTGTCTCCCTTGAGTTATAGCCTACATTTCCAGTAAGCACCTTCTCCCAAGCCAAAATAATAAAATCTGGTCATTGTGGATCTTTAATAAGGGGGTCTGCAGCTGGTGCTTTCTTACTGTCTCACATACTTAAATTTGACATGTCTAGAGGTAAGAGGTCTCTGGGGAAGATAATGCTAGACTGCCGTGCGTCTGCTTGGAAATTGGATAAACTTCCAAAATTCCTGACTCTGGTCACAGAGACCCTGAAGGTGATCAGCAAGGATAGGAAGATGAGCAGCAGCTACAGCTTTCCTGTTTGAGAACGACTTGGAGTGCTGCTTTCACAGCAGGCGCCAAAAGTGGCCCAGCAAGAGCCTGAATCCGTGTTCAGCCCTGGCCATTATGATGTGCAAGGGCTAATGCTGAGTTTGGAAATCAAATTCAGCTTTTGCCCACAGCAGTGCCCAGGATGCAGCAGGCACAGCCCAGACTGATCCCCCCACTCTGATGGCTCAGCGTCTCTCCACGTGCTGTGAACACTTTGAATCCAAGGTAGAAGTGCTCAGGTCTAACAAGTCAGGTTACATCTCCTCCTAAGCCACACCTGAGATATTTGCATCCCCTGCTCTGCCAGGACAGAGCACAGAGCTTGCAGAGAGGGGCAATGTCGTCCTGTGCCACTTCTTGATGATGCTTTCCCACCAGCACACTGTGAGTCTCTGCAGATAAGAATTAGGCCTTTTTGCTTTTAACTTTTTTAATAAAAGAAGGCGGATTAACTTCTTTAGGGGAAGGAGCTGCCTGGGATCTGTTTGATCTTCTGTCTGCATTCACAGTTTGATCTGTTTTTCCAAGCAGTCAAAACCCTGCTTTTTGTACTTTTTAATAAGCCTGGGAAGAATTCTTCTGGGTGTCTCTAACAACCATCTGATCTTTTACTGGTACCTTTTCATTCATGTACAGGCCTGTTGAGAGCACAGATTATTTTCATAGAAAATCATGATAAGGGGAGGCCCTGAAAAAAGAGATTTTAATGCATGAGTGATTGTAAATTCATTGCATTTTTACAGAAAGATGAAATGGTGGATTGCCACAAAATATTTTCATGGCTGTTACATAGAACAGTATTTACAAAGCAGGTACAGTTTTGTCCACAATAGTCATTACTTACCTGGAGCCTTTATAAATAACTGGAAACAAATTTGAATTCCCAAGAGTATCATGGCAAAGAAAGATGTTTATCTCCAAAAACATCTATGAATGTTATGAAAAAAAACATTATGAACATTATGAAAAAATATTTGTCTTGAAAGCAGATCAGCCCCAGCCCCTGGATGTAAGGCATGTGGAAGTCTGGAGTGTTCCAAATCTACAGCTAAATTGAGTAACGGGGCTGCATCATTAGTTCTTCTCTCACTGTTAGGAATTTGATGTAAGCAGAAAATGTGCTGTCACCACTGTGCATCTGACAAAGGACATGTCACAAATGGGGAAGAATTAGTCCAGTGATAAACACCCTGAAATGCCACAGCAAGTTCCTTTTCTATCACTCTTCCTCTCTTCTTTGGCAAAGATCTAAACCTGAAAAGCATGGATAGTGACACGTCAAAAATGTAACTGGAGTGGTTAGTGGAGGAGGTAGGTAATAAAAGTCAATATCACACTTCATACATTCACCCAAAACTTCAGGGTTTTAAGAAGTTTGTAGCATTAAATCCAACCTGCTCCAAAGTACAAATATCTGGAACTTAAGGACTACTTTTATCTTGGCATATTTAGGGTAGGATTTAAATCTCCAGTTTTGAGGTTTCTCAAAGATACAGATCACAGAGATCAGATTCTCACTAATCATTAAAAGCAGACAGGAGCACAGAATTTACCACTCTCAGGATGTCTCTGCTCAACAGAACAACCATTGGTCTATATGTGCAGAAGTTATAGAAGGCTAAAATTGGCTGTGGTGAGTGCCACCATTAACTTGTATACACATCTGCTTTGACATCTGCTGTAATGCTCATCTGCCAAAATGGAGGCAAAACTTTATATTTCAAGCATTAAAAATACATCCAGACCAAACTGTACAGGTGATTAGGGCTAGGGAATGGCCCATCACTCTCCACAAAGCAAAACTGCTGAAGAATAAATGGGTGGGTGACACATGCCTTATTTTCACTCTCTTGTTTCACTTAATGCTCTGCACAGGGTTAAGCCCCCCAACAGTACCATTCTACAACTCCAGGCAGCTACACAGTCCTGGACAGAGAGATTCAGTGGATGGACCTGTGAAATGAGCCACAAAAGAATGCCAGGTGTTTAACCATGAATCTCCTTTACTGTGAATGGAGGCACAATGGAGGAACTGTCACAGACATGTTTTATGAAAAATCCTTTCCTTAGGATTTTTTCTCCTGAGAAGCCGAGAGGCCTCAGAAACAAAATGTGAACAATAATGATCTGCTGCTGTGGAATGCAACAGGTGGATCTGTGATTGGTCTCATGTGGTTGTTTCTATTAATGGCCAATCACAGTCCAGCTGTCTGACTGTCTTTGTCAGTCACAAGCCTTTGTTATCATTCCTTTTCTATTCTTAGCTAGCCTTCTGATGAAAGCCTTTCTTCTATTCTTTTAGTATAGTTTTAATATATACCATAAAATAATAAATCAAGCCTTCTGCAACATGGAGTCAACATTCTTGTCTCTTCCCTCATCCTGGGACCCAGTGAACACCATCACAACATATGGCATTGCTGTTAGTGCTGACAGGATTCCGTGAGCTGATGTGGCAATTCTGCATCTCCTCTTGTCCACAGATTATTGTGATATAACAGCAGAAATCCAGCAAGACACATTGCAGTCAGCTTACACTGCCTTTTCCAGATGCACACACAGCCCTAGCATCCAAAAATCATAAAAGTGTGGGTTGGAAGGTACCTATGAAAGTCTTCCAGTCCAACTCTCTTGCAATGAACAGGGACATTTTCCAGAAAATGAAGCTGTACAGTGACATGTTGTGCAAAACAAGGGAATGCTTGGGAAGTATCAACTTCACTTGCCACTTGCAGATTGTAGCTCAGAAATACAGGGACATGGTTACTGTCCTAGGCTGGGCATGTGGGACAGCATGGAGACCCCTACAGGAATATTTCAAGACTTGAACAGTGGAGCTGTCTGCTTTAGAAATGGGAAAATATGGTTCTCAAGGAAGTACCAGGGGACACTCAGCTGCTCTGCTCTGAGGATTATAGACTCAGACCACTCTAACTTTTACAAGTTGCTGCTTCATTGTGACTCCATACTCATCAAAGTATGGAAACCAAGAGGTGAAGTGCAAACCTGTGAAAGGAGCCTGTACTGTAAAGAATGAAAATGTTGAAGATCAGCAGCTTCTCAGGAAGAAAAGCACTTTGAGTAGTATAGATGGCAAGTTTATGGAGGTGTCTTGCAATGCAGTGATTTTGTTCTTATCTTTAATATTCTTTTCTCCCACTGTATGATTTTCTCTCCTGCTTATTTTGACAAGAAATCATCAGTGCAAGGACCCTTGAAGATATTTTGGTGAAGAACTCTTCTTGGGCAATAACCAAATAGATGATAGGATACAAGAAGCTACTGTTCTTTTAAAAATAATAACAGAATCACAGAATAAGTTGATTCAGAAGGGAGCCACAAGGATTATTGAGTCCAACTTCTGGCCCTGCACAGTTTTTCAAGTGTGATACTATCACCAACCCCTGTCTATAGTTCAATAATTTTCTGGTTTTGACTTCTGTTTTTCATGTCTCTGTTTTTCCTGAATTGTTTTTCTCTCTTTTCAAAGGAGAGAAGACACACAAAAAATAAGGCAACTAGTTTTTCATATGCATGAATACCACAGCCAAAACTTTACACACAACAATTAAGGAACATTCACTTCAGTGGCCTTGAGCACTGTGTTGGCCTCTCTGGATGTGGTACTGTTTCACTGCCTGTGGTTTGCTGTCTTGGCACAGATGGAGCAAACCTGTGCCTCCTTGCTTTTTGAATCACCCTTGGGCATTGTTTTAGTGAGGTTGTTGTCTAGATGATAGTGAGGAGAAATCAAAGCCTGGTTAGCAACAAAATGCTCAGTGACTTATGCAGCTTATGGCTCCGGGGCCATTCCTTCACTGATCAGATTGCAAATCAAGTAGGATGGACAAGTTTCTTGTACCTTATACTGCAGGATTTCACTGTAAGGAGTGTCCCTGTAAATAAAAATCCTTGTGGCAATGCTCTGCCAGGGGACTCCAGACCTGCTGGGAGTCAGGGAGCATGAATTGAACACCAGAGTCTCTTCTTGACGCCCAGTACAACAGAAAGTGAAGCAGTCCAAGATGATTGCTTTTTCCTCCACTGAGCACCCGTTTACATATTTGTGTTCTCTTTCATAGCTCAAATGTCCACTGCAGTTCCACACTTCTCTCTGTGGTTGTCTTATCAAGAGCAGAACACAGAGCTCAACACCAAAGTGGATAAATGAGAATTATGGGTTCAAATATGGATTCTGTACGTAATAGCATCTCAGTCTTTTTCCTGGGAATTACTTGAACATGGAAATTCTTTGGGGATCAGTCCCTGCCTAAATTGATTCAAGTGCAAATCTGGGCATGATATTATTTTGTTCTGAAGCATGTTTGGATTCTATAGTTTCCCAATTCAGTTTTGGGTTAAAAAAGCCAAACCAAACCAAGAAAACTTTGGGCCTTCTTTCACCTCTTTGTGCCATTATTTCTTCATCCATATCTCTGTAAAGAAAAGCATTTATAAGACTGCAAATAATGAACTTCTGAAGGTTGGACAGATGCCTTTAGGCAAAATCTGACTGATTTGTGCATATTTTAGCATATCAATTTGCTTTCTAAAATATGCATGCCATAATTTGTGAGAGGAGTTCCTCAAAGTGCAGCAAAAAGAAAGAAACTTAAATGCTGAATCAGAAGGGAAGAGGCTGAAATAGGAACCTATCACAGAATAACAGAGTCATAGAATATGCTGAAGTGGAAGGTACCCAGTAGGATCATCAATGTCCAGCTCCTGTCCCTGCACAGAACAATCCTGAGAATCCCACCATGTGCCTGGGAGTTTTAAAAAATAATTTCTTTCACCAGCAATTACAGTATCTAAGGCATGAGTGTTATAATTTCTATAAGATATTGACAGTGGCTCATGGGAAGAAAGGAAAAGATTTTTGGCCTGAGACATAAAATTTAATCCAAGTATCTGAAGTATGGATCCCGCAAATCTGCATGGCAGTGTCAGGAAGGGAGTTTAGACTTAAACCATGGCTGCACAGTTGGATTACTTTAAAAAGAAATCCCATAACAGCTACATCTGTAATGGACAGGTTCTTGTGCAATTCATACAGAGCTGACCTTGATAACTGTGATAGGCAGTATCTACAGGACAAGTCTGTACACAAATGGCTTTGTTTTGTGTACATCAGCACTGTTCTTCTGCCATGGATGTAGGCTTGTGGGGTAAAGCTTGATGTACTGTAACTCCTGAGTCTTGTTTGCATGGGGTTTGTTGTTCTGTTTTTGATTTGGCTTGGTTTGGGTTTTTTTCATTGCAATGGTTTGTAGTATTCAACAGGAAACAATATTGGTATATACCTATGCCACAGCTGCTGGCACAATGTAGGTAATTGTAACTTCTCTCTCATTTTCATAAAATAGATTAAAATGATTCAATTTTTTTATTGGAACTTTTGATTGTTTGCTTAAACTTAAAGGTAAAAAGCAATACAAATAGTGACAGTATCAGTTACTTTTCCATTTAACCTGCCATATCCTTTATCTGTCAATTAGGTCAACCCTTCCTGCTTAGTGTTGGGGGAGGGAATCTCTTTATCAGATTCACTACCATTTGGGAGGTAGATTGTCCATATGGCTCCACTTGAGCCAAATGACCAGAAGGCTTCTTTTCTGAGTCATAAAGAGCTTGTTGGCTGACTTTAGCAAGGACATACTTTTGATAATTTATGCTGTTAACAACAGGTAACTTCCCAGTCAGAACAAAAAGAAAGGAAAAGGGAGACAAGCGGCAATCAAAGATAGAGAATACTTTGTTCTGTCAGGAGATGGAAGAGTGGATTCTGCCCTCTGTGGCAGTAAAATCCTTGACTATCATAAAATCACAGAATCAAAGAATGGTTTGGGCTGGAGGGGACCTTAAGGACCATTTAGTTTCAACCCCCCTGTCAAGAACAGTGTCACTTTCCATTAGACCAGATTGCTCAAAGCCCCATCAAGCCTGACCCTGAACATTACTATGGACTAGGCACCCACAAGTTCTCTGGGCAACCCCTTTCAGTTACCATCACAATAAAGAATTTCTTCCTAATATCTAATCCAAACTACTGTCTTTCAGTTCCAAGCCAGCCCCCCCTGTCCTGTCACTACATGCTCTTGTAAAAGTCTCTGTCAATCTTTCTTGTCAGCTCCCTTCAGCTTTTGAACATGAAACCTGGTACCATCCCCCAAATTCAGTCTTATATATTTTTATTAAATGTTTTAAATTAATCAGTTATCTGCCTTGCTCTGTAGACAGCAAGAAGAATGCTTCCCCCAAATATTTTCAAGAAAATCTTCTACCTTTTCTTTTCCTTGAAATTCAGGTTTTGTGTGATAGGTTACTTTCAGTTGTGAAGCTGCATATCTTGGATTATAAAGTACTCTGAAAAAAACCCCAAAAAACAGTCAAATGAAAAGCTGAGTGCTATTTTATTTTTTATTTTTTTATTACTAAACCTCAATAAGAATTTTTCAAGCACATAAAAAGAACTTCACTCACTGAAAAAATGCTTAGTGCATTTTCTGATTCTGGATATTGATTGTTGTTCTGAAAGAAACTGAAATAATGACAAATTCAACAGCTCTAGAAACTCGTGCATCACAAACACAATAAACTATTCCAATTTCTAAGTAATCTTTTGCCTGGGATATGAGTGTGAATTGTGTTGTTTCACTCACATGAAATAACAATTCTCTGGGCTAAAAGTAGCATTTTTCTTTGAGGAATGTAGACAGGTTATTATTTTACTTGTTTCTATCATATTGTTAAAGGGCATAATTTATTTACATTATGGTCCTCATCTCCAATTTTCTGAATAGTAGAAAGCTCTGATGTAAGATACTATTTTTTCTTCTTTTTGAACCCACCCTTTTTTTTTTATATTTTGCATGTGGTGAGGATGTTTTGCCCTTCCCCTGAGAAACAGTGTCAAGCAGTTATTTATTCAGTAGGAAAACTACCAAAGCAAAGATATGCATCTATTATAGGAGCAAACCTCACTGGTGACTGCCCATTTAAGACAGAAGTAAATGTCACAGATCAGCTTACAAATCTGAAACCTGTTGCTGTAACTAGCCTGCAAAGCAGGCTGTCATTGTTTACCCTGTATAAAAAGTATTAACTCTGCAGTTTCCACTGCACAGGCAGCAGCACAGTTTTGCATTCTTATAGAAGTGGGGAAATGGGCTGTAGGGTCCCTATTAGGCCAATTTAAGTGTGACACATGGTTTGGGTCACTGTAAATGGGTAAACAAGTCCAGGTGGTGCCTGCAGAGGAGAATACAGCTTTGCAGCACCATACTTAAATGACTTCTTATTCTGGGCTACCTGTGGAGGCATTTCCAAAAGAATAAGTGGGACAAATATGAATGCATATCCAGATGAAATCTCTCTTTCTATGAAGGGCAGTGGCCCCAATGTTTACTCATGCAGCTGAGAACTTCACCACAATTATTGTCCTACTGAGCTGCAGCCCTCAAAGTCTCCTCTGCTCTGCAGATGTGGGAGGAACAAGGTGCATGAGCAGGAGCTGGCCTGTGTGTGGATGCACAAAACCTGGCTGTACTGCCACCCGCTTGCTGTGAGTTAAGAGAAATGAGTGAGGGATGGTTGCCCTCTAAAACAGGAGCTAGCTGCAAGAATGAAATTTTGTCAGGAGAGCAGGGAAATAAAGTTCAGAGGTGTCCTGCTCACCTGGGGTGGGGTCTACAAAAGCCAAAAGGGGGAAGGCTCAGTGAAGAAGTGTGAGCCTATACAATTCCCCCTGATTTTTGCTGGAGGTAACAACAATCTGTCACCAATGTGGGTTAGACATGACCTCTTTGGACTGGCAGCAGGTGTTAAAAATCTCCTAAGGGCCCAAGAGTTCAAGTGGGTTCACTGAACGAGCTGAGGCAGGAGCACTGTGGGAGAAGGGGAAGATGTTTAGGGAAACACAGCCCAAGGAATTAAGGGGTTTATGCTTTGTGGACATTTTTAAATTTTTTTTCCCTCTGAGCTGAACACAAGCCAAAAGGACGGGCTGGATCTGATTGCAAATAAAATATCATAGAATGCCATGGAATGAAGTGGAATTACATTTTGTAGAATTTAACGGGATGGAGTGTAATGCAATTGAATGGAATGAAATGAAACCTCATAGAATGACATTGAATGGCATGTTATGGCATGGCATAGAAAGAAATGGAATGAAATGAAACCTCACAGAAGGGCATGGAATGGCATGGAATGAAATGCTACCTCATAGAGCAGCATGGAATGAAATTGAATTTCATAGAATAAAATTGAATGAAACCTCATACAACGTCATGGAATGCAACAGAATTAAACCAAATTAAGAGGACTGGAGTGGAACGGAATGGAATGGAATGGAACGGAATGGAATGGAATGGAATGGAATGGAATGGAATGGAATTGAATGGAATGGAATGGAGTTCTTGCTCTTGATGGAGTTCTTGCTCCTGCACTCTTTGCAGAAATCTCTTCACTGATGCCTCTTGAAGGTCAGTAATACGAAACCCAAATACTTTGTCTTCTCTGTTACTCCTGTCAGATACCCATTCATTGTAAAGATCACTAGGCAGCATCAGCATTTTCGTTCCATGTACTGAAACCAGATTTTTGAGAAGTAATGCTACAGTCCCGCTCCCAAGGATAAAATGGGAGAGCTTCTAGTGACTGTTCCTGAATAGCTCCCACAAAAATAAATATAAGTAATAAGTAAGTGCCTGTATTGTGAAGCCTTGATTCTCACTCTGGCATAGAGAGCTGCAGAAAAGGGCAGCAGAGTAGCGCTCCCAGTGGGGAAAGATATTTGAGAATTTGGAACAAATTATGGTACTTAACAGACTTTGTGCGTCATTTATGTTTACATCATGTGATTTATTTTTACAAAGCCTCAGAATTCATTTTCCAGGTAGAAAATACTTCTGTCTTGCAGCCTTTCTATTTAACCATTGACATGACTCGTCTGCCTTTATATCTTATTGACACTGAATGAATATTTGTGAGTAGCAAGAATTTCCTTTAATTCAAACAAAGTAGTATTTGAGGAGGAATAGTGAAAAATCTTTTGCAAAAATTGCCTCTGATTTTTAAAGACCTTCACATTATGTCCTTTTTAGATATTTAAGTGGTGCAATGCTCTGATAGGCAGTAGACTGTAGTTTAAAAAACAACCTTGAAGGTATAAATCCTGGAGGATGTTTGTATTTCCATCAGAGAAAAATGTCTCAGGCTTTTAACAAATTAACAGTGCCTCACAGTCACTGGGCTGAAGCTGCTCAACACAGAAGCAAGTCTGTTTGGGCTAGTTGATGAGGGTGTCAAGACTAGGATTACAGCAATAAAACCTATTTGAAACATACACATCCATTTTGCAGAAAAGTCAAAGAGTTCAGGAAGTGAATACTTTCATAAATAAAGAAATCTGCAAATAGTGAAGGAAGGACTCAGGTTCTCAAGGATAACTTTCTAAAAATTGTGGGCAAAATGTGTTAGAAGGGAAAAATATGTCTAATTTTGTGGGTTGAGGTGAAACAGGGATTGTACTTCATTTTCTTTTGCTTAGAGAGCCTGTTATGCAGATAAATTGGGGGTTGTATCCACTGAAACACATTTATAGGGGCAACAGCTGAAGCAGCATGTTCGAGTTTTTTGGAAGGAGAACCAGGAATAGACCTTGAGGGAGCTGGGTTTTACTCAGCTCCAGCTGCTTGGTAGTTAGTATCTTGTATAAATCTCATTTTGTTTACAGAAAAAACCCAAAAGATCATTACTTTGCAGGCATAACTTCTTCCTACATTTTTGTTAGAAATCTGAAGATCAGATATTGTTTTGTTAAGTACCTATCCCCTCTCCAGTGACTAGTGGGTCACTATATCACCAGTATAAATTGGCTTGGGTTGGGTGAACCCATCTGCAGATAAATAGATTACAAAGACAGCAAATTTTCCTGCTGCCTAGTACAACCTGATTAAAAGAAGCCTTCCTTTTTTTTTTTTTAAGGTTAGATTAATGTGAGACTGGAGAAGCAGGTAGGAGAGCAAGACTATATCAAGGAATTGTCTTCTCGCAAGCTGGGGTGCTTTACAGCAAACAGCCCCTTGCAACTGGCAACATTTTCCAGTTTCCAGTGCTTTATGCAGACCTGCAAACCAACACCTGAACCCAGGAATATATAAATAATAGAAATGTGCCATGCAGGCCACGGTCCTCATATGCTGGCTCACACTCTCAGACAGGACCTTGTGCAAGCTGCCCCCTTTGACTGTCCTCCTTCCCGTGTCTTTGACACAGGCAGCAGGAACGAAGGCAGCAGATCCTCCAGCTGAGTTTTCTTTGCTATTTGCAACAGCTAAACATTTACAAAACTCCCCGTCTAGTTTATTTCCAAAGTGTAAGAAGACATGACTCCTTATAAACATTTCTGCTGGCAGTGTGTTTGCTCTCTTATTGGCACCATCACTGATGGAGGAATATCCTGTCTTGAAATGTTTAAATGAAAAGTTAGGACTAGTTTAATCTGGCCTTGTTTGCAAGAATTTATGTGGATTTTTTTTTTTTTTTACCAGCTCCATACTTATTTGGCAGTAAGTAGTGTCTAAGTATCACAGAATTCTCAGACACAATTCATAGGCAGTATTTTTTTTTGCTCTGTTGGAGACACTTCAGACAAGATGCATGACAAACTCAATGTTTTGCTGTGAGGATCCCCTCCAGACAGGCTGCAGATAGCCAACCAGCATTCATAAGAAAATGACACTGACTCAATTTTTTCTGGTAAAGAGAAGGGCAGATTTCCACTGACAAATGTGATGGGCCATTTGGAAGGGCAGTCTCTAACTCAGGTCAATCCTCAGTTGGATACAAATGGTGACCTAAATTTTTGGGGAACTCAGTGGTAAGTGTTTTTCACAACAGGTAATCATAAAGCGAGGGCCTTTATCTGAACCTGTTTTCTGGATGTTTGGTAAGGATGACAAAGATCTTCCCTTCCATGGCAATGAGCCTATGTAGTCTCCATGTCTCATGCCATGATCCTATGATAAAGGTTTTACGTAGTGGTAGACTTCCAAACCAGTGTGACTGATGCCAAATGCTGCTCTGACAATGTTTCATTTTAATATAGTAAATCACTTCCAGCATTGTGGTGGGCCTTGAAAGTCATTTATTCAAAATCTGGCAGCAGCCAAGTAGAATCAAGTGATTTTCATAATGTATTTTAAATGAAAGTCATAAAGAAAAATTACTTTTATTAAGTGCTTGAAGAGTGCTCTTTCCCAATGCCAATTCCTTTGAAAATGTATATGCTGACTGGATAACAATACCTTTTCCTGAGAAAGTGCTGTCATCTGCTATGAGATAAATCTATTTTTTGTGGTTGTGGAGTAGAGTTGGTTACATTGCTTGTTTCAAGAAAATTATCCAATTCATCTTTTTTTATGACTACATTTTTTCTGACTGGGATCTATCATTACTTGAGTGCTTGTACAGAACTCAAATATTTTCTGATGAATCATTTTGTTTTTCCACATTCTCCCTCTCTATTTGTCCTTCATCAGTTGTCATAAAAAATTAGCAGGCTTATTGTATGAGGCTATTTACTCCTGTTGTTTAAGTAACTTTCAGAAAATCATCAGTTCAAAGCAGAGCTTATCAGGAATTCCCTGAAATGCTTTTGCTTTCCAAATCAAATATATTCCCTCAGGAATTCATGTGTGTTGATGAAATTTTCATCTGATACCTGTCACAGGGAGAAACTGAAAAAAATAGCCTGGTGCATGGGTATCCACCATCCCAGGTCAAGTCCCTGGGCTGTAAAGTCATGGATTTTACTTCAGATGGTTTTGTTGGGTTTTGTTTGTTTGTTTTGCTTTGGTTTGGTTGGTTGGTTTTATTGTTAGGAGAGAAAGATGACATAATTGCAGGCTGCAATTGCTCTCCAACCTCTGTTCCCCGAGTCAGAAATACCAAAAACTGCACAGATGCAGGCAGGTTTGACACTCTGCAGATGTGTCAACCAAACAGCCTAGAGCAAACCTAGAAGCCAAGAAGAAACAGCTACCAGAGGGTCTTCCTGGATGGCTGCAGTTAGCAAGGGATTCATTTGCTGAGACAGTTCCCACCCTGAGCTATAAATTCCCAACTGGAAAAACAAATGGGTGTTAACTACGCAGCCTGTGTGCACAGCAGTGTGTCAGACACCTGAGCTAGCTGCAGGTAATGCAGAAATGCAAGCACAGCAGCACTTCTATGCAGGGCAGGGACAAGCAGGAATGCCAGCTCCAGTGCCAGGGGGTGGCATGACAGGCACGTGTGACCAGCAAGCCACTGAGACTGCTTCTGCTTGCAGAGCTGGGCATTTTAGCACTTGCCCCATAGCAACATCTCTGTGCATGACACCACTGCCCACCTACCATGGCTCTTGGTGCCTGAGAGAGTAAGGGCCATATCCTGTCACAGACACATTTTATGAAAAATACTTTCCTTAGGATTTTTTTCTTCTGAGAAGCTGAGAGGCCTCAGAAACAAAATGTAAACAATGATTATCTGCTGCTGTGGAATGCAACAGGTGGATCTGTGATTGGTCTCATGGGGTTGTTTCTGATTAATGGCCAATCACAGTGCAGCTGTCTGGACTGTCTGTCTGAGACACAAGCCTTTGTTATCATTCTTTTTCTATTCTTAGCTAGCCTTCTGATGAAATCCTTTCTTCTATTCTTTTAGTATAGTTTTAATAGAATATATATCATAAAATAATAAATCAAGCCTTCTGAACATGGAGTGAACATTCTCATCTTTTCCCTCACCCTAAGACCCCTGCGAACACCATCACAATATCTGCTCCTTCTTATGAGTCTTGATTGGTGTCCTACCTTTAAACAGGTCAATGTTTTCTCCTCCTCCATCTTCCCTGAATTGTTCTTGTTACAAGGACAGCAAACCACCCTGTGTTTGCTCCTCCAGGCAGCCATTCTCTCCTGCCTGCCAAGGCAGCCCTTCTCTGGCCAGGGGACGTCTCACTCTCCCTCTCACTTGGACATATGTCCAATTCCCTAAGCCTTTTGGTGTTTAACAGGCATTTGGATGATGCCTCCAATGACCTGCTTTAACTTTTGATCAGGCAGTTGGACTGGATGATCTCTTTAGGTTCCTTCCAAATGATAATGATATAATCTAGTCTTGCTACACAGAGATGTTTAAGCCATTTGAGCTCAAAAATTTTCAATCCAGTTGAATAGCTGGATGCAAGTCAGTTGGACACTGAAGAAAACCATAAAAAAGAGCAAATTTGGTTATATTGGATGATATTTTAAGCAAATATATGCATTCTAATGAAAATCAGTGTCCCTTGAACAGTTTTGTTCTATGTTTGCCTAGAAACATTATCTTTAACCCTTTCCTCTGAAAATTGGGCTAGATCTATTGGCCCAAACATAACACAATATTGCTGCTTTTTATTCACTTTCTTCATCCATGCATTGAGTTGATCTTATTTCTGGGCTTCTCCAGTTACTGTTAACATCCTTTTTGTACTAAATAATTCCATTGTCTACTATGTTGAAGATACTGCTTCTTGCCTGAGATAAACTGCTGAATAATCATTGTCTGAAAGGGAATGGGGCTTGAAAGGGCAGGGATACAGTTCTTTAAAACTGTAGAAATTGCCAAGCAATTGCTATTCCCCAGGATCACCCTGCTGCGGCTGTTTCTCTCATTTGTTTGCCAAGAGAGCACCTCACTCTTATTTACTCTTTCTTTGTGAAAAGTGGTCACATCAGCCTGGGTATTTTATAAGTCCACCCTCTCCTAAGTAAAGTGTAACATTTTTCAATGCTCCTTATGTTCTGATTTTAATCTCTGATGTTCCCAAGTGCAGGAATATAAATTCCTGTACAAAGGGATAGCTGTCAGGAGAAAGTCCTTTAATCTAGTAGATAAAAGTCTAACAAGATCCACTGGCTGGAGGTGGAAGCTAAATTGTAGCTAATCTGAAATTAAAGGCCCAGGTTTTTGCCTTTTTCTTTATTTTAGCAATATAGTTAATAATTTAAACATCTCCTGGTGGTGGCAGATAGTGAATTTGTCATCACTTCAAACACTTAGCAAGGCAAAGCAAGGGGCAGTGATTCAGCCAGCTTTTTTTAGCCATGTAATTCAACGCCTAAATTAAGGGACCAGTCTCTCTAGTCCTTCTAAAGTCCAGAGAGAAAGGGTATTGAATACAAGACAAGGGGGATGCAGAGAAGAAGCCTAGCAGGTGATCTAAACATCTCTGCTTGGTGAACACAGATTATAAAGAACAGAATAGAATAGAGCAGTTGAAAGGGATCTAAAATGACCATCTAGTCCAACTGCTTGACCTCTGCAGGGCTGGCCAAGAGCTAAATCATAATGCTGAGGGCAGTGTCCAAATGCTTCTTAAACATGGACAGGGCTGAGGCATTGAGCACCTCTCAAGGCAGCCTTGCTGTGCTATGGATTAGCACTAGGCAGCTCTTCTACATGTGGATGGCACAGATACAGGGTCAGTGAGGCCTCGCAGTTTGATCAGGCCTTGACAAAAAAGTCCTCCCCCATGCCTCAGTTGTCCCACAAGAGCTGTGGGAGAGCTGGGGATGTGCCTGCATGCCCTGCCCTGATCTGTAGCATTATTGTGCATGGCCGAGGCTGCAGGGGCACAGATGGAGAAGGTGCTGCAGAAAGAGGGGACAGATGTGGGCCTGCTGCAAACCATGTTCTCCTTGAGTGCTACCCAGGCTGCCCAGCACTGCTTTCCCAGCCCAGGCTGAGTCAATGTCAATGCTGACACCACAGAAACCTGCTCACTACAGCCACCTTCTTACATACCACGTCCTTGTGTCTGCTTGCACACCAGTCTGCTTTCCAAATCTATGACAAATAATGGGGAGGTCTCCTTCTCCTCTTTTCTCTATGCTTCCACAAAGGACAAAATCCTACTTTTGTTCCTTGTTAAACATCAAAGCTGAGAGCAAATAGGGAAAATCTGCTTGGTTGGACTCTGAGGACTGTAAAAGAGATTATATCTTCCTTTTTTTTTCTTTCTTTTTCCCTGCTGCACAGAAATCAGCCTTCTATTTTGCATACAGCCCATATCCACTCTCTCAGTACTATGCCATGGCTGATGCCAGCCAAAGTTTGTCCTCTGGTGAAAGACCTTCAGCTGAGCCTTCCCCATATATAAGATAAATTATGGGTAAAAATGTAACTGGGCATTTCTCTCTCTTTTTTTTTTTTTTTTTTTTAGGCACTAAAGGTAAGGTGGAATTTTCAAGCTGAGAGGTAAATAATACTTGAAAAATGCTTCCCTCAAGAGTGGGGAAAAAGTCAACACACAATCTAAACTTCTAATAGTTCCATGTGACAGCCTAAATGTGGGGGAGAGTCTTAAGGAGTGTGAAACAGCCTCAATCTCTTGCCTGGTACAGAGCAGCTGAAGACAGGCAATGATGATATACACATAACAGATCTGTATTTTGCCCTGAGCAAAGCTGTTCCTGGCTAACCAGAGAGCAGCAGGAATATAACTTCCTCCTTCTTTACATTTCAGAGATTGGAAAGGCAATGTATCAACAAAACAAAACCAAAAAGATACAGAAAAGGAGAGAGACAAGAGCACAGAGGAGGCCCGGAGGGAAAGAAAAATATTCAAATAATGGAGTGAGGGTGAGGCTGGCAAACTTTGTGGCAGTGAAACAACAGATGGACTGTAGTTTTAGTGATTCATCACACAGATGGTTCAGCAGATGGATTCTGTTGGGTTCATACAGCTTAGGTGGAAATATCAGCTGCTGATTTTGACAGGCAGGGCAGTTTCAGCAGAGGCAGTATCCTTGCTTTGCCTTCCCTTGAACATGTCCTGCTCTCCCACAGGCTGGCAGTGCAGGGACAGTGCTGAGTGCCACAGCTTTGGCCTTGCACTCCTTACGTGCCACACAGCTCAAGACTTTCTCTCTCTGTTTTAGGAAGGAAAAAGTTTGCTATGAGTGGATTCACTACCTCATTTCTGCCACCCAGTCAAGTGACAAATGCTGTTCCTTGGGAAACAAAAATGTCTACAGATTGTGATGATTTCTATCTATGAAACTTCTGTCAGCCTGGATGGCATTTCTGACAGAGTGTAACTTCTCCAAGGGATGAAACATCTTCCTAGTTTCACTGTGGGGGTTTAGATTCCCAAATACCCTATCAGCATTAATGCAATAAAGAGGAATTAAAGCACAATAAAATTGCTAAGATACAACAAAACATCTCCACTTGAATGTCTTACTTGTGGATGTTCATGGGACTTGTGGATATGTAGACATGTATATTTTGGACCATCTTTACCCTAAAATACAGCTCACCAGTTAATAAGAAGGACAAGCATATAAACAAAATTAATTGGTTTACATACAGAGGTCATATTGCTTGTACTCTTCTCAACAGTCTGTCTTGGCCTCAGATTTCAGTTTCCTGATACCAAAGCTCACAGGAATAAGAAAATCTTCAAGCAGATGTGCAGTAGATTGCACATAAAACCTCTTCATGTCTGGTCTTTAAATAAAGGTAGAGAAAATGTAAGCAGCTGAAGGAAGGCAATGAGTAAAGAAATGTCAAAGTGGGGGTGGGAAGAAATAACACAAGTGATTTGGGTCAAGATCACTTCTAGAGAAGGGCAGTGGAACAGATCCTGTTAGGGGTCCATAGAGTGTACTGTAGGTTTTGGATTTGGATAGAAGCTGTCAGTGTTATTAAGAGAGAAATATTATCACTGACATCAGGGAGAGTCTAGATTATGAGCTACAAACTGAGGCAAAAGTGCTATTAATGAGGTAAGACCCAGATATGCCTGGAGATAACAGCTGACCGACTTTGTCACTCTACTTTCTCCAAAGCAGCAGGAGATGAATTTTTTTTTCTTGGTAAATAATAAGGCTTTTGAAAAATTAGTTGAATATGGGTAAGATTTGAAATGTACTTTTTTTCTTTTTAAGCCAGGAGAGCAAGAAGAAATTAAAGAAAATAATAACCTTCTAAAAAATATTCTCAGCATTAATTAAAAGAATTCTTTCTGAAGGAAAAAAGTGCCCTTTTTAGCAAGGATATCTATGTCTAGAGTTGAGGGCACACAATAAGAAAGTAGGAATTGCTGAAAAACCCCCCGAACTTCATAAAACAACTAAGCAAGCAAATAATAGCATGGACACCTTTCAGGTTGCTGTTTCACTTCCCACATCACCTTTGTCCCCACCACATATCCTGGAACATCCACATAGCACTGTGGACACTTAGAGGAGGCTTCCAGAGGCACTGAATTGCAGTGCTACTCAAAGTTAAAGGCACATTTTGGCAGAGTGCACAAGAACCACTTTTTCACTCTTTTTCTGCTTTATTCCACCTTCTTCCTTGATGACAGACCTCAGAAGATGTCCAAGGCTTCCAGATAAGAAGTGTTGCCCCTTTTCTTCTTCCACTGATGAACAGGATCACTGAGTTAGGAATATCATCTGAATTCCTGACTTTCATCCTGAATTCCTGAATTTCATATTCCCAGCAACACAATTTACAAATGGCTATTGCCATTCCCTGCAAGGAGACATGTACTCAGTGTGTGGAGTTCAGCCGGGAAGGAGAACAATGTGTCTGCTCTCAAATCCAGTAACAGTGGAGGCAGTCTAGAAAGTTCTTGCCTCCCACTTCTGAGGCCAAGTTTTCCACCTTGATACTGCCTTGCATTTTGCCAAACTCAATTCCCTTTTCCTCCCTTCTTTCTCCTGCCCTACTCTAAATAGAATTAAAATGAAACTTGCGAACACTGTGTGCAGCTTCAAACAGCAGCAAATCAAGAAGAAGCACAACTAATTGTCAATATAAATTTTTGTTTTGCTTCCAAGCTTTCACGCCTCTCTCCATTGAGCTGCTTTTTTTCTGCTTTTCCTGCAAAAAAAAAAAAAAAGAAATCTCTTGCCCTGTCTCCCAAACTCTCTCCGATTATATATATTGCTATTTTACAGTTTATTATTGAAGTGTCTTAATTATGCAAACATTCTGAGAAAGAAAACTGGAGTCCACAACATAAGGCTAAGAAAAGTTTCCCATTTTTTGATCTGAGATATCCTTACGCCTATTAGTTAGCAATCAAGCTTTTTAAAGTCCCATGTTTTTAGAGAATTGACTGGTTATAAGGTGAGATGAAGGGGAAAATAAATATTTAATTTGGAAATGTCAAATCTAGTCAGGCTCCATAGAAACAAATGTGACATCAGTCCAGAGGGAGCTTTCCTTGGTATCTGAGCTGGCTAAGAAAGAGAGCTGCTCAAACTGACCCTAAATAAACACACCTTGTTCAACAAGCTAGAAAACACAAAATGTCTCTTTGCCCTTAACTGGATATTTGCTTTAACAAAAGTGAGGAGATAGGACAGAGTACAAATCTTCTCACTAGAAGCCAAAGATTTTGACAAAAGAAGTTTCCTCCACTATGATGGTTTTGCATCTTAGGCATGAATTTTTCAATCACACTGTATCATTCTCCTCTCTTCTCTTCAGATTATCTCACTGCACCATAGCAGTAGAGACAGCTTCATGCTTCACAGGAGTAAAAGTGCTCTGGCATTTAGGGTGTGAAGGAATGTTTCGTTTCATTCCGTCCAGTAGGAAATACAGAGAAGTACTGTGCTCCTTTTTCAAATATTAACACCTTCATTTTCATTTTGGTAGGAAGTGGCCTCCACACCAAGTGCTCAAGTGGTGAATTTTCAAAGGCAGAGTGTCTTTTTCTCAGAAACCCAAGCAGTGAGTGTGTTGTCACAGCATTTCAGCCAGCCAGGGTTGTGAACTGCTAAGATGGGGACAGAAGCTGTTGCAGTTTTGCAACAGAGCACTAGCCAGCTGAAATACTTTTATTCAAACATAAAGCTACTGGGAAACAGTGCCAGGCACAATACAGTTCAACTAAATCTTACTCCTGTTACAAAACTCCTTAGTTTTGGGAAACTTTTGTTTTATGTGTGCCAAATGGAAGAAAATGAGCCTGAAAACTAACAGAGCCCTGAGACTGTCCCTCCCAGATCTGCAGAATAACACAGAAATTTGGTGTATTTGTGTGCAGGGAGAGCATGCCTGGGAGCACAGGACTGGACAAATTCAGCCGTTCACTGATCCACACTTAGTGAAACAAGCAGGCAGAATTATTCTGCAAATGTCTGAGGCATGGATGAGAAAAGCAGCTCTCTCTGGCCTTTTATATCAGAAAGGAGATGAAAAAGACTCTGAAAGTGGCCTCCAGATGACAAGCCTTCTAGCACAAAAGCCCCTTAGAGATGCATAGCATATCCTTCAGCTGAGCCTTTTAGTGAGTTCAGTCTCCTGATGGTCCTTACAAGTGTCAGAAATTGTGACCATCTTTTTTCCTCTAGGTCTCAGCAATGATAGTTCAGCAAGTTTCCTGGGGGAAGGTTCATTCCTGACTGTTTGTGATTAGCAGCTAGAGCACTTTCTTTTTCTTCAATCCCATAATTTTCCCCAAAGATGTTAACTCCAAGGCTGAACCTGCTTCTTTTTCATACAAAGGGGTATTGAATATTTTGCCATAATGTATTGTAATTTTCCCTTGAAAGGATATTTCATTGTACAACTCAGCACATAAAAGTTTGAGAACTCCAGAATTAACATTTATCTTTGATACCTTGGTTTGCCTTCCCATGGCTCAAACTTTAGGACATTATCTATTAATAGTTAACATTTTGGCTCCTCCTGGATCTCTGTTTCACTCATTGAATGGCTAATTCCTCATTTTTCTTTCCTTTTCACTTCTGGTGAGGCCTGATTTAATGCATAAAAGCTCTTATTTACTGCAATGCTTCCAAAACCTCCCCTCAGGATAGAAATAGCAATTTTGCAATGTATCACTACCAAGTTGGACATGTGCACACAATGAATATTCATTAATCCTCCCTGAAAGAACACTTTGTGTAGGGATGTGCTTTTTCTGCTTGAACTTTCACCCAAACTGCACGGGGATGCAATGCTGGGGATTTGTTCATTGGAGGTACTGCCAGCCAGCACACAACAGGAACTTTGAATTTTCAGAGCAATTACTAATTATTAACAACTAATATTTTTTGTGATGGAGATCTGAGCAACCTGGTCTTGTAAAAGGTGTCCCTGCCCCCAGCAGGGGGCTTGGAACTAGATGATCTTGAGGGTCCCTTCCAAGCCAAGCCATTCTGTGACTCTATGACTCTATGACTCTATGACTCTACAATTATAGGATTCTATGACTCTATGATTCTATAGTTATATGTTTCTATGATTCTATGATCCTATGATTTACACCCTGTTCTAATCCATGCAGATTACAAACTTGGATCCATTTGCAGATGGGATTTCAGCACGGCTGGGTGTGACCTACCTCTCCTACCAAAGCAAAAATGTGATCAGAATAGATAAAAGTCACATTTAAGTGACAAAAATTGCAAGCCTGCAAGCAGATTAAACATACTGCTCACATCTGTAGTGTCTTGGGATGTAGAAAGGAAACAGGATATTGGATCACAAACACAGCAGAAAAGAATGAGAGTGAGGTGTGCTGACCTGGGCACAGAACAGAGATGTTAAAGCCTTCAGAGGATCCTTCTGCTCTACATATTTATTCTGTGTGTGTCTGTGTTCTCTTTCTCTCCCCCTTTCCTGGAGGCAAAATGATATGAGCAATGTTTTCTTATGCTCTGTGTTAGCTAGGCTGTGTGTTTCATTATTGATAATAGAGTCTATGAAGTATACATTATATCTGGGATGGCTTGGGGTTTATTGGGTTTTTGTTTAGTTGGTTGGCTTTTTTTCAATTCCAGGTCTGGGTTCTCAACCATTTTTTAAAGTATCTTGTACCATAACTATGTCTTTCTCCCAAGCTATCTGCAGTACTTCCTGCAGCTAAGAGATGGGTTAGAAAAATGAACTCGCTGTGCAAGTTGCCAGATGCACATCTGATGATCTAATTGTTTCCAGTTGAGAACAGACCCATAAATCAGGCTACCAGCATTTCAGAAACTTGTCCAAACCAAGGGCAAATGACAAGGCAGTCACTTCTCTCCCCACTATGTACCTTGTATTGCTAGTGACAATGGATACACGACAGGAAAGACCTGATTCTCTTCCTGCTGATGCTCCTTAAACCCCAGAAATATTTTTCCACTTACTTATTGTACTGTTCCTAAGTGTGGTTATTCTCCACCTTGCTGTTGTGCGTTGCCTTTCCAACTCGAAGAACTTTGGGGCAAGACTGTGAATTTCTTTGTATATTTTAACTCCTGTACTTTGATGCTCTGAATTAATTACTTTTGGACACTATCTGGGTGATGCCGCAGCTTGTGACTGTGGACAGAAGCACAACCAGGTGCTATAATGACTATGCCTGAATTGTACAGAGAAAAAAACCCTACAAATTGAGGTTTTGTAGAATTCTGTGAGTCCAGGTGCCTGGGAGGAGTAAGGTTTGGAGTTAAATTGCTTTGAATTCATTCAATTTTAGAACACTGCCATCTTGGCCAATACTGTCAAGAGCAACTGTGGTAAATACTGCAGGTTCTGGTCAGGTATAGTCAAAATAATGCCTATACTAGAGATTTATGCTCATAAAACCAGCAAATTCGTGACTGTTTGGTATGGAGACTAAACCCCCCTGGATCTTTGAAGGAAACAAGTCAAGTATGTCAAGATCCCTGGATCTCCGGGCCGGGAATTGGACTTGATGATCCTTGTGGGTCCCTTCCAATTTAAAATATTCTAGTCTAGCCCAGTCCAGTCTATAAAAATGCCAGCAAGAAAAGAGAGACTCGACCATCAAGACAGCACAGCATTATCTATGTGAAATGCAGCTCCTGACTAAAGAGTTTATTTGGCATGTGAATATATTAAACATCAATGTAAGGTATCACAGTACTAAAAGCCTCCTGTGTTTGCTGTATCTTTACAATATAATGTACAGGTTTAGCAAAGAGCTGTAGTGTGGTCTTCACAACCGTATTTGGTGCTGTAATTTATTAAATCAGTCATAACAGTGCAAAATCTGAAGGCCCATACTCCACCCAGTGATTTTTAGACACATCCCAAAGAGTCTTGAAGGGGAGCTCAGTCAGAGACCTTCATGTAGGTGCTGGACAGAGAGATGAAGATGTTAGATATTTACAAGACATTTTTTAACTCACCTTTTGGTTTGGTAAACTGAGGCCAAATCTCAACTCTGTAAACTCTGAAGGGCTCATGCATGATATGAGAAGCGTTCCAGAGCCTCATTTCCTTCCAGAAATGGTCCTTTTCACCCAGAAATTGTGCCACCCAGAATGCATATGCCACAGCTTGTTTATTTGCACAAATAGAAATACACATCTTCCCCAACTTTCCTTCAGTTTTTGCTGACACTTGCTTTGATTGCTTAATTAATTTTGCATTGTTTTTCCGTTCTCTTTTTTTTTTTCTGAAAGAACTCCCCTTCTAATATGATCAGTCCTATGAATCCTAAGTTTATTATACGAGAAAAAATCAATGAAAAACAGGACTTAAAAAAGACTGGGCTTCTCACTGAAAAACTGCAAATCTCTCACCAAAAAATACCTGACCAGAGGTTATATTGCAATTTCTTTATTTGAGCACCATGTTACAATTAATCAGCTTTTTTTTCCAGCCCACCTCAGAGTTTTACTACAGAAATTGATTTTGAGATGTGAATTATAAAGAAATAGCTCCCATGGCTTTATTAAAATCCACCTAGATTGGATGCTCTCCCTGCAGTCATTTGTCCTGGTATCTTCTCAGAAAAGCAACTGCATTCAGTTTTTTGTTTGCACAACTTCTGAAGATTACCTTAATTTTTCTTTCTTGATTTCCACTAAATATTTAACAGCTTGTGTTTAATGCCAGAACTCCCACATTATACCTGATCATTTCATATCTGATGGCTTTAATTCCAAGTTATTGGAATTAATTGACAGCGCATGTATTTCAGCTATCATTTAGAACAGTCGGCTTGGAAGGTGCTGCAAGTAACCATTAACCAATGGATAAAATGGTTTAAACTGCCAACACAGTGTAAGAACTTGTATCCTATCCACAAACTAAAGTTTATTTCTGAACTGTTTTGGTGGTTTTGAAATACTAATGATAGTCACTCAACTGTTGCCTGCAACTTCACACCGGGTGATATAAATCAGAGAATTGTGTGCTTCTTCAGATGTAGATGTAGCACAGTCATTTTCATACCTTCAAAATGCTGATCAAAAGGAGAAACAAATATATGCTACAGCTGGCACCCTGAATTATGCTATGTGAAGTAAATACTCACATTTGAACACAGTTACTTTGAACCCAGTGAGCTGGAGTGAGAGAGGTTGAATGTATTAGGGACAGAGAATTGTATTTTATTTGCAGCAAATAATTATTCAGGCCTGGTAGAATTTATTTTCATCCCTATGCTTTTCATATTGCCCTCTGCCCTTAAAAATCTACTCTCAGACTACTGTCTCTGCTGAGATGAAAAAGAGCTTGTAGCAAATGACTTTATTTACCTGTGGCACCATGAAGCTGTTCTTGAGTTATTCTCCATTTTAATGGCAATGAGTAGACACTGTTGACTTCAGGCATTGAACTAAATAATTTAACCATGATAGCAGCACTAAACTTAATATAATTATGTCCTGTTAAAAATGCAAGGTTATAGTCTGCTGTCATTGTATTATAATTAAGGCTGTAAGGACTCCTCTGCCCTGCACAGAGTAAAATAAAAATAAAAATAAAAAAAAAAAAAAAAAAAAAAAAAAAAAATAGAACTACAAAATCTTCATAGCAACAAGAGCACATCACTAACAGCTCTGACTTTATATCTTTCCAAAATGAGAGTTTAAAATGAGAACCTGCAGCAGGGCTAGAGACTACAACAACAATGGAGAAGTACATAGCTTCAGTGGCAACACAGGCTGTCTTGTACACTGTGTGTCAGGGGATAAAAGGCTTTGTATCTTCCTCTGCTGCCCCAAGGATAAATTCATTTTACCTGATTCATAAAAAGTGATCCAATCTCACCAGTCTTCCCTGCTTGGGAGTCCAGCAAGATACAGAACAGATGACTCAGGGGAGAGAATGAAGTTATCAATTATAAACACCTTCCTCTTCCTCCCCAGTATTTGCAGTCCCAAGTATTTAAGAAAACAAACATCTTAGAGCTGCTTGTAGGTAACATTAGTGACACTGCTTGGAGAGGGGCACAAGAGCTGCCTTCCACCCTAACTAAATGTTAGTGTGGAAGGTACACATGACCAGCCTCTTACTATTGTTTTGCAAATGTAATGGTTGACATTTGCAATACATTATAAGTAATGTAATATGTAAAGAAAGATATAGAAGCAAAATCCTGGTACATCCTCCTGCATATTTGCTGAAAATGTGACTACAGTGTTCCTATTATGTGTTCCTAACACAGTTTAGAATCTGAGGGAAAGGGAACAGAAGTGTTCTCTTCAATACAAACACATGATTAAAAGACATGGACAAGGTGCACAGGGCTGTGAAGTCTCTTGGTGAAGCCAGGCTGCACTGACTGGTGTCGTGGGCCCAAAACAAGGGGAAACATTTATGGCAGGCTGTGCCAACTCACACAGGCCATACTCAGGTCCCAGAGCCCATTGCTGACACTTTCCTTCTCTCTTCTAAGAATAAATAAACAGACTTGCTCTTCCTTACAGCATGGGGCCCAATCACCAACAGGTGCTGGCATGATTTCCACTGGACAATGTTCACATCCCAAAGTACTCTAAAGAGTTTGTATTCTTTTGGACAACTTGTGGACTCTGCATGGTCAGGAGAAGGCATTCACAATGAAGCTGTGTGTGGCTTCTAGAACTTTATGAAAAGACTTTTAGCACCTGGTAGGTTCAGGCTGCTGGTGAGAAAAATTATATTTCTGACAGGTCACAAAACAATTGAAAGATTTATAGAGACATGGCTGAAGGGTTGTACTTGTGGAGGAAGGAGAATAATTTTTTTATTGCTTCAAGGAAACATTTTCACTGAAATGAATTACTGTCATAAGAATCAGAATGATTTAGCTAAGAATATGAGCACTCTACTAATGATCTTTTCTTACAGTGTTAAGAATAAATGTTCCATGGCCTCTGGCTCCAGATGAGATGCCTGTGACACAGGAGCTGCACAGGGCAATGCAGAGAAGGAACGTGAGCAGGTGCCACTATGAGGCTCTGTCCCTGGCTATTATACCACACTCTGGCTATTATACCTCACTCTCTACACCCTCCTGTAGCTAAGACATGTTCTTCCTGCAGAACAGTAAATCCCAAAGCAAGCCATCAGTGTGCACAAGAGAATTGTCTCCTGTGTGCTCTTGGACACCTATTATGGGGGAAAAAAAAGGAGAAAAAAAGAAGATTAAAGGGAAAAAAACCCAACAAACCAAACAATTTACTGCTCCATGGAGCAGGTTGGAAGATTTCACACAACCATTCCCTCCTCCAGTGTGGTCTTGCCTGACCTGAAGAATCCACTAGAAACTCCTGGATACAAATAATCTGAGAAGTGCTCTAGAGCACATCTGCTTCAGATACATCCCAGAAAACACAGTGCTGGCCACATGATTGTCTAATATCCTGTATGGAAGTCCTGCATTTTGTCCCTCATGTCTCACAGAACAGGCTGCTAACTCGTGCAGAATTCATGGTGGCTGTTTGAAGAAGTCATGTTCCACAGTGTTTGAAAACAGCACAGGTCAAGGCTGGTAACATGACTTGATGGAGCCTAATAGGTTTGTCCTGCAAATCTTTTGCAGCGTGTCTTGTTGGGGCTTTCTAAGATGAAGTCAAGCAGACAGCCCATTAGGTTTTGAATGTCACACCTCACCAAAAGGTATCCAGCTCAAAACTGTATCTAACTCTCAGAAGTGTTATTAACATGCAGACAGCATGTTTCCTGGTATGAAATGATGTATTTCCTTGCCTCTTAAATGAAGCATAATCTGGAAGGTATAATTTCAATAGATGTGAAGTAAACTTGGAGCTGTGGGTCATAAATCAATAAATAACTCAGCCTGCAGCCTCATGGTTTATTGATCCACAAGCTGTTTATCCCCCACCACCCACAATATATTCTACATAAGATGCAATTATTGCTGAATTACCCTTTTTTTGCATGTACATAGACTTAGACATCTCATCAGAACAAATACATATTGCAAAGAATCCTAGCAAGATGGTTTTGTTGTTTTTGTTAGTTTTAAAAGTGTATTAAATTCATTTGAGCCTTATACAATCCTCACCCAGCATATTCATTTGGTGATTACAATCACACCATTATTTTCATAACTTTGATCATTTAGGACTCGTCAGCCTGGGTGAAATAGATTGTGCTTGGCTTTTTCTGTCTGGGGAAGTGATGCAGCTCTGAGCAAACTGCAGGCTGAAGCCAAACTGAACTGATATTCCTGAAGTCAGTCTAAGTACAGTTTTTAGAAAGGGCTATCACTAAGGGAAATTCAGATTGTGCTACACATGAGTGCAGAATATTTTCAGTCATTTGGGAAAGAACAGTGGACTTGGTTCCATGTTTACTTTGAATTTCTGATCTCAAATATCAAGAAAATCTGTGGAACTGAGGAGCTGAGTATACCTATGCAAGGAAGGAATACAGTTCCCCAAAACTGTCAGCGCAGCAGATTGCAAGAGACACCGCAGCAGTCAGAGCAGCAGAGGCAAAAAGCAACAGCAAGAGGACACATGAGGAAACTCATGGAGAGTAGAGACTTAAATGAACAGGGAAATTATTCCCTGAAAAACAGAGACCCATGGATGGTTAGAAACAGCAAGAGGCAAAGCCTTCACTGGCAGTGCAGAATATTTAAGCAGGCCAACCCATCAGCCCAGGAGAGTCCAACAGGCAAGAATTTACATTTTGCAGCGGGCAGGTGCCCAGCAGTGGAAAGTAGCTGTTGGTACCCAGGGAAAGGCAGTGTCCTTTGTTTTTCCTGAGCTTTTAGCACCCAGTAGAAACCATGCAGCTACGTAGACAGAGCTGCTGCTCGAGCATGTGACCACCCAGGCTTCTGACTGTGGGATGGATGAAGGGATATTCTGAGAGGTGGAAGGTGATTCCAAGCAAGCCTGTGAGAAGGTGTGACCAGATTGATGACCTGCTCTGTTTGGTGGCTGAGCCACAGGAGGAGATGGCAAACCGAGCAGAATTCCAGAATCTGCCAGAGAGAGATTGGTCAGTGGAACTTTACACTGCCATCTCGGATGCATGGAAGCCAACTCAGCATGGGCACTATGGAAAAAGGCTCAGGATCTGCTTTGTGCCAGGAGAAAGGCAGATCTACAAGGGGTCAATAGAGGTGGAAGAAGGCTATAGCACAGGGCAGAAAGGGAAAGCCCTTCTCACCCTCTAAGACAGTGTTATAGAGTAGTTTTGTACCTTTGACAAAGCACATAAGGTAGAGGAGGAACCTATGCAAGAATTCTTGCCAAGGTCAGAGAGACCAACCCCTTACAACAAAACCTGCAACAAACCAGCTCCCAGAAGAAACAACAATGAGTCATGGTCATTGGTGGTTTTCTCTTTTTTGGAACAGAAGCATCCTTTTGCAGACAGGGCCCTCTTTTCGAGGAGGTTTGCTGCCTCCCTTGAGCACAAACTTTTATCACAAGACTGAAGAGCCTATCACAACCTTCAGATTATTATTCATTTCTATGCTTTCACATGAGTACTAATGATGGTGCTGAGGGAGGCTCCCACCTGGTGGATGAAGGGAAGGTGATGGAAAAAGCTTTTCTGCATTTTAGCTGATTTTGCAATTAGTTATAGTAGACTGATTTACGAACAGTGCCAGGCAGAAGAAATCCTATTTTAGCTCCAAAATTTGCAGTGTCATTCCCTTTTCTTTTAATTAAATGGTAATGATTTGTTTTATGACCAATATGGCACTATTTAATTGACAAATAGTACAATATTTTTTCTATTTTTTTCCCCTCTTGGAAGGGATAAAGACCTCATTACTCATCAGGAGAAAGGCCTTATAGTGCTAGCAATTACAGAAGCCTACATGGAAATGGGTCAGAAATACCTAAATCATTATGTGTGTCTGATAGTAACATTCCTGAATTGTTACAGATGCTGAAAATTTTCAACTCCCAGAGCTAACTCAGCTCTCAGCATCAGACAATCTATGCTTTCCTAGCTCAAGGCAACAGGATAATGGTGAGGGAAGGCCAACAATTTGTCACGTGTCCTGTTTTTTCTAATCTTCAAATGGGGGTATGGAAAATTGTATGCAGAACAGTGCATTAAAAAATTTTCACATATCACTGATAAACTAAGGGAACAGAGATTTTTTGCCTAACTGTTATATAAACTTTCAGGCACTCAACCTATGTATCAACCTGTATCCTTGTGTGAGAGTCTGATTCTTTCATACATACATCCAAATGGGTAAAGATCAGCAGTGGTAGTGTCTGTCATAGTGAAATACTTGCCTATTCCTCATTATGAATTTCGAGATAAGCAAGGGAAAATATAAGTTATGTATTTACATGAGATGTTTTGATTTATGCATTTAAAATAAATTTATCTTATCTGAAAATTGAAAAAAATGTCTCTACTGCAGCATCCCTTCTCCAGATATCCAATATATGAATTTCTGCATTATTACAGTCTTTAGTGTGGAAAAATTCTTCTGTGTTACAGAAAAGATACTGAAACCTAAAATACATGTAAGCCCAACAACTGACATCAGATCAAGCACTGAGAACTCCCCCACTCCTGACCGTATTTCATTTTGTGTTTGAGTTGCATCCAGTAATGATAACGAGGACTAACAGATTGACAGATGAGATTGTGTGATAGATAACTTGCAGTTTGTCATCTTGACAATTCACAGCAGTGAAACCAGCTGCTATTGCACTATAATGCATTACTTGCTCTGTCTTATTTATTATAAGCCATGCACAAACCATGCACATTTTTTACAGATCTAAACATTTCTACATCTGAAACTAGTAAGACAGCCCAGAGCAGTGCCCAAGAAGCCCAAGAAGCACCAGGTGCTGTAGCTGTTGATGGATTTCTGAAATCCATCATGGAATGAAAGAGCAGTGGGCAGAGGAGCCATTCTTTGTGTTTGGTTGGGTGGCAGGAACAACCTGAGACTGAGGACAGAGCCACTTGAGCTGATGTGTAAACAGTTTGTGAAGTGACAGGGTAATCCATAGCCCTGGTGTGGATTCACACAGCTGGTTACCCTGCATCTGCTCAGAGCATGGAGTGAATGATGGAGGCTTCTCCCAGCACTCTTATCCATTCACACATCTCCATTACGGCTGGACAGCACGTGTGAAAGTTATTTTATGGGAAGCTGAAAATAAAAAGAGGGGGAAAAGCTACAAACACCCAGCTACAAAAGAAATCAGATTAGGTACGCGTCACCTTGTGAAGTAAAGCTGTCAGTCACACAGGTTGAACTCAGGAAAGCTGCCACTCATCCTGATAGACCACAGGTATAAAAGACAGCGTGCTTTAGACAGTCCAGACTGTCTAAATTCAGCAATAATTGCATCTTATGACCAAGTCATGCATATGCTAAGCATGGCACAGTGAGTGGAAGAAAGGAGTGGCAAGTGTGGGACCCCACTACTGCATGACCCAGTAGAGCCACTGTTTCTCATTACAAATTGCTATCAAAGCATAAAGCCTACAACAATTGAATCATGCTAAATATGTATTGAGGTCAATGTACTTTATTAAAAAAATTAATTATACTTGCTATTTTCTCAATTAGTTGCTATGCACTTTAAATCTGGATTTTGTGTTTGTTTTTTTTCTTAGAGAATAGCATTCCATGCAACCAAATTAAAACCTCTTGGGCAGAGCTGTGGTATTGACTTATTTTATAAACCCCTTTGGAGCTCAAGTATTGATTGTTGTGCCTCGTTCAAAATATTGACTTTGTATATTCAATGTCATCTGTACCATAAAGCGATCAAATATTTTAATAGTCACATTATTGCTAGAACTGTGATGTGTTCCTCCAAGCTTAAAAGTGAATATTTGTCAGTGCTCAGAGCCTATTTCTACATAGAAACAACCACAGCATTGGAGAAAGGCTTAGTGAGATTGATCTGTAACCAGTAGAAGTTTTACATCTTCACATCGTGGGAGTAGAAGCAAAGGCCATGCATGGAAATAAATCAGAATCAAATGGATGTGCAATTTTAATTCCACAGTTTCATTTGAAACTGAAATAGATTTTCACCCAAGTTGCAATCATTAAAAATTTTGTATCCAGTAAGATACAATATTTTTAAAATATATTCATACTATCTAGAAAAGTTGTTTCCAAATCCTCCCACTGAAAAAGATCACCATTACAAGCCTAAGGTCCTCCTGTCCCAGTGAGATTTATGACACTTTTTTCTCCCCAAGAACAATTTCACTGCGCTGGAACAGATTATGAAGAGCAAAGATGATGATTTAAACCACTGAAACCTTCCATTCAGGACTGGATTCCCTTTTGTGAAGATATTCCAGTAAGTCAGGGGACTGTATTCAGCAGCAGTTTGATCAAGTTCTCAGGATCTAGCACAGTCCTCCTGTGTCATCTCTCCTGCCAAAGGAAAATAGCACTCTCCACTCACACTTCAGGCACTGGAAGTACAGAGCTCCCAATGCTTTTAAACCCTAAACCAAGCTCACATACACTGCTTGAAGCTTATTAGAGCCACACTGCAGCTGTGCCATGCTGATCCATGCAAAGGGAGAAAAACAGCAGACCAAAACAGATCAGTGCCCAGGTTTTTAATTTTCTCCCTATGATGAAATGAGATGGTTTCCCATGGAGAAGCACTAACTGATCAAAGGTTTTCTTGTCTTGTGAGGTCAACAAGGCCAGCAGAAGTGACATCATTATTCTTTTCCTGGAGGAAAAATCTTCTTCTGAGGCTCTGGTTGGGACAGGTTCTCTGATAGAGCAGTATTCAAACTCTGTGAAATGTTTGTGCTAGCACAAAAGCTGGGACAGTGCCAGACTGATCAGCTAAGCTATAGAACAAGGCTTTCATATTACAGAAATACCAGACTGTGACTCAGACTGTGTGACAGAGGAGTATCTCCAGTCTTCAGAAATCTGCCTACTGAGAAACTAGACTTAGACACTGAGGGAATGTGACAAAAGTCCTTGAGGCGAAATGTTGGTGCACCAAATTCCAGCTGTGTTGAATGCCACAACCATCCCTGTGGCAGTTGGTACTTTGTGGGGGTCTTTCCCATCTGAATTTATGGTCACTATTCATATGGCCATGGAGAAGAGAGAAGTATAGACAAGTTCCAGAGATATCATACTCACAAGACTGCCATGCTAGTCCTGGTTATCAAAAATTCAAGGCAAGGGGCAGATATGTTAGCCATGGAGATTGGTTTGGCTTTTTTCACTAACTGTGTCGTTTTGAGTCATTGAAAGGATTTAAACAATAATTGCAAGTATGAATCACAATGCAAACTCAATTTCCTATGAAGAGAAGCAGTTTTATGCAGTGTAATATTGTATGGGTAAGATAATCACCTAAGAACCAGTAAAACAATAATCTGCAAACTGTACAGCTAGGGAAGCATAAAGATTGAATACCATTTTATGTGCTTTAGCAAATGATGGCTCAATGTCTGGCATATATCATGTGATTAAAACAAACACAGAGAGTGCTATGGAGAATTTGTGGGTGCTGCTTAAAAAGTGCTGTTTTGTGTTACAGGGAAAGTCAATACAAGTTATTTCACTGACATAGCCCTGGGAAATTTGCAGAATTCACACACTTCTGCAACTCCAAGTCATGGCAAGTAAACCTTCCAAAACCTGTCTTCCCCCTGTCACCATCACTTACTCTTTTCTTAATTGTTTATATGCAGGAAATGAAGTAAGAGCCAAGAGAATACCCAGACCTGTGCTCTAAAACTATTGTTGTTATTAATAACAAACACACTGCATATAAATATTACATGGTGGTTTTATATGAGTGAAGACAATTATGCTGACATTATTTGAGCAAAGGAAAAAAAAGGAGATCTTTAGCCTAGAGAAAAGAGGGCTGTGAGGGGACCTCACAGTAATCTTCCAGCCTTAAAGGCGACCTAGGAAAGATGGGGAGGGAGGTTTTATTAGGGAATACAGTGATGAGAAGTAACAGATTTAAACTGAAAAAAGGGGTAGACTTAGGTTGGGAAGAAATCTTTTACTATGAACATGGTGAGACAGTGGAACAGGCTGCCCACAGAAATTGTGAATGCTCCATGCCTGGAAGTGCTCAAGGCCAGGTTGGATGGGGCTTTGAGAAACCTGGTTTAGTGGAACATGTCCCTGTCCATGGCAGGGGATTTGGAACTAGATCATCTCTAAAGTCCCTTCCAACCCAAACTGTTTCAGGGTTCAGTGGCTCTATGGCATGAGTTGAGCTCTGAAATACAGCTTGCCAAAGAGTGTTGCAGAAGATAAAAATGTATGTGGATTCAAAAAGCAATCAGATATATCCAGTGAAGCAAAGCCCATAAAAGACATTAAATGCAAAGAGATTATTTCCTCCAGGATGCACCTCAGACACTGACAAGGATGCAGGAGAGAATTCTGGGGACACATGACATTTCACACCTCTGTCCTCTCCTTTCCCTGGTATCTGTCACTGGTCACAGTTAGCAACATGCAATAAGATAATCTATTATTTTGCATCTAAGTCCTGTTACTTCAGTCAAAACATATGGACAAATTATTTATTCCCTCTTTCTCCCCTAAATTGCCATTAGTCTTGTGCTGGTGCTGGTCATGTCTTTGCCTGGTGCTGACTTGAGGCTGGAGTCAGCTGCAGCAGAGGTGCCTGGCTGTGGTATTCACATGCCCTCTGAATGGAGAGAAGCAGAGAAAAGAATGATCAAAACAATTCCTATCTCATTTGCTGCTCCTGTGTTTTTGAACATGTGCAATGTGTTGGAAGATTGTTTACCCAAGGTGACTGCTTGGTTGGATTCTGGTGTTTTGATTCATTGACCAATTGGATTAATGTATGGATGTCGGGACTGTTGGCTGACAGTCACGAGTTTTTGAGTAGTAGTTAAAGTAAGTCTGATGTAGTATATTATGTATCTCTTTAATATAGTTGTAATGTAATATAATATAGTTTCAATAAAGTGAGTGTTCAGCATTCCAAAGCCTTGGAGTCAGATGTCAGTCATTCCCAGAGCATGGGGTCACCTGATTTTACTACAGCTGGGGGCTGCAGAACATCACAGAGTACTTCTGCTCTGTGCTGTGCTAAGGCAGCACAGTGGGAACATTTTATTGCTGGACAGTCAGCCCTAAAGACCACTCTGCTTCATGGATAGCATCATGTCATTTTTTCTTCCATCCTGTGACCTGTATTTATGGTAGTGACTTAGATGTCCCTGGAATTATTTGAGACTGCAGTGCTAGGTGCTGCCAGGGAGAGAAATCACCTTGTAGCCCTTTTGGGAAGGAAAGACACCAAGCCATGCAGCTCTGGGGCAGCTGGGGTTGGGAAGCAGGGTCAAGCCTGCTGTTAGAGAGGGGGAACCTCTGCAGAGGCACCACACCTGCTCCACAGAGTGGATTTTGGGAAGGGGGTCATGGATCTCTGACACCCAGGGTTTGCAGGGCTGGGGTGGGTGAGGTCTGTCCACAGATTATTTTTATGGCAAGTCAAGGACTGACAAAAAATGTCCTTCAAAATCACCAGTACCATCATATGGGCATGGCCTTCTCCAAATTCTCTCCAGTCAGATTCAGGCACAATTGAAAAAGAAGGGCTATATGGTAATAGGGGCAACACAAATATAAGCCTCAAAAGCACACAGCCAAAGCATTGAGATAAGAGAATCAGAGGCCTTATAGCTACCTGGCTAATCTATCTTTCTTTCCCAGACAGCATATCAAACTTAAGACTAAAATGATCCAACTACCATGGATGGTTTCTACTACAGGCCTTTAAAATAAATAAGCTAAATACTCTGTTATTCCATACATTCACAAGGATTGCCCTCAATTATATTTGTCCAGATAGAATATAAATGGTATTGATTGTATAGTCAGGTGTCATGTTGAGGACATATACAGGAATGGTTTGGCAGTTCTTGCTTAAAAGAAGATCTGAAAGCAGAAATTAAAGGAAGAGACTCTTTAGAGAGATGCAGCCTGTCCTCCAGGCAGCAGCAGCAGCAGCAAGGTCATATCCAGGCTTAACAAATAAAGAAGTGTCCATTCCTGCAAAGTTGTTGCTCTATTTCTGAAATTATTTCCTGAAGTTACTCCATCATTATGCACAGAACAGGAGTGTGCTGTTGCTGCTGTCAATCCCACCCTGCTTCTTGCAGCATTCACTGATACCAAAATCTCTCTTAAAAACAAGTGCAGACATACAAAATAATAGGAAATGCTTCCCAGAAACTTTATTCTAAAGCAAGCATGGGTCCCTACCCATAGCAAATATGACAGTCCTCAATTCCTCAATAAAATGCCAGAATAAATCTGTTACAGACAGGGGTCTGAATCTACAGTCTTCTTTATGTGTAAAATGTGTCTTCTTTGCATATCTTCCTTTATCCCGTAGAAGCAAGGAAAAAAAAAGGATGGAAAATATGTCGTTAAAATTTACACAGATCTTGAGTTATTATTAAAAAATAATCCAAAGCAAACAGAAATACAACTGTCATCTGTTAGTGTTGAACATCTCAGTGTTGAGCAGATGGCTACAGCACAAGAAACTCATCACACTATTTATTAGTAAATTGAAAGGCATTTGGGTAGCAATCACCATAATCATCATTTTCACAAGCCCTAGAAATTGTAATAAGCTTTTAGAGAGCAGTTGACTTTACAACATAATTGAGAATGGGTATCTTTAGCTTTTCCACCCAAAAGCTGGAATGTCAGTGCATCTTTAACAGGAAGTTTGACTACAGATCAACAGACCATTCAAAACAGACACTCGTTCAGAGAAAATTCCCCTTGCATTACTCCCAAAAGTCCCTGAAGTTAGTAATATCTCCAGAAGAATTTCACTCAATATTATGGGGAAAAATCACTTATTTTTCTTTCCTTTCCTTTTATTTATTTGTTTTTATGTAAATTTTGTGTCCAGAATGCCTGCTATCCTCAGCCCAAAGAACAGAATTTTTATCTGTTCTCGTTTTTACTTAAATTTAAATTGCATGTTTTGGAATTTTCCCTGGAAAACATCATCTTGGCCTGCAACCAGCCTGAAACCAGCAGGTGGAGCCAGATCTGCTCCCTGTACACGAAAATTAGCACTTGTTCTGAGTGATGAAGGTGTCTCCGTCATGTAGGTATTTTTCAGCTGGACAAAAACCACCTGGCTTTTCCTGCAGAGCCTTCAATCATATCTCCCCATTATCACTGCCACTGTATTTAACTGCAGCAGGAGTGTATTTCTGCAGGAAACAGGCTGAGCATCTCACAGCAACAAATATGTCAAATGCCTCTGCAAGGACTCAGCTCGGAGCTCAGTGCCAGGACTGTATACCCAGGCTGCTGATATGCATATGGCCCCAAATCACACAGGAAGCCTGGCAGGATTTAAAAGCCTTAGAAAGATGAGGTTTTATGCACCCTGCTGCCCTACACCAGCACCCAGCTCTGCACCAATGCACACGCAGAGACAAGATCATACATGCAGCAGTAGGTTTTGAGGTGCAAGGCAAAAATCCCCTCATATGTCTCATTTATTTGGCTTTCCCTGCTCAGAACCTGTGTCCCCAAAGGCCTTGTTATTGTTTGTCACCTCCAGCTGAAGCAGCTGCATTTACAAGTGCTCCCCTCACTGCCTCAAGCAGGAACAGACTCACAGAGATCTGCCCTTGGGAAAAGCAGCATGAGTCATGATCAGATGCAGAGAAGCAGGGGTACTTGCCCATGCTGCCTCTTGACACACTGAGACCAGGGACAGGGAATTCTGACCTTTACAAAAGAAAGTGAGGGTGGATTCTCAATGACAGCAAAGCAGTGGGGATCAAGATTCAGAGCTGAGCCTAATAAAACCCAGGGCCCTTGAAGCTTCGCACAAGGAAGCAGGGAAAAGCTGGAGGGACAGAGGACCCGGAGGCTGAGATGGTGACATTGCTGCTAGAACTGGCATCTCTCCTATATTCCCATAAGTGTTTATGTTATGGGACCAAAATGGGGAGGTGATTGCTTCAGCTCTTCCAAAGGAAGAGAAGATCTGACAGGGAGCACATGGAGTTTTGGTCACCATTTCACAAATTCAGCCCTTGAGCAATATCCAGACAGGAAGAGGCAGTGCAGAAGGAGGTGGGTAATCGGTGGTGGGTTGCCATTCCTGAGAGGACGTAAAGTGAGACCACAAGCTTGTTGCTGGAATTAGTTCTTAAATTGTGATTGCTTCTGCTTTGGACTCAAGTCTATCTGTGGGTCCCACTAATCCAGCTTTGGCTTCCCAGTCCAACTCCACTCATGTCCCTGGAACTCACAGAAAATTATCTAAAATCCAGTTGTGGAGCAGAAGCATCTTGCTGTACAATGAAACAGGCAAGTCTCTGGTACAGGGTCACACTGAGTTCCAGATTCAAAGAGAAGAAAGAACTTTCAAAGAAATCTGAGCCAGAGCCTTTGATACCACTCAGAGTTTAGGAAGGGGCAGGAAAAACTGGTTAAGGCATAAGCTATTCCCTCAGTAGAGCAATGATGTGAGCTCTCTGAGAATATAGGCAGGGTTTCTTTAAATAACCTTTGAAGTGGATGAAATTAGTTGTCAGGCAACTAATTGAATAGAAATTCTATTCTATTCTATTCTATTCTATTCTATTCTATTCTATTCTATTCTATTCCATTCCATTCCATTCCGTTCCGTTCCGTTCCGTTCCATTGTGCTGGTTGGCCTGGATCAAATTCAAGATCCAGGTAAAGCATTGTCCTAGCTAGACAACATGTCCAAATATGTTACTGTTAGGCACTGGGATTTCAAATTCCAATCTGAAATAAAGATAAGATGTGGACAATAAAAAAGTAGACAGAAAATAGCAACCCAAATCTTTGGCTCTGGACCATCTGTGTGATCAGGAAGGATAAGGAAAATTAGTAGGAGCTGCTCTATCCATTGTAACAGGTTATTTGGAAAAATATGGTAAAATATCAGGCCCCCAACAATAGCTGCATTTTCAGCAGAGTTTGGAGTTATAATCTGGGCTGTATGTAAGGTATATGGGTAGACTTTGAGATCATATGGCTTTGTAAGTAGTAGCTGCTGCTATTTTTGTAGCTTGGATCATCATCATCACCTCACTTATTTAACTCCACTAACAACCAGTTTGTCTGAACAATCCCAGAAGTTTCGCTTCAGTACCAGAAGCTGCCTGCCATTGTATCTGACTTTACCTGAATGTGCAGAAGTCGGGGCATTGCTGAGCATATGAAAGTCACCTGAGGTTTCACCTGAGTGCCAGATACACACAAACAGACTGCTCACAGACTAGCAGGCACTCTGAACTGCTGGCAATATCCCCCTGCTTTATTAGCAGCCAATGGCTGTTCCCATGCTGGAGAACTATACAACTTTCTTCTGCAAGTTCCAGCTTCCCTGGGAGGCCTGGGCTGATCAGTTCAGCTGCTTTCCCTTGGTTAAATGAACCAGAAAGGAAGCTGGAATGCTCAAGAGGGCCGTGTGGCACAGCTAAACCCAGTCCACACTGCCTGAGCATTATCTATATCAGCTTCCCAGCAGCTTCAGTATTAGCTGAATCAGTGGGGACGAATCCAGTAATTTCTTTGGGCTCTGTGTGAACTGTAAAACCAAAAATAGGGACTGAAGCAGCAATGATATTGTAGACTTTCTGCATCTGTCAGATGCAGGCCTGGAAAATTCCTTTAACTGAGAAGCTATATTGCTATCTACCGCAGATTTTTTTTGTGCAGTAGCAAATAAAGGGCATATTACTGTTGTCTTTAAGAACACCCACCAATTTCAGGACAGGAGGATGAGGCCCAGTTAATACCTCTGTGCTTATGTTCTGAGTGGAGTTAAGTAATCTTCATATCTCACTTGAGCTGAAACAATCCCACTTAATTCCTGAGAAGACCCTACAACATGTAAACAACAAAGAAAATGCCAGTTGGATATGTTAATTCATTCTTCCACATGGATTAGACCACCTATAGAAGTAAACTTTCTGGAGAGACCATCGAGGCACTCTTTAGTCATAAGATAATTATTTGAGCATTCTGCAATTTTCAGGCATTTCATGTTCCTTCTTCTGTCATACCTGTGAATAATAATAAAGAACATGTTTTCAATTATCTTCCCATGGCTTTGCTACATAAGAAAAATTGCAGATATTCTCACCACTCAACAGTAGATCCAGAACTGGTGAAAAACTGAGAGGCAAGACTGAGGAAGCAGTTCATTGTCTTGGACTTATGATCCATCTGTGCATTGAGCATCCTCTCCACTGTCATCTGAACCTGAGGTACAAAGCAAGCACTATTCTTTGTTTCAAAGGAATCCTGCCTCACTTACAATGTCAATCCTGTGGATTTCAATCATGCCTAGAAGTAATATAACATTCATCAGGAAGGTCTTACAAAATCACTTTAGTACATTACTGCCTAAGCCAGGTCAGTTCCTGCTCTGTCTCTAAGAGCAAGTTCCTAGTGAAAGCATGAAGTATACAGCAGTGCTAATTTTTTCTTTTTCTTGCTCTCCCTGAACAGCATTTGCCAACCCACTACACACTTTCATGTGATCAATACCATGTGTAAAGGTATATAATGAATAATTTTTTCCATAAGAGATAAGAGGTTATATGTTTAAGCATGCAGAATTCATGTGAACACAGTTATTCACCCTCCTGTAAGACACAGAGCTGTAAACCCCAATTCCATATCATGGCTGATGTGATTTGACAATGTTCTGGTTCATTATAAAGATCAGCCTTTCAAATTCACTTCTCCAGCTCTGCTCAAACCGTGGCATTCTCATTAAATAAATGCAGAGCCTTCTCTCCTAGTTCTCATTAAGGATAACAAAAATGAAGAGCATTCCCCTTAGAATTAACTCCAGAGACAGTGCTGGGCATGACACTGCAACTAAGTGACCAAACTCTCATCAATATCTCCAGCACAGGTAATTAGGTGGGTTGGTGGGATAGAACAGCCATTCACAGGCATACTAATCCAACACAAGCTATTTCTGGATGAAAAGTCTGTATCACATTTAATATAAGGAGATCTCAGATAAAAACAATATATTAGGAATGGCAGAAGTTTATCTACCCATTAAACACCAACTCAGACTACTACCCAGCCTTTTTCACTTGATGGTAATGCAGATTTTATAATTTAGAAAGATCAAAGCACAGCATTTCCTGAGGGGCTTACTTTTGCTTGTAAATTTTATCCTAGTTATACAAAAATTAGGAAATATAGCTGGTAATATTTGACATTTGCAACATTTTTAGTAATCTTTAAATATAACATCATAAGAAACAGGAACTAGAAGAGACAGAAAAAGGTAGGCTAGAAAAATAGATTAATCCAAAAATGAAAAATAGATTAACCAAAAAATATAAAATAGCATTTTCCCAGGGTTAAAAGCAAATGCTGTAAGCCATAAATTTAATCACAGAGTCTATTATTGATACCTAACTGATGGAGGAAATGAATATTAAAGGCAGGCATTTGATAAAGATAAAGTTCTTTCAGCATAATAAATAGTCAGGTATTTGTAAATCTCTGGTCACAAGTTACACCATAAACATAAGCAACAAAAGAGAAAAGGATATTAGTTACCATCTGGGAGAAAAGGAGTCACTGTAGATCACCCTTGAAAGTGTATATGAAAAATGTAATAAGCAACTGCTTTTCTAGCTATCTGCATTTTAAACAAATCTAAAAAAAATATAGGCATGGATGCATATTTTTGCATGCATAAAATATTTGGATGTAAATGTGGTTGTTGGAAAAACAGTAATACTTTCTGTCTTTGTTTGTCTTTATTACTGGGTGCTTTGATTTTAAAGGGCTTCCTCTGAAAAATTTAAAATGCTCTTCACTATGTAAACCAAGGAAAGTTGGAATTTTAAAACACAGGTCATGTGTGTGATGGCAAAATTGCAAGATTATTGGTGGGGTTTTGTGCCTGTTTGCTGGCATGCAAAGTTCTAGTGTAAAAGCCAGTAAGTGTAATGATATTCAGCTCCTCATGCATTTCAAATACTGTAAGGAAGACTGATATTATTTCCAAATGGGGGTACTGACACACAGGAAGAGGAAAAAAATTCTCTAAGGTTCCCTGTCAGCTTGTACAGAGGTGGGCACAAAAGGCTGGCAGGCTTCCTGAATCTCCAATTATCCTCAACTTTGGCTGCTTCCCAAATCCCCAAATCAGTCTGTGTGTTGAGCTGCAACTTTTCCCCAGTAGAAACAAAGCAGACACTAGCTGGGATTGGCTTTGATGACATGCTCTGCACATGTGTAGAGCCTTTTAACCTGATGGCTCTTATCCTGACAGGAGCAGCCATGCTCACTCCCATGATTTAACAGAGATCTCTATGGCTTTTTAAAATCAAGGAGATTTGATGGAATATCTAAGTTTAGCTTAGCACAGAATTAGGACCCAAAAGCAAGGGTAGGGCTGACCAGAGGAAAGCCCATGGTAGGATACCTGGCTGAAATGAAACATGATAAAGTCAGGCTGCACATCACAAAATCACAGAATGGTTTGGGTTGGAAGGGATCTAGAAGACCAGCTGGTTTCACCCCTCACCATGAGCAGGGGCACCTCCCCACTGGATCAGGTTGCTCAAAGTGCCATCCAACCTGGCCTTGAACGCTTCCAGGAAAGAGACATCCACAACTTCTCTGGGCAGCCTGTTCCAGGGTCTCACCACCACCACAATAAATAATTTCTTCCTAATATCTAATCTAAATCTAATTTGTTTGGGCCAGTGGCCTCTCTGCTCCCCACCACTAAAACCACACCTGCCTCAGCGCAGCCTGGCTGGCTCCCACCTGATGCAAATCTAGCCTGGGCACCTGCCAGCCTAGAGATGCAAGTCCTATTGAAAATCTTCTGCTGACAGACTGTGTAGACTTGTCCCTTGAGTTTGAAACAATGGAAACAAGCTATATTTTTCCACAGAGAGAATCATCCATTAAGTTTCCATTGTTCCTTGATCTCCACAGCGCTCCAGACTCACTGGAGAACTTGCATTTGACAGCAGAGCCTCCAAAGATATAAAAGCTATTGACCACTGTTCATCATGGACAAGCAAGCTGAACAACTTGCCAAGTTATTAGTGGTAATGATGGTGATTCCAATTAGGCAAAAGATAATCACTGTTAAAAATTCCCTGCCAATTTCTGTCACTGTGGTAAATAGGCCTCAAAGAAGACTTTTACATCTTCAGTTGGAAGCACAGAGCTAAATCCAGCAGAAGGCAGTCACAATGCTCTGCTGCTAAACTCAGAGAAGAGGGAAAACAGGGGAATTGATCCTTCTCAGCAGAGAGGGGTGATTAATCTAATGAGGGATGCAGAGCTGTGGGTATCAGATACAAGTAATGGCCTCCCTCTGGCATGGGAAGCGTGCCTCAGGAGCTGCAATTCTCTCCATATCCCGGTATAAAAAGGTCCTACAGGGAGTGACACTGGGATAATTGAGCAGCAGACAACCTTTAAGTTATCTTCTAGTCCTATTTTCACCACAACCCCCCCTGCTATTTAACTCTGTTGCAGATTTGGCCCTTTTTGCTAGGAACTGTAGTGAAAGCAGTCTGAGAATTTATCACCCCAAAGAACATGCAGCTTAAAAAAGAGAAAAACATGAGAAAAGACATAATAGATAAATGAGGGCATAAATGTGGACAGAGAAAGGGAAACTTTAGTAAAATGTGAAATGAGTCTAATGGGTCTCATCTTGTAGATTGGTTGGAAAAGTGGTTACTCTTCATAATAATTCTGCACAATACTGAACACAAGGGGTGCTGGAGCTATCCAGGCTGTAAAGTTAATACCACTATTAATGAAATGAAATTAATATCACTATTAATAAAATTTGTAAGAAGTGTCTCTAAAAATTGAAGACTGTATGGTAACCCCAGCTGGATTGCAGGGTAATTTTTATATTTTGGCTAGTGTACAGCCCAAGGATTTATCCAGTTCCACAAGCCACTGGCTTTTCCTGTATCTTTTCAGAAACTATTTCTTTTCAGAGGCATACAGAGCATTTTGCTGGCAGTGTTTGTGAGTATGTGGAGATTTCTGCTGCAAATTTTCCATGAAGTGCTCCAGCAGTTGGCCAATATGGCCCTGTATGAATGTTTGAGGAGAAGTGAAGAACAGAGAAAATACAATTTTTTGCTTAGTGCTGAGAGATATTTAATGAACTACATTGCCTCTTAAAAAGGCTGGTGCTGGCTGCTATAAAGACAGAAGGGAAAAGTCCTCTAAAAATTCATGAAGTACCTTGGCTATAAAGTGATGTTTCCTTCTGTCTCCAGGTTATTTATAGATGATTTAAACTCTTTTAAGCATATTGAAATCTACTTGTTATTTTTGTACCCTATCTGCAATCATTGTGGATATATTAAACTCTCACAAAACCAAATCCTAACATTATTGGTTCAGTAATTTCTTGTTCCTCTAGTTGCCTTTCTGAAGTTCAAATCATTCCAGTAGCTCTAATTAGGTGGGTTTACAATTTATTTTTTCTGTTTTTTTTTAAAGAGGCAAGTTTAAGTGTCTGGTTCCTTTCTCTAAAGACAGTATTTTATAAATTTCTTATAATTTTCTGATTTATCTCCAACTGAAATATCTTGATTTCCATTTGCATTCCCAGTACTTTTCATCTGTACATTTTCCAGATACCAAGTCAACTTGGTTCATCAGTTTCAAAAGGAAGTAACATCTGAATTTTGCTTTTTATATCCTTCTGTTACAGCAGATGATCAGGAAAGGACACAGCTGCCGTGTGGGTATGGAATCACCAACATGCTCACACTTTCTCGAGTATAAACACCACCTCAGGTGTTCCACACAAAGTCAGGAAAGGCAAATGGCAGTGGCCATGAAGAGGGAAATTTGAGTCAGTAGAAGTAAATGGTGGAGAAGGCTCAGAAGTAAACTTCTCACTATATTGCCTTTGTATATATATGACTTGCAGAGTTACTGAACAAAAGGAATGGTTTTTTTTCTTTGTCTCCATAATATACAAAACTGAATTACGGCAGTATTTGTTCCTGTCATTCTGCTGTGTGGTTTAGGAATATACATGTCATCACTCCCCAGTCTGGTTTATGTGCCCACCCCCAAGCAGCTTTGAATTAAATGAATTTTAGCTGCACACACTCACTGAGTTATATATTCTTAGGCAGATGAAAATTCTTTTGTAAAGTTGACAGCCACTCTGCATGCTTTTGATATGAACCTTCCCATGAAGCCATTAAAATTGAGCTGACTCTGCCACAGGATGTGGCACAGACTACATGACCTTCCATCTCTGAGAGGTGAAATCTCCATTTTGCTGAAATTGGTGTCAAATGAAAGCAAGAGCTGTTCCATTGAGCCCAGCTCTTTCCTGACTCTTCAACAAGTCTTTCATATCGGCTCTGTTTTCATTTTTCCTCAGTAAATATTAGCCTTTCTCCTTCTTAAAGAAAGCTGAGGCTTTCAGAATATGGAAGATTGGAACTTCCCCTCTGATTTCAACAAACACTAACTTTGACCTGCTTAGTGTTGTTTACTTCTCCATGAGATCTGTGGCCATGTCAAATTCACCTGCAATACTTGAAAGTGTTATGTCTGTATACAGGAAGCAGCATTCTTCAGTTGAGTTCTTTTTTCCTAACTTCTGAGAATATCAGATATGGGAGATCTTTCCCTTAGTGGAAGAAAAGGACAAAGGAATGAGAAAAACAGCAAGCCAAAAGGAGAGACGGTGTTCTTAAATAAATGAAAAAGATATTTTTCAACAGACCGCAGCCTCCTGCTTCCCAAGCTCACTTCTGAGTGAATTTAGTGGGATCCACTTATTTGACATAGCCTGGGGGCAGCAGAAGGGTCTCATTCAGCACAACATGCTAGGAGAAGGGCAGATTAAATTGCTGGAAAACTTGAGTTTATAATTTCCATTCTCCCTATGCTGGAATCCCTGAGACAGGCTCTATTCTTCAGGAAAACCATTCGTCTGTATCTCTTGCTCTGTCTGGACCGAGGCAGGAATGGGTCTCCAACCCTGAATGGAGATCCAATGCATGACTGCAGAATTACCACATGGTCATGACGACTTAAGGCCATGCTTTGGGTTCTCTACATTTTGCAAAGTCCTGTAAGTCAGCAGATCCTAGCAGCCTGACTCCTGAGCTAGCTGGGATCAAGGACAAAATCATGCCCATAATCCTTTTCTTTTTGATTGTATCCTTTGTAATGAACTTCAGGGATTCTGTTCCAACAGTGCTTGAGACTGTCTTGGGGCACACAGAAAGGATGTTTGCAGTGAAAGGAATTTAAATCTAAAATTACTTTCCATTGAAAGCTGACAGAGTTGAAATCTGTTGGTTTGGGAGATATTCCAAATGCCATTCTTTTGCAGGAACACTTGTAAGAGATTGGTATTTGAGGAAGATAAAGCTATTTTCTCATATGCGGCTCAGCTTTGTTAGCACGACAGTAAAGCCAGAAGAAGTAAAATCCAAGAGAAAAACACAGTTATGTTAATGCTCTTAAAAAAAATCACATGCACCATCTTACAGTTTATTCTTTAGTATTCATGGGATAAATCACTACAGATTTATTTGATGGGAGCAGACAAGATGCTAGTTACTGCTTGAATAGTCCTATAGTAAACTGTTATTAAAAGAAAACTGCAGCAGAAAGAAATCAAAATCTCATAAACTAATTGAATAGATTTATTCAAGGAGAAGGAAAGGGCCTTGATCTCAAAAATATTTAAGGATGCAGTTCCATTCTTAAGCCTGCTGAGCATTCAGCCACAGAAAGCTGCTCTAAATACTCCTCTATTGATTCTTAAACAATACATTGAAATTTTAATGACCTTGCCAGCAGAGGACTTTCTATCTGAGATGTCATTGACATAAGTACTGAACTAAGAGTGCTTGAAAAGGATTGAGACCAAAATATTCTGGTAACCAAGGAAATGTCAGTACTCCCCATTTCTCACTGTTTGTCCAGGATGAATTGGGAAAAAAAGACTAAGAACCACCTCACTACAATCTCCTTTCAGGTAGATGTAGAGAGCAATGAGGTCTCTTCTATAAGTTTGCAGAAAAAAATACCAACAAAAAAAAGTTTAAACGCTCTAAAAGGTGAGGAAGCAACATATCTTGGATAGAAGAATTGAAAAAAAAATGCAGAAAGTTTACCTTAAGATCAGGCAAATATTATTTTCTGTCATTAAGGATGTGTCCTTGTAAGCAGCTCAATTATCTTCTGCTTTAGTGTAGTTTTATGTGGCTGTAACTCAGATCTGTGGAAATCAATGGGATCACAGAAATAGAAAAGGTGAGAAGCACAATGACTGATGCTACTGGAGTTTTCGAAAACTCCTCTCAGCAGTGATCAGATGCTCTGACCTTGGAGATTCAGCATGGAAAGGAAAGATGCCTATTCCAGGATGTAAAAGTCAGCATCACCTTTCTAAAATTTATGGTCTCATATTGCTGCTGCATTGTTCTAAATATAAAAAAAGGAAAATTTAGATAAAGTTACAGAAGCAAACCTGCTGTATTGAACAGACTGGTAAATGCCCTGTATTTCACCAGTGAAATCTATATTTCCAGCCCTGGAAAGAATTCCTATTGATTCCTTTAGCTCACACACTATGTGTGTTGTTGTAGTGGGTAGTTAGTATGTGGAAAGCCAGGTATGCACAACACAGTGAAATGTGTATTTTGTCCATTTTGCAAAAAGTGCCCTCTCCTGAATAGTCTCTCTGGCTGTGTGAGCTGACACTGTCAGGCAGCTGGAACAACCACAGACTCATGGCTTGAATGCAAAGAGGAAATTTATTTTCATTACTTTGCTAATTGGGAGATCCCCAAAGAACGCTTGAGCAGAGGTACAAAATCAGAGATGCAGGCACCATTAAACTCAGTCCGTGCTAGAGGATTACTGGCCCACTATTCACACAGGCTTATCAAGAATTATTCCCAGCTGCCAGTCACCTGAACAATGTACAATCCTCCTCATATCTTCTACTTTTTACCCAGCCCCTCCCGTGCTGTCCATGTTACAACGGGGAGGACCACAGAAATCCCCACATCATAACTTGAACAGGTACTTTTCTTCCCCCCTTATCAGCAATTTCACCACTATGTGTCAGGGAATAATTTAAAAAAATGAATCTGTGTATTACATACCTGAAGATAAAGCATTAAATCTCACCTGTGGGTTTATCATAAGTTTTAAAAGAAAACACAAGTAAGTTGCAATGAAGACCTTATTTTAGATGCCAGTGGAGGTCCTTAGGGATGCATGTCTCATATATAAGGTGCCCAGTACCCCTACATTCTTAAGAATGAACCAGAAGCTCATTTGTCTCAATAACTCCCTAACTTAATCTGTTACTTTTGCTTTTTGATTGCTTTTGACTTTTTATTGCCTAATTCCTTCACTCCATAAGGGTAGGAGTGCACAGTTAATGTGAATGGCAAGTACCAACCCTAATATGAAGGAGCTGTAATGAAAAACTGTGATGGATCTATCCCTTGAAATCAGACTTTTCATTATGTGGGACTTCAGACCACATGTTGCAGGGCTCCAAACGCCTGTACCTGAATCTGCCCCTCGGTTGTGTTGAGCAAACTCAGCTCCGGGCTTGCCCTTTCCAGCTTTCTGTGAAGCAGCTCTGCTGCTGTCATGAATTATTTCTTACTGCCCCGAGTGCCTGGGAAAAAGGACTGATTCACCACAGTGCATTAGAGGAGTAATTAGACACAGCCCAATACTTGGCTCTGGGGAGCATCTGCACCAGCAAAATATCCCCCAGCAACGCTGCTTAAAGGACAGAGTAAAACAACAGAGACAGTGAGTGAACAAGAGAAAAGGGAAGATGTAGACTTTAAGAGAGTGCTGGGAAGAGGGTCAAGTATCACTCTAATCAATAGCTACACAGAGCAGGAGACTAATGGAACAGCAGGAGGCAACCAAGGCGGTTGAGTCAGCATGAGGGATTAAATGTGCTGTGCTGAACATCTCTGGTGCCTGTGCCATGGCTGGTCCCCAGGGCAGAAAGGAAACAGCCAGCCTAGAGCTGACCACGCAGAAGAAAGGGCCTGACTTCTCAGTGTGACAGCGTGGGGTCAGGGCCACCTGCCTGACACCTCCTGGCAGTTTGGAAAAACAATTCAACTGGGACAGAGAAAGGAATTCCAAGCTAAGAAAGTATTTTCTGCTCCCCTTTCCTTGCTGGCGTGTCCGCTGCTTTGAAGTAAATATGGCACAGAGCTGAGGGAAAACCAAAGGTTTTGTTTGCAGAGGTTGCTACAGTTTGTGAAATTTCTAATTAATGTCTTTTCCCTTCCCCCTTTTAAAAATGTAACTCATAAGTGCGTACAACATTAAAATCAGGGCCTTCAATGAAGTTCAGCATCTTTTGTCTGAAAACTGATACATGCCTCTTCAGCAAAGAGGAAAGTCTTGAATATTTTAATACAGTGATACAAACCCCAATGTGTTTCACAAAACAGACCAAACAGCATGGTGGGCCAGCTAAAACTTTACACAACTGCCCAACCCTGTGTTACTTCACCTCCTGATCTGCCTCCCTCAGAATACTGCACTAAAAATGGATGTATGCCCTGAGCAGACTGCCAGGTCTGCCAGTCCTGCCTACTCCTTAGTTAACCTCATCCTGGAACCCTCATTCTCATCTCTGACACACTAAAGGATCTGACAAAGAATAAGGGAAAATATCAAGTTCTGAGTCACCCTTTGATTAGCCTCTGTAACCTGTTCCTGCTCAGTGCCCTCTTATGTCTCAATCTGTGGAAGTCATAAATTGAGATATCAGTGACAGTTGATAAGAGAGTAAATTACAAAATACTGCACAGCTTTATCTTTGCCTACTTATTCAAAGTAAGTAAATGGGATGTCCACAAAGCAATCAAACCACGATTGTTTTGCAGAGACTGCTTGAATATTCAAAACATAAGAAAATATCTCTTGTTTTTGCCTTTCCTTAATAGACTTCACATCTTGCTGAGCATTTAAATCCTACCTTCTCCTGACAGGACAGAGATTTTTCACTTGGAGTAGATCACACAAGTCTTTACTTCCATTTTTTCCTTTCCATACTTCAATGAAAAGGTAAGCAATTAATGGTGATATTTAGAAGTCATCAGTGGTGTCTGAGTTAAAGTGGAAGGAGGCTATTCTTGTTTTTAGTGCTTCAAGCTCTTGGCATACTTGAGCATACATATCTGCATTGAATGCCTTCAGATCATATTTTCAAAGATCTGTTATAGTTACATCAGATAGAGAGACTTCATTTCAAACAAAAAAAAATAGAACACATTGACATATTTGAAAAACCAAAGAACTGCTTTTTTTTAACATACATGTTCCCTTTTACAAGCCATATAAAAGACAGTTTCCACCAAAATTCAAATATAAGAACCACCCAACCATGTACAGCTATTTTCATTAGGTTTGCATGTATTTTTTTCATTTTCTTTTCATATTTTTTCTTTTTCTAAATGAGATACCAAACTTTTAATTGTGTGGAATAGTTCTCTCCTCATGTCTTTCAGAAAGGTCTCAGTCTGGAGAGCTCCTTTCATTCAAACCATATGAAAATTCTTTGAGACAGAGTCAGGGCACAACAATGATAAGTCATATTAAAGCATCACCACTCATTTCAGAAGAGGAAAGTGAACTCTTTAATCTGAAAGCATTCCATGGTCTTGCAACTGACTAAATTCTACACAGAGAGCTTCTTTTAATTAACTTTACTTGTTTAGAAGGAATGATCAAGGTGGCTAAAGTAAAAATACAAATCCTAAGGCAAGTTTTATGTTGCGTCTGTCAGCTTGTTTTTAAATCAACAGATTACATAAATTCCTTCTCTGTGTGAGGTCTTACTTTAAAGAAAGTCAATTATAAAAAATAAATTGACTTGATGTGAAGTATTAAAAGATGTTGCTTTTTCCTTTTTTACATTCATCAAATTTAGAAATCATACCATACAAAAATGTGCTAAATGGGTCTAGACTAAAAGTCTTGTTTTCCAAAGAGAGGCTCCTTTTCATGCTTTAAATCACAAACTGCATCCCCCTTAGAATAGGCTTCATAGAGAATCCCAAATGACATTATAGATCTTCACTTTTTCTTGACCAATGCAGAGGGGTCACAGCCTGGAAGGAGCACTGTGGGAAGCACACTACTGTGTCTCTGAAGCACCCTGGTTAGGAGGCTGAAATAAACACCTTGAATTTTCAGCAGGGCTGCACACGTGGAAGCACGCACTTCGGGGACATGAGCAAGTTTTCCTGCTTTCGTCTTGCAGCCTGTGTAATGTTTTAACTGAATCACATTTTGACCCTGTATTCTAAGGCCATCCAAAGTAGGACATTTCCCATTTTGGCTAAAATTTGAGTAGGAGGTTAATACATTGCATTTCACTGCTTCAAAATTTTTGGTCTGGAGATCTTAAGCTTTTTGCCCTCACCATTTGGAGGTTTGACTCTAGGAATTCTGCTTTTATGCAGGGCTTGTTTTATAAAATTTTAAATTCTCTAATTTGAGCACCACCCAGCATCTCTGGTACAAAGCAGAACACAAAATCAGTACACTGGAGAGAATTTTAAACAGTCATTTTATCATCTTACTTTTTATGAAAAATATCAAACAGAAGTGATACTGAATGCAGAGATCTCTTTTTCCTTTGCAGCAGGTCTTAGGCATCCATTTGAAAAGCCCTTTTCAAGCTTATATATGAGAGAGTTTCAAAAAGGACCTGGCAGACCAGGACAGAATGGCAGACAGGAAAAACTGCAGAAATGCTTGGGTTTCTAAGAGTCTTCTAAATGGAAGTTTGAGAGTTCAATTACATTACTGAAGTGGATGGAGGCTGTACTGTTACTCAAAAATTTTGGAGTTGGAATGGCATTTTCCTTGCTATCCATGTGTACTGGGAGTGCTGTGAAACTCCTCTTGCCCAGGCTGGTGTGCACCACTATGATGCACTGAATAAGGAGCAGTGCTGCAAGTCCCTTCTAGGATCTACTTGTTCAATTTTCAAACAATTCAGATACAAGGAAAAAGTTATTCTCCCTCTTTTTAGCTGTGTGAAAAATGAAGCATTTCATCTAAACTGCAACTCTGACTTGTCCACACAGGCCACGATAAGAGACAATCACCTCTGCTGAGCTTCCCCACCTGTTTTGGCATCTTGGAGCACTTTTTTCCTGGCTTCAACCTGCTCTTCCTGCTGCTAGCCACAACCAACAGCAATGAAGTATCATAACATGGATGTCAATCCATCCTCACTGCCCTAAGCCAATGTCTCTGTGTAACCTGAAAGGTTGATCAACAACTGTAGCAGACTTCCCTGTATTAGTCTTTGTTTGTTTGCTGGCTTGCTCGTTTTCCTGTAAACTCATTAAACCTGACATTCTACAGGAAAAAGAAAGAAGTTTATGAGATCACATTGCATGTGGAACTTTGTCATCCATTTTTGAGCTTAATAGCCCTTAAACCATAAAATAATCATGTGCAACCCTGCATTCTGTCACTGCCTTTGCTGCTGGATGCATAAAACCTATCACGGTTTTTGGATGCTTTCAGCTTTATGACATAGAGCTGCAAATTAGCAGTAAAAGTGTATGAGACATGAGATTTTTTTTCCTTTTATTTTTCTCTTACATGTCTGAGGTATTCTCTCACCCAAGAATTTCAGTGGAAGAAATAGATGACACATGAATCTGGCAACAAGACTCAATAATAATTCTCACAGAGAGGGTCTCATTTTTTTTCTTTTTGCTGTGCTCAAGAGGCAACAAAAATAACAATGTACTCTCTAGTAAAGAACATTACTTTCCCATCTAAACTTCCACTATTTCTTCCAGAAAAAAAGTGGAGTTACAGAACTCTACCAAACCCTCACCCAGAAACCAAACTTTAGCTTGCAGGTCCTCAGAGCGTGACCCACACTTAGAGCTGTATTTGCTGCACATCCCCAGTTGGAGATGTAATAGTCAGACATTTATGAAAAGCAAATGTGGCAATAAATATCTCAGGTAGAGGAAAGTGCAAGGGCATTCCCTTGTCTCATTCTTGGTTTATAACTGGCCACAGTATCACAGACTACAATGTTGAGCTTGCCCCTGATGCTTGCATATTAGCACCATAAAAGATATCTGGATAAAGTGTTTGTAGGTTTATTTGAAACATTAATGCTGATGCCTGACAGCATTATCTGTACTGTTTATATGACTATAAAATAGCTTTATAGTGATACAATTAGTAATGCTGAAGTTAGATAGCATAAATGGTAGTGCTGATCGTACCACTATAAACTTATCTTTATAGTGACATAAATGAGCAATATTTGTGTCATCATGTTTTATGACATCAGGTAATCTCAGGCCTAAGAGTATAACACAAGGTCTTGCACACTTTAGTTTCACATCTAAAGTACAATGCAAAAGAACATTCTCACCCACTCTTAGAACATCAGCCGTACACTAATTTTCATTTACTTTAAGCTGCAGGGACAAATTTTCTTCTTTATCTATAAAACAATTGCAAGCACCCCATTTCCAAAATTGTGGTCCTAGAGTATTGCTGGGTTATGAATGGTCCCAGTAGATGAGGGCTGATAGATGTCACAAGGCAGGCCAGATTCTCTGCTTAGACTTTTTAAATTGTCTCCCTCCTTTGCTATTTCACTCCATGCCTTTTATCCCAAAGAGAGACATGAGAAATGAAAAACTGATCTGCTGCAAAACAAGTTTTAATTAATTTCACAGTTTTGCCTCATTCTATTCATAGCTGACATAAAAATGACTTGGAAAGACTGTTTGCCTGCCATTCCCAAAGTAGCCCTCACTAGCAGAAGGCAGGAAAAAAGATCTCTGATGTTATATTGTTTTCTTTGAAAAATGATTTGTGACTACCCATTACTGGAGTGGATATCTGTCCTGAGTGAAGGTTTTATGCACATTGGTTAACTATGCAGTGGAAATGTCCTCTTTTGGGCTTTTTATATAAATTCCATTATTATTTGTAACACATAATCCACAGAATTCATGACACCAAATCCTTCTCTGCTCTTTTCCTTTTGGCTATAGTTAGCTTCACAGGAAAATACCTCAGGAATTTCACTATTCCCCTGCTTCTCCATGATATCACTGCTCCTAGACTATGTATTTTGCCCATGTGCATAATGCCACTCAAGTCAACAGGAGGAATCCCAGTTCCTCTGTGAACAAAGAATTGGGCATCATAAACACAGATCTTCATGTAAGAACACTTCATTATGTAGGCAGTGCCCTATAGCAGCCTGAACATCAGTGTAGTCTAAAAGCTGAACAATCTTGGGACTAAAAACCTAGGAGCAACAAATACATCTTTTGTTCTTTCTTTTAACTGCAGTGCAACTCCATCATATATCCAAAAAATGGTACAGCTGTAGTGTGCTGATGGCAAAATACACAAAACCAACCTCTAAGAAGTCCTGAGGGAATCTACTCATCCTTTTGTAAGACTGGAGCTGTAATTTATTTAAACCACTCTGTTCTGCGTGTCCAGCACACTGCACAATATTTCAGAGTGTGCAGTGGGTTCACCCAGTCTCTCCCCTTTCAGCATTAAGGACAAGGACATATGATTACAGTTAGGGAGATGGGATCAAATACAGCATCACATATAAAAGAAACAAAGTTTTCCTCTACTCAAAAAATGAGCAATGCCACAGTGGTACCACAGGGGCACTCTGAATTCAATGAAGAAAGACCTGTTTTCACTTATCTTCTGAACGATCCTTGATCCTTTGGGTTTGCCCAGAGCCATTTCATTATAGTTTCCTGACAGTTCTCTGGCTGTTTTGCACAGCAGCATGAACCACCAGTGGAGATGCCTCTATTTTGGAAGCATTAAGATTTTTTGACAACACATAGAGAAGAACTAAGAGATGACTTCTAGCATCCGGCACTGATTTGATGGGCATGCCAAAACACGAAAAGAACTTTCTAAAATTGTGAGGACTTTCATCCAGCTCATTCATGGTGCACCTTTATGTAACTTTAGCATCCTGAGAACACCTTTTCCCTCTTCCCTAGGTCCCCAACTTCTCCAATACATTGCATGAAAAAAGATCGAACAAGGGACTTATCCATGTTAACTACAAGGAAAAAGAGAGAGATGGCCGATCAGCCATATTGAGGGAGGCTGACAGAAATGATACAGCAACTTCACTGCTCCATTTTCTAAAAATTCCCTTCTGCTGGTCATTAAAGAAGACTTAATTGTGTAGTTCTGTATGTCCATCTCCAAACAGAAGACCTACCAATCCAGCACCTTTGTTAAAAGCTATTTCAGATCCTCATGGACTGACCAACCAGGAGAGTCCTTCCTCATTCTCAAACAGATTAATTTGGGCAACCAGTCCTACCTGCTTTTTCCCTACACAGCAACATCTCACACGCCTCTTTGATTTTTCCCTTTATGCTTCTTACAGAAAACAAAGAACCAGGAAGGTCTCATGAGGCTGCCTGACATTACCACATATCTGCTCTGCACACAGCTCTCAAAACCTGCAGCAAGTTCTTTCTGCATTTCATTACTAGGAAAATACATGAAGTCTGAAGAAAGGGTAATTTTTTGAGATTTACTATCTTCAAGGCACTTTGAGCTAGCTTAGGGAGAAACAGCATGGCCACGATGAAAGACTGAGCAAATCCCAGGTTAAATAGAACAAAACAAAATCAAATATCCTGTCTAAATTAGACATTGGAGACACTCCTCATGTGTGTAAACAAAATGTAAATAACTTTTTAGATAAACGTTTTTAATGTTTGTGAGGTGACTTGGCAATTTTTGTGGAAAGCAGCTTCACCTTGTAGCATTCAAGCACAATACACTATGCATTCCATGAAAAGGAAAGTTACTTCAGTTGTTAATATTCTCTGACAATAAATAATTCTGAAAACTCCACTTTATGCTGGTCACATATTCAATGTTTTCATGGTTTTATTCTAAATTTATTTTTCTTTATATGAGAGCTATTAAAAGCTTTTAAATATTTTCTGGCTGCTGGAGCATAATTAATTATCTGTGCTTCCAAACTAATCAAGGATATTAGTCTTTCTAGAACACTTAGGCAAAGCATACAGGGGTAACTGGGGAAATCCAGATGGTTACTGCCACACTTACATGCACTTTACTGATAATGGCTACCCAGGTTTCCAGAGCTTCTCAGTATATTCTCATTACACTCATATGGTTCCATTACACAAATAATAGTGAGAATTAATTGCTTCTAATTGAAGTTGGTCCTATTAAATCAAATTAGTGTCCACAGCATAATGCAAACAATGTCAACAACACTGGCTCTGTTACAGTGACTAAATAGAAACTAAATGCAAGTGTTCAAAATTGCATCCTTTAGTCATCTTCAGTGAGTTAAATTCTGGCCATTAAAAGGAATGAGGTTTTACAAGAACATCCCTTAGGAATTTCACCATCTCCCCTACATAACATGAGATGAACCAAATCAACCCAAAATTTGAAGATTCAAGTAAGGGTGAAAGAAACAGTATGCACAATCCATGCTGCTAAAAGGTGTCTGATAACATCCATGACCACAAGAAAGTTTGTCCTTTTTCCCTTCTTAGGGCAAAACATTCAAAATATGTTAAATACCTGAGAAAGGAGTTCAGTGACATCTGTAAAATAGCAAAGTCTTGATATATCTGTTCTTTTCAAGCCCCATTTCCACTGCTGCTAACCAGCAGGAATTCAAATGGGGTAAGCCTCTATGGCTAGACTGTCCAGAGAAGCTCCACTGATCTCAGTGGATAGCTTGGCAATTCTTTTTATTTCTGCTGTCCTAAAATGGAATTAATGACTGTCACACATGACAGTGACCACAATTATTTTTTTCGTAGAGTGACGGTGACATAGCTGAATTGATATAAAAAAAGATTTTAACCTGGACTGGATTTTCCTATTGAGACACAAGCTTACTCTTACTTTCTGCAGTATTTCCAAGCAGGCTTGTACATCACTTTCCATAGCTTTGCCATTTCTCCTGAGTTGCCAAGTATGAGACTCCACCCTAAGATGCAATGACACAGCTGTGGTTAATTATTTATAGAGCCTGTCAGTGGTACATCCCATAATAACCCACTTGGACACAATAAAAGTGATGTAGACACTTATCTTGCAGGTGATAAAATAGAGAAAGCAGGCTCAAAACTGAATAGATAAATTCAAAAGAGGATTTTTTTTTTTTGGAAGATGAGTAAAATTTATTTCTTCTGAACTTCTATCCTGAGCTGAAGCAATTATCTGGAGAACTGCTGGCAAACATCTTGTCGAGATTAGTTCCATTACCTATGAGGAGATGTCAAATACCCACCTGTATCCCAGGGAAATTCCTCTAAATCTGCTGAATGTTAGTTCTGCCCTGAGGAAATCCTCCAGGCATTCCATTGAACTAAATATTGATAACCCGACCTGTTACTTGCAGAAATTTCTTTGTTGATACCGATCAAATGGAAACTGTGCAATATTAAAGGCTCACTCTGACCAAGCTCAGGACACTTGCAGCTGTGGAAGGCAGCCCCCACAGAGCATTATTTGTGCAGACAAGTGAAAAGAACAGACCTTGGGTTTAATTCTGAATTTCTACATCATGAAAACCACATGAAAAAAACAACAACTGGATGAGCTGTCCAGATGTTACCTAAACCATCCTTTGGCCAAAGCTATCCCAATCATTTCTATTCATGTCACAAAGAAGATTTCTTCTGATATGAAGAAATCCATGAAGTACACAGAACCGGATTGTCAAATAGATGGCACAACCATCCCTTTGCTCCTGGGTAACAGGGAGGGATGAAGGCCAGCTTAGGACAGACACCAAGAAGATATGGGACTGGTGTTTGGTGTCCCAGGTTGCTGCAAACTCTGCCCCAGCAAAGTCAATCATTATTCTGGAAAATAAATGAACAAATGGTCAAAGAAACAAAATGGCTGGACCTCATTGTTTGAAAGATTTTTTTTTTCTTATTATTTTTATTTAGTTTCATGGGATCAGGTTTGTTAATTTTGCTACAGAATTACAGCTGCTGACTTTCTAAAGTGATTTTGTTAGAAGTCAAGGCTACATTAGAACCTGAAATGCTATCAAACACAACTGTGAGTTTTTCTATGCCTGAAATATCTCCTAAAATTCCAATAGTTTGGCAGTGTGGTGAGCATGGAAAGACATTTACACCTGATTTCCCTGCGGTGAATTAAGGTGTTTTTCTATGTGTGCAAAATATCAACATCTTATAATATTTATGTGTTAAGTAGACAAAGATGTTTCATATTGAGCTACTGGAAATGTCCTGAAGAATATCTTTAAATATTGATGTTTCCCAATGTAGCCCTTAGAAATTCTGTTTGCAGTGACATTTCAGCTTGCTATAATTTTTGCTGTAATTAAACCCCTTCATTTTTTCCCCTCTAGATAATTTATGCCTATAGACAACTGCATTTTTCTGGTACAACTAATTTGATATTTCACCAGCTTTGCTTATGAGCAGGAAGAATTCAAAGCTACTTAGCACATTTTAAGCAATTTTTTCTACTGTTTGTAATTATACATTGCACCTGCTTAAAATCCAGGGGAACAAATGACTAGACAAAAAAAGAACACAAGAGTAATACTTCAAACTGATGTTTCCAGATAATGCACTGTGCAGAACACACTATTCATGGAGGATTGTTCACTTTGCATACTAGTCCCCTGTTGTGTCCAAGGACCAACTTGCCAATTTGAGCAGAAGTTATTTTTCCAAAACTGAGATTGGCATTTAGGTATTAATGTGTCTCACAAAATTAGTTTGACTTCAGATTCTGGAACTTCAGGAACTCCAAAAAAAATGACACTATCTTATCTTTGAAAGCTGAATTAAAAGTACTGTAATTAGGGCTGAGTTTGAAATCTTTGTTAAGTCCCGCTTATAAATTGTGTATAAATTGTTTTAACATATTCAAGACCCATGGTTCAAGTCTTCTCAAAGAACATACTAAATAAGATATATTGAGCATAGTATTTTAGTCTGTAGTGTAATGGATGGTATTTCAATATGCAGCATATAGCCAAAAGCAGTTTGTCAGAACCTTCATTATTCCTTACAGGCCAGTCAAATCAGTACTCATGCAAACACTGTTAGGGTGTGAGTCTGACTGCACAGACATTTTTCCTTTCTGATACTTGACTGTGTTGCCCTTCTCTGCAAACAGCACACAGAGTATATAAATCAAGCCCTTCTCATCTTCTCTCATTTTCCTTTGAGCGGTGAATTATTGCAAGGCTGGGTTAAGTTGCTGCTTACTCGCCCCTTGGTGCAAGAGAAAGAAATAATTTCTATTCATGCAAGTCTACATCAGTGGGACAGCTAACACATCTTCTTTCTGTCCCAAAATGCCATGAAAGATGACTCCTCCAGCTCTGACATCGACCTCCTCATCAGGCATTTCAGACATTCAGACTGCTGCACCTCAAGTGCAGCTATCTCAGACACAACAGGAGATATACTGCATGAAAGAGGTGGGCTGTCAGGATTTTGTGCTGGGTTAAAAATAAATAACTACTTAAAAACTAGTACATGCTAAAATGCACTCATACATTTTATCCCTCACGGGGCATGGCTTTGTACTCAATCAATTTTTAGCTACTTAAAAATTCTAGGTGTGACAAGATTTAACCCTGAGAACCACCATGCCAGTGATGCTACCAAGAGTCCTGACTGGCTTCATTTTCTTACTTGGCTTAGGCATATTTCAAGGCATTATCAATGGCTTTTGATAAACATGAGATGGAAATAGGTGCTGTCTGTACATCCTGGATAGCAGTTAATGGCTACAATATTTCAGAATAAAGGAGAGTCCCTATAATTTTGGCAACAAAATTCTTGTATTTCCTTAAAAACTCTCTGATTTTCAAAATCTCCATCTGGCCATCAAAAAAATCACACAGAAATATCTAGAAAACATCAGACCTGAAGTGAAAACCAGCAAGTCCTATGAAGAAAAGCCGAGAGAATTGAGGCTATTCAGTCTGCAGAAGAGAAGGCTCTGGGGAGTCCTTAATGTGTCCATTTAATAATAAAAGGGAGCTTATAAGAAATACAGACATTTGCCAGGGCCTGTAGTGACAGAGCAATGGGTTTAAACTGAAAGAGGGCAGGTTTACATTGGCTATAACATGGAAATTCTTTACAAGACACTGGTGAGACATTGGAAGAGGTTGCCCAGGGGAGCTGTGGATGTTCTATCATTGAAAAGATGGGGTTTGGCAACTTTGGTCATGCATGCATTATACCACATGAATTTTTCTTTGTTTGCATCCCAAGAGGTGTGCAAATTATTATGTTAATGGGGCTTAGTGAGAGTCTCTGCTACTTTGGGTCAGAATTTACAGCTGACAAAAGATGTGGAATAGAGACTTTGGTCCTCTTCCATGTGCTGAGGCAACAGTAAGGGCTGATGAGAAATCTCATAATTTGTGAGTTGTTTCAAGGGTTGATCTTCAAAGCTTGCAAGAAAAAAAAATTTTCTTTGGTTTTAAAGTATGTTTAAGAAGTTTAATAATTGTATATTTAACAGTTTTACATAATTTGTTATTACCAAGTCTAAAGGACAGATTTGCAAAAGAGGGACTTTAGCAAGTATTACAGATGAAAAAGACAAAGCATACAGAAAAAAAAACTTGCAAAAACATCAATAAGAAGTTGTGCCACCCTGCTCAGTGGTTTACTTATTTATTCCTGGTGATGCATTAAAATAATCAGCACAATTTAATCTCACTCAGGCACAACATTTTTACACATGGATCGATGTCCTTTTATTCATTACTGTACATTTCCTTTATAATTTCTGCTATCATTTGCAGGGTGTAAACAGCTTCTAATGCTTCCTTTCTGCTTTGCACTTGAACAATAGCTTAAGTAATCAAGTAGAAAATTAATGAGAAGCAAAAGCTTATTTATAATCACGCTCAGACCAAATTGCTATTTAAAGTATGAACAGTGCATGAACTGTTATTCTACAAATCTCCTCTAATTCTTCACAGATGCTAATTAGAGTTTGTCATACCCATACCCCAGAACTGCTTGTTTTCCTGAACTAACCCTAAAATTAGCCTTTCCTCTGAAACCTACTTATCAGCTAGAAAACTTTCTCTGCCACTTTTGATCCCTTTAAGATCAATGGTTTAATTCACATGCTAAAAAATATGCATGTGGTTACGGTATCTTAACTCCACCAGTTCTTGCTGATTTGGGCAGGACTTTAATGGAGTCCAATGTCCACTATTAAGGATGTCAGTTGAGATATGTGTTAAAACTTCAGCAAATGTGGTCATTATGTAAGAAACAGCAAGCAGGTAACAGGGAGCTGCAAGTAGCTCAGGCTTATATGTTAGTGGGAAGACTGCTCTTATGGGCAAAGGATTCATTTAGCAAGTCAAATTGCTTTTGAAAATATATATTTAGGACTGTTTAGAGGGAGAAGAAATGGAGTAGTTGAATTCACTTGTTTGTACTGTTTCTTCTCCCACTTAGCCTTCTATATGTTCGTGCCATATTCTCTCCACTCTTAAGAGGGCTCACAGAAGATAAATTCCAGATGCCAGCTTTGTTCCTGGATGATCTGAGGGCTGATTTATCCAAACAAAAGATGGTGTAATATAGTGCTGATGTGTTACAGAATGTATCCAGTAACATGGACTGTGTTTCCAGGTAAGAAACAAAGCCAGTGATTTGAAATGCATGTAAATGAGCAGTTATTTAGAGACCAGGTAATGGCATTCCAAACAGGATGCTATGAAAAGAAGAGTGAGAGTGAAAAATGCAAAACTGGAAGAGCCAGACCAGACATCAATAATCAATAATTGTCAAGAGTGCAAAGCCCTCTCTGTAGAGAGAATACCAATAAGACTTCAGGCTCACACCAGTCCTCTCATACAGAGCACTGCAAGCATTTTCTGAACACTACTTTGCACACATCTGCTATGAGGTAACAAAGTTTTATTTTGGGTAGAGCTCCTCAGGCAAGTCTTGACAGTAGTAACCAATGCTAGGTTCAAACTGTCTAGGGGTCCTTTTAGTGAAAATCACACAAAGAACAGCTCAAGGCCATAGTCAGAAACTATTCTGATATCACCTCTGAGAGATATAAAATAACTTTCTTTGAACCCTCTAACAGGTATTTCTTCCCCAACTGCAAAACTGCCTGAGTCCAAAATGTGGCAAGCACATGTCAAAGCAAAAAACTCAAATTATGAGACCACTGTTAATGCTGTTACTCACAAAATCCCAGCGGTGACCGCCCTGCTGGTCATTACCGTCCTTTCTGAAATGCTGCTCACATTTGGGTTACATGACAACCTGAGGTATCCAGCTGCAAAGAAATCCTTTACTTGTCTGAAGTTTTCCTCAAAGTTATCACCTTATTCTCCGCCTGAGGGATTACCTTCTGGAGCTTACTTTGACTGCACTGGTCTGACTGTACTGAAGAACTCTGAAACACCATGTAAAAATCTACACTCAAAATGATGTCCTTTCTTAAAATAAAAATAATGTTTATTTTTCTTTCAACTTCATTTGTTTCTACTCTGCTTCATCCAATACAAAGCGATTGTTCCCCTGTCCTTTATGCAAGTTGTTTTTCCTTTCAATTTTCATTTACAAGACTGATTTCCAGAAATATGTCTCCTAAACATCTTTACTAATTCTTTCTCTTTTTTGGCTTTGTTAATTGTACCTTATATCTGATTGCATCTTACTCTGCATACATGCTTTAAGAATTCTGTCTCTTTTGATAAATAGAAATACTTCTCAGATTTTAATAAGTACACAAGGGTTAAAAACAGTCAGTGGGATCTTGTGGTCTTCATTACCACATGTAAAGGAATACATTTTTCAAACATGCTGCATACAGCTGGCCTCAAATGATCAAGTCTCTCCATGAGAAAAATGAAAGATTTAAAAGCAGCAATAAAACAGTAATTTTCACCCTGGCTGTCATGCAATTGATGTGTCTGATAATGTGGAGCCAAAAGAACCTGAAAACTCATAATTCTGCACATAATCTTTTAGAGTTCTTGAAGGATTATCCAGGTAATATGTCATCTTTGGAAAAGCCATGAAACTGTACAGAGTATTACTTTTTTATTCTGGGAGAATATTGTACTCTACTTTCCTCCCCCTCTCATTAAAGCATCTTGCCTCCTGGGAATGGTGACAATAATTAAATCTGCCTCAAGAGGTTGAGTCACCCCCTTATGGGGATAGTCTTGTGTGTTCAGAAATGCCTTTAATTACTGGTAATTTCTGTCTTTCTCACATTGAGTTAAACTCCTAAACTTATAGAGAAAAAATGCAAACCAAAGGCTGAAAGCAACAGGGGAGCCCACTTCTGTTGGACCTGGGCTACCAGGGAATGGCTCCATGCCCCAGAGGAGCCCAGCTCCAAGTGGAAACTATTTGAGTTTGCCTGTTTGGTTTGGAAGAAATGAAGTGAGTAGAACTTTTCCCAAGTTCTACCAGGCTGAGTTCCCATTGGGATCTGAGTACAGAACCACAGAATCATAGAATGCCCTGGGTTGGAAAGGACCTTAAAGAACATCCAATTGCACCCCCTTGCCACGGGCAGGGACACCTCCCACTAGACCAGCTTGCTCAGGATTCTACCCAGCCTGGCCTAAACACTTCCAGGGATGGGGCATCAACAGATTTTCTGGACAACCTGTTTCAGTGCTTCACCACCCTCACAGAAAAGAATTTTTTCCTAATATCTAACCTAAACTTACTCTCTTTCAGCCTGAAGCCATTCCCCTTTGTCTTATCACTGCATGCCCTTGTAACAAACAATTCCTTTCTCCTTCTGCCTTGTGGGCTCCCTGATGTACTAGAAGGTCACAATAAGGTCACTCCAAAGCCTTCTCTTCTCCAGAATCAACAAACTCAATTCTTACAGCCTTTCCTTGTGGGAGAGGCGTTCCACTCCTCAAATCACACTGGTGGCTCTCCTGTGGACTTGCTCCGACAGGTCCATGTCCTTTCTGTGCTTGGGACCCTAAAGCTGGATGCACCCCTGAAGGTGGGGTCACACCAGAGTGGAGCAGAAGGGCAGAAAGAACAATATCAATACCATGAGGGCCTCTAGTGGGGATTCCACTGAAGGTGACATATGGCCTTTGACATGAAAGTTGAAGTAAATATCAGGTTGTTGGCCTGGAACTTCTCTGTCAGCCAGTGTGACAGACAAAAAGCCAGCAGAGAGGTCTGGCAGATTCCTAGCAAACACCCACAGCTTGAAGCCATCATGTTCAGACCAACATCAGCTCCCTCCTTGGTGGAGCACAGGAACTCTTCACCTCTCAGGTCACTGCAGTGGTAGTGGCAAACATCCTGCTGACTCCCAAGCACAAGGGAAGCAAAGTGAGCACTCTCTAAGGGAGAGAGAGAAGTATTGACACAAATTCCATCAAGCACACCAAATGTTCCCATCAAAAGTGTCCAATAGAAGTTTCTGTTTTATTGCTGAAGAAATGTCCAGTATAGTCTCTTCTCCTCAGGCCTTCAGATCCTTTCTGGGTCTTCCCATACTTATTCACCCCATCTTGGACTTTCTCTGAAGCCCAAGAATGCCACCAGCTGAAGTTTGCAAAAGCAGCTCAGCCTGGTCTTGAATTCACATCAAGGCAATTGTGCCACTTTTGTATCACTCTGTGCCATGCCAAAGACATTTAATAAATGTAAGGGCCTGCTTACAGTACTACTATCACCTATACTCTCTGGTTATGGAACTAATTCAAATTTTGGTCTGCCACTGATAAGAATTCAACCTACATCTCTTTGGGTTATTAATGACAAAGAGACCTAAATGCAATTTTACTATTTCACAAAACTGTCATCACATTCAAATTTACTTAGAAAAAAATTACTGTAGGCCATCTCTTACACCCTGCCACTAAAATTTGCTCAAATTAATTGCCACCACTTAATAAATAAAAACTAAAAATGTTTATCATATAACTTATAGTCAAAGTTACTGCTTGAGAGACTAAGTTTAATTTTTTTAAATTATTCAGCTCGCTTACTAATGTAAATGCCATTTTAAGTATTAATATGCTTTAATAATTAATAAACTGATATAACCATGTATTATGCAAAAAACCCTTTACTTCTCCACCCATGTATAAAAATAACCTGTTTTGGACCTGGAGAACTGGGACATAACACAACCTTGCGTGGATGAGTAAAGGGGGAAAAGCTTAATAAGAGACTCTTTTTAACAGTCTGTGCTATTAAGAATGTAATTGGACTTAATGATGCTTAAAGATCCTTTGGAGGTCTCATTTCTCTACCCAGAAGAGAGAGGGTGTGTGCCATCATGACATGCTTATTGCTCAGCAGGATAATTACACCTTTTCAGGACTGACCATTTTAAACACCCAACTCTGGTCAGCACCTGTTGATTAAATGTCTGGCAGGGCACTGTTAGTAAACCCTGTTCAAGACACTCTGCAATGAAAGGAGGTAATTTGAATTATCTACATGACATCCCTCCAGTGGGTGTGTATTAGCCCAGAGAAAACCTCAGTGATACTTCACAACAGCATCTGCCAAAACATTGAGGGTGAATTAGCCACGCTACCGTGCTTAGCATGGAATCCATTCTCTTTCTAATTCATTAAGCTTAGCATCTATTTTCAGGGTAAATTATTTAGAAACAAATCAGGACTTGCCTGCAGTTGTGCAGTGGTCTAATCTCGCTGATAAACACTGGCTTGTAAACAACCTGCAGGCTGTCCTCTTTGACAAGGTGCTTGCTCACCAGCTGCAGAGCCACTCCAAGATGTGAAATCGTGCTGTGCTCGCCCTGTCTCCTGACTGCATGACTCAAGTGCTCTCCTTAAGGACTCCAAGCAGCAGTCTGAACTTGGATGACTTTTGGAGGAGAGAGATGTATTTGATGAAGGAAAAAGGATCTGAGGCATGTACAGCACAGCCAGAATATTTTGGGAGTGACTCGACAAGGGTTTGATTATTTTTAAGTATCCAGATGTCTTCAGAAGTCTGCAGATGGATTTCAAGAAGACCTGCAGACTCTGTTTGCAGTCCTCCAGAATGTGAATGGCACAATTAATGATCACCTGTTTGTGTTTAGCAGAACTATGTGACATATATTTCACACTAATATTTATTAAAATTGACTTGGACAATGTCAGGTTGTCTAAGTAATCCAACCTTTTAAAATATTTTTTCCATATTTTCATGCAGCTACATACAGAATATTTCTCAAGGCACCATTTTTAATGACATATTGCATTATATTCAATGTAAGTGGTCTTCTAAGTGAAAAGACAAACACACTTATAAAAATAGTCAAAGTAACACACTTGTGCACCTTCCTCAAGTGTGACACTTCTTCACTCACTTTATCTCCTCTCACACTTCAAAATCTTTCCTGTCTCTTCAAAAGCGCTAGTTGATCAAATATGCATGAATAATCATATTTATTAAGAAAATCTGCTAGATAGGATGGCCTAGAGTGAAAGACCAATTGAGAGAGCATTAGATTATCATCATCAGTTTGCAGAATAAACAACAAAAGAGAAATTGAGGCAATTTACAAATTCATGGATTACACAGCAAAGCTGTAACTACCAGAAAAACATTGAAGTCCTCCTTAATGGGGAGAAAGACAATAAAAACTGACTCTAGCAGAAAACAAAATTGCTTCCACTTGGATTCTAGGGCACTAGTCTCACCCCTTACCTCAATTTCTTTTATTCTAATCCTTCATCTAGTATGTGCCTTAGCTCCTTGGCTATTACGTGTGAATATTACTCCTTTCCAAAGAATTTGTACTTATTCAGTCCTTAAACACTAAACTGGTGAAGATCACATGGATACCTAGTCAGACTGCAATCCTTTTGCTCATGATACAGAGAAATCCCAGGGGAAAAAGTAGGTTCTTGAAAAATACATTCAGAAAAATACACTCATATTTTATTTTTGTATCATGAAATCAGTAGCAGCAAACCATTTCCCCATGTAACTACAGATAAGCATACAAACAAATAAACACAGCAAAGCATGAATACAGTTTTGCCATGTGGGCTTATACTGAATCGTACTTAATTTGCAAAGAGCCTCAATTGTCAGATCAGAGCTGTTAGTAGAATCAAACACTACTTGTCATGACTAAGGATGGCAGAACTGGTCCAGAAGACTGTCAAAGTAGTTTAAAAATTATCTCTTCAAATATCTTTGCAATCCCTCAGAGGATGTTATCATGCCATTTTATGGTCTTTTGGTTTATCCTAGACTAAATGGTCAATTATTGAGTTTTCAAAGCATTGTTTGCAATCAAGCATGCTTCTGTGCCTGTCTCAGCAAATTATACAAAAGCCCACTGCAGTCAGAAGGATCAATTCCTGTGTTATGGGTATTATAATGTGGATATATGGAGTACTCAGATACCCAAACTTGGAGGCATTAAGCACTGAAGAGTTGCTGGTGTCTCAAGGAAGAAAGACATTTTATTTAGAGAGGCTTTATAGAAATTATGATTTTTTTTCTTCATCCATTATTGTTAGAAACATTTGCATGAAAAAAAGGTTCCATATTCTTTGGAGTGTAATTTGCTGCTTCTGCAGCTGCCTTCTCTTCACCTGCTTTGTACCTCTCACTTGGTGCTGTATATTTAAATTGGAGCTTAATATTTGAAGATTTCCTATTCCTGGTGGGAGTAGATCGACTATGAGGGAAAGAGGAGTGTTACAACTGTCCTAATGCTGTCTGAGAAAAGTCAGAGAAGAAAGGTAGAAAATAACATCCCTGTGCTGCATTCTCCTAGAACACTGGTTTTCAGTTTCACATAAACCTGCAGCTAACTTCAAATGGGTTTTAATGACAATACTCCATCTCCTGGCAATCTGATAAGGAGAAATGGAATGACATTACACTCCACGTTTCACTGTATCCAGAGGTCAGGGTTGCAAGGTTAGGATTCACATCATAGTATAACACTTCATTTTCTCTCACTCCCTATTAAATGCTTATTTGTGAAACAGAATTGCCAGAGGTTATGTGATTCAGTAAACTCATGCTTCACCTGTACACAATGTGTTTTGGTCACATAACAAGAAATCATTCTCAGTTGTAATCCTGACTCTAGTAAATAACAAACATATATATTCATGTAGCAAAATACACAAATATAAAAATTTGTCTTTACAGTGCAGAGGCTAAACCTTACATTTTATTCATCCACAAATACAAACTGCTACTCGTGTGTGAGTGGTATTATAAATTATATTGTGTATTCTCAGGCTTTAGTAGGATGTAGTATCAAACAATCTAAATTTGACCATAGAAAAATTTATAAGGAAATATTCAGGATTCTGTGTGACTTTCAAGATATCAAAAGGAAGGCATTCCTGCATGTGTTCACACAAGGTCAAATATCACAAAGCCATCAGTCGATGGCTGGATAAAACAATCTGAGGGGAAAAGATTATTGAGTGAAAGATTATTGAGACAGGTTTGTGAACTCAGCTACAATGATATCACCAGTTTGCAGAAAAGAGTGGAGGAGATCACTTTGTCTTCAACACAGACGCATTTATCATAAGCATTGAAGACATTCAAAGACAAGCAAAATTTCTAATAGTTTTTCTCATCACACACCCACACAAGCTCTTCACAAACCTTTTTTCTGTTGGTACTGGGCAAATAGAAAGCAGACAGTGTGTGCTGTGTTCTAGGACCATTATGGAATTTTTAAAATACACATCTATCTTTTCTTTAACTTGAGCACAATTTATTTTTCTTTGGTGCTACACTCAATCTATTTTATCAAACAGCAGATTGGTGAAGCACAATATTATATAGTACCTATACATTTTTTCTGACATGGAGAAATGTGTGATCAAAAGCTGTAAAATGCCAAATGGATGATAAGTCCTATAATTTACTTGATAAAAGCTGACTCCACAGGAGGTATTTTAATGAATGTAATGACAGCATGTTCCAAGGGAAAAGCTTTAAAACGCTCAGATTACATTCAGTCTGTAAATCCTGCTCAGATATTAAAAGCAAATTGATTACTATAAGATGATCATCACACTTAATCTTCACATTCAAGAAGCTTTATAGTTACCAGGAAAAATTTGGAAAAAGATATTGAAGAGCAGCTATCTGTAATTGTGCAAACATATCGATCTTTTGTGATTTAGCAGTGCAGTCTCATTGCAATTTAGGAGCAAGTGTTCTGGTCCCTCAGCCCTGTTTCCCCAGAAGGACTGTTGTCCATCATATAACCTTACTCATAGATATTTCTAGTTGCCACATCATGCATGTTAATTCATCTCTCTCCTCAGGCATGGATTTTTTTGTAGATTGTTGTGCAGACTGATCTTCCAAAACCATACACTATAAATACAAGTGTGTGTCTTGTCTACCTTCACATTCAAACCACATCAGGACCAGGGAGTTCCATGCTGTCTGGATCTTTTTGTCATAGATTTTGATATGAATATTAATTAATTAAAACAATGACTTTTCTTCAGGAGAAGGCAGCTTAAAACTTTTCTTGTGCAGATAGGAGAACTCATCACAAATAATTCTTCCTTTCTAGCATTTCTAGCATCTAGCAATCTACATTCAAGACTGGGACGAGCAGTTTTACATTAGCTATAAGTCTGTTATACAGACCAATCACAAGATCATGGCAAACACCATGCTGAATTAGCATGGATTAAACTCCTTGTTTAAAATCTCATTAGGATTCACCAGAGATCAACTATGAAAAAGGCTTCAGCTACAACACAGCCTTTATCAAAAATGCCCAAATGCATTTCCCAGGTGATAAGGTAAATATGTTTCAAGTAAAGAGTGTGGCATAAATCCACATTGCTCCAGATTTCAAGCAATCATGGTTGGAGTAAGTCTGTGCCATTTAGAGAGCACTTCAGGAGTCTGTTAGTGAATGCATGGGATAAAACATAAGTGACAAAGTACTTGTTCAGTGGGTAAATATGTGGATTGCTAGGAGAGGAACTCTTGAACACAGTAATTTTGAACATTTAATTAAACCTGCCTGCCACAATTGTAAATGGTCCAACAAAGCATTCAGAATGAAGCAACTTGACAGAAGAGAAGGGGGCTTAATTTTGTATATATTTCTGGGTTCAAGTCCAGTTCTTTAGAGAACTAGGGCTGATTGAACTTGTTCCTGTCCATGTGAGTCCTTTGAATGCTCTCCGTCCTACCAGCAAGGACTTAAGCATCCTCTTGTCCCTCCTGTTTCAGGATCAGTGCAACTCTGATTGCAAACTGACAGAATGCTAGGACATTTGCTGGTGAGTAATTTAGGTTTTTGTATGATGCCAAGTAAATATTTTCTTTGATGTAGGCACTACAGGTTAAGAGTATGTGCTCTTTTGTGCATCAGAGCTAGGGATTGTTAAAGATACTTGGGATGTATTTTCTGTAGCACAGAAAATATGGGTTCTCAAATAAAAGTTAAGTGTTGGGATGAATCTGTACGTGTTTAAATTTTCCATACATAAAATAACTGTTTGCAATGGAACAAGGTTATAATCATTGAATAAAATTGAGAAGCTATGAGCAAGTAAGCCAGGAAAACAAACTGCTGCTTTTCCTTGAAATCAATACAAAGGCAAAGAGAGGAAAGCAGAGTTTGATTTTCTGCCATATTATTTTCATACATCACTTGAGCAACTCATTTTATTGGATTTATTTTTTTACTTATTACGCCAACTTTTATTTAAATTAAACTGCTTCTAAGGTTTAGGCATCCAAAGCAAGACATTTGGAAAAGCTTTTGAGAAGTACTCTGTTAGTGAAATCACTGTTGATGCTGGAATGAAGCTAACCAGCAGTGGCAAAGCTGAGAGGTTCTCATCACATCTGAGAATGCTGTAGTTAACTTCCTCAGCCAAACACACTGGTAATAGGCTGGATCCAGGAAAGCACCATGTACCTATCAGCCTTTTCATTCTAGCACCAGTTCACTAAGATAAATGTGAGTCTTTAGAGGTTTCCATTCCATCTGGACAACTCTTTGTAAAGATGACCGGTTAATTCTTTCAACAAGCCACGAACTGGTGAATTCACCGAAGCTTGTAAAACCAGCCTAAAATGGTTCCCAGGTCCAAAAATTTAAAAGGATTCCAGAAATAAATTATGGGGTTTTGGCTTTGGAGATCAGATAGAAGTTGAAGAATGGTCTCTCCAGGCATTAAATCATCTGAAGCAGACAAACCAGCATACTTTTTAAGAGATTTTGAAACCAGCACTTAGGTTGAAAAATTCCAGGTGCAAATCTTACCTTTCAGTGGGTACATGGAACTTTCCCATTAATTTCAGTGAAGTCATGATTTTGTTATAGAAGTTAGTAGATAAAGTCCGAGTGGCAAAGTGAGCAGACTAAAGTGGTTTTGGGGGCTGATTTTGGTTGTTTTGTTTTCATTCAGGGTTGAAGGCCTGTGTAAAACAACCAGCACACTGAGTATTAATTTCCATCAACACCAATTAAACTTTCAACACTACTGGAATTTGATGCTGTTTGTGCTTCCTCTTGCATGGGTCTAAACAACAATCCAGGAGTTAAAGCAACAAAGCATGAAAGCGTGGCCAGCCATCAATAGAGAAAATTCTGCTAAGAGAAAGTATCAATTTCCCTTTAATGGCAGATGAAATCCATTTTCTGCCCTTGTCCTCAGATTAATGTGAAGTTTCCAAGGAGCCAACTCTGGAAACACCTTCATAGTATCATCATGCTCTGTGATTTTTTTGTATTTTGGTGCATATTTAAGGCTTTGTAGAGTTATGGCTGAAAGCAAGGGTCTGTGTCACTCCCTCATAAACATCCTGCTCCATCCCAATACTCTCCCATCATGACAGGGATGAGAGGTCCTGCAAGAGGAATGTAACACCTCTCCTCTAAGGAAAGGCAGAGAGAGAGCTGGGGTTCAGCCTGGAGAACAGAAGGCCCCAGGAATACCTCATTGCAGCTTACAGGAACTTAGAAAAAATAGAGAGGAAGATTTTTCAACCGTCCATGTAGGGACAGGACAGGGAAGAATGGTTTTAAACTAGAACAAAATAGATTCAGGCTATATATAAGGAAGAATTTTACAATAAGGGTATTGCAAGACTCGAACATGTTGCTCAGAAAGAGCCTAGGTGACTCATCCCTGGAAATATGCAGTGTTATCTTGGACAAGGCTCTGATCAAACAGATCCAGTTGATGATATGCCTCCTGCTCATTGCAGGAAGTTGGACTAAATGACCTTTAAATGTTCCTTAAACCCAAAATATCATACGACTTCCTGATAAGTGATAGTTCCCTGCTGAAAGGAGCAGGGAGAAGAGGAAAGCAGAAGCACAGCAGCAGAAGGATGAATGCCAGCCATGGAGATACACAAGAAGTTATTGCCTCCCAACATTGCTGTTTCATTTTACATAACTTTATAAACACGTAATGTCTTCATGTCTTCCACATGTCTCCATGTATCATCATGACAGCAAAATTCCTGAAATTGGAGGAATCTGTGAACCAGTAGGGCACAGCTTCTGCATTGGCTCCAGAGCAGTGAACCCTATCTTAATACCGGGGCCATGTTAATATTGATTACGGTAAGGAAATTATAAGTGCATCACTGTTCCATATTTCCAACATGAGGGTTCATGTGAGGAACACTTAGAGTTTCTTCATCTAAATAATTGAGCTGTAAATGTGATGTAGTATTGAAAGATCAGTGAGATCTTTTATCTGTGCCTTAAAGCTGATCATCTTTCAATAGCATGACAAAGTACAGTTAATACTCCACAAATCAATTTATAAACAGCACTTTTGCGATTTTTATAAAAGTACTATTTCAAGCACCCTTAGGATTACACTAAAATTTTCAGAGAGCATACTTCTAAGTATTTTCAGAAACTGCCTTACAGCCATTATGCATTTATTTTATAAAATAATTTGTCGGCCCTTTACACACTTTCTATGCAACCAGCTTGTAAAATGTGTCACTTGCTCACTTCATACTCCTGTGGCGCCTCTGCAGAGTGATGTTGCCTCTGAATTTCTGTAAGAGAGGACTTATTGCTGCCTGTGGCCCATGAAAAAGGTGAGGAAAGAAAGCAGGATGAGAATGATCCTGAGGTGCATCTGAGCCCTTCCTCTATTTTCACTGAGAAAGTTGCTGAGAAAAGAGAAATTCTTCACATCAGCAAAACAGCATCAGATGATAATAAGCAAATGGGCCAGGCTTTCTGATCCTGAAAGGTACTGAATCCTTTTTATGACCCAATTCAGTGATGGCACTGACATCAGGATGTTGTTGTTCAGAGAAGGAGAAGAATTATTTCGAGGCCAGGATGACACTCTGTTCTTGAAATCAACAGATATCTCAATGAAGTAGATTTTCATCACAAATAAGAACTCAGAAAACATTGATTGTCTTAGATTCTAAGACCTGAAAACAGCCAAGACATGCAGAAAGGTCTGTCTCCAGCAAGAAGAAATTCCCTGTCAGGCCTGCATTCTCTGAGGGATCAGGACATTCATCGCCATGATGGTTCCACCAGCCACGAGGAGGCAGCAGCTGGGTCCCTGCTCCATGGTGCACTGACTTCTACTCATTATTCCCACTCAATACGGGGACATTATTCTTTCCAGACTCTGTGAAGGACAGTGAAAATGGTTTTTCTTCACAGTGTTCACTCATGCAGTGTTTGACATGAGCCTAGCTCTTTGTATTTTATTGCTGTTCAGCTGTTTTATTTATAACAGCAATAATTAGCTGAGATCATGTTTAAGCAGCTGCTTAAAACTACTTAGTGCTTCTACACCATGACTTCCCACATGGTGGAGGCATCCCATCTCCTGACATAAATCTTTAACTGCATTGATAAGTGCAGCTATTTCCCTTCTTGTCAGCCTGCCATCTGTGAGCAGGGGGCAAAGGGAGCTGACAGTGGCACAAAGCCTGTCAGCTCCCTCAGAGAGCCACCCAGAAGCCATTTTAGTGTGTCACAGTACATAGTTTGTCATCTCAGCTCTTGTCCTGCTCCTGCCTCTCCCTGGATGAGTCACTCTTGCTACACAGCAAGATGCTTGCAGCAGTGAAATGAGAATTCCCCTTTAAAAGGTGCTTTTGGCTTACTTTTAAGTTACTCTCCTGAGTGCTGAGGAACTGGCAGCATCTCCTGCGCTTCAGCAGCCGATCGCAGCTGATCTGCAGGCCACTCCTGCAAACACCGCCCTGTCCATGGCTGCTGCTGCCCCCATTGCCTGCACTGGGTCACCCACTCAACAGTGAGCCCTGCTTGACCCTGCTGACCCTCTGGTAAGCCAAAGGAGCAGGGACGCCTCTGGGACAGGGGATGACCACCTGTGGCTGCAAAACACACAGAATCACAGAATCACAGCTTGTTTGGGGCTGGAAGGGACCTTTAAAGCTCATCCAGTCCTGCAATGAGAGGGACATGGTAAATTAGAGCCAGTTGCTCAGAGCCCTGTCCAACATAACATTGAATATACCCGGGGATGAATCATCTACAGCCCCTCTGGGCAACCTGTTCCAGTTTTGCAATGCACTCATTGTAAAAAAAATTCTTCCTTGTATATGGTCTGAACCTACGCTCTTCTAGTTTAAAATTCTTCCTTGTCCTATCCCTACAGGCCCTCTTAAAGAATCTGTCTTTACTCAGGGGTTTCCTTGGCTCAGGAAACATTCCTGTATGCCACAATTCTCTGCTCTGCTGTGGGACGCACCTTTATACTGCAAGGATGACCCATCTTCCCTTTTTCTTAGCAAGAACTCAGGTTTACCTGTCCTCAAGGACACCTATTCTCTTCTAATAGCTTTAGGAACATATTATTTTTGGCTTTTTATATGTTTGTTCAATAAAGGCATCTACATGTTGAGGTTATAAATCAGTTTCCAATTTGACAAAACTGCAGGGGATGGTCAGTAGTACCATCCAACGTAATGATTGTCAATAATATGCCAAATATGCGTGATAAATTAGAAGTATTAAAACCCTAGCAAAGATTCATTATTATGAGGATAATTTGTGATCATCACCACAAAATAATTGCTGTTCAGTACGAACAGGACAAGAGCAATCCTTTCTCCATGTCACTGGAAGTGCAAAACTTAAAACTGCTTGATTTGCTTTCCCTTTGGTACTCTGTTGCTTCATTTTCTCCTCAGCCTTGCATGCCTGCTGCAATATCCAAAAGCAGAACTGGGGCTGTGTGCTGTGTGACAGCACACTTGTCGGACCTGAGATTCCTGTGGGAGGCAAACCAATAATACAAAGCACAGCATTCCCACTAGGATGCGATAAAATCTACGTAGCTAAAACCTCAGAGCACATTAGCTTTACTTAGCTATTAGAAGTGAAGAGTTTCCTAATCAAAAATGACCATAAAAGAGGAAGCTGAATGAAGCCTGTGATCCGTAGCCATTTTCCCATCTGCATGAGAAAGTATCTCAAAATGGAAGTATTTGTTTTAATTTTTCAGAGCAAGGTGTTTAGTAGTTGTATGGTTAAGGGGAAAAAGGAAAATTTATATTTTCTTATGAAATAACTTTTGCTACCAGGCACTTTCAAGACATTTTCTTTCTCTTATTTGAAAAGAAAGAAAATATAATACATTTGCATGAAAGTGAATATGAAAGTTAAAACAAACATGGTGAAAAAATTATTTTCCCAAATAAGAAACATTAGTCAGGCTATGATATTTTTTTTGTCCTTGGGATGAACTGCAGGAACTATAATTTTGTTTCATAAACTTTTTGTTAGGTTACAACTTAATAATTTCAAATATTTCATTTTAAACCAGAGCATTTTTGTTTGACCTATTTATTCTTTGAAACAAAAATGACTAAGCATCACAGGAGGAAAGTGAGCACAAATATAAAAAAAAAATAATTCTGTTTGCATTCTGAAAATGTCAAAGAGGATCTTTAGTTAACTTCTAAATGCTTTCCAATCATTAAAAAAAATGAGGACTTTCTCAAAAAAACCTGATCATTCCCACGCAACTCATCATAATTTCTCAATAGAGAAAAAATGCTTATTATTAAAAGAAATTCCCAGTCAGCAGTTGAAAATGAAGCAGTCTATAAAAACCAATAAATCAGAGACTATGAGATCGTAATTTAACTATTTAGTATAAAGTAAAGCAATAGATCAGTTGAGATCAGCTGTTTGTCTGTAAATGTTTGGTATATGAGTGAATTAATTTTATTTTTGTTGTTCATGCTTTACAAATATTACATATACAATAACTGAAGGAGCCAAAGGTGAACTTCTGGCTCCCAAGACAAGAGTTCTTAAGCAAGGTGATAGAGGCTGATAATAGGAGTCCAAAGCTTGTGCAGTTACCTGCAGCTGACCCAGTGGCACTGACTGCCACCCCCTGGGCTCTGCGGGTCAGTCAGTGCCCAGCCCACCTCACTGCCCACTCACAGCCACACCTGCTGAGCTTGCCTGTGAGGATGCTGTGAGAGACAGAGCTGACAGCCTTGCTGCAGCCCAGGTGGACAATACCCACTGCTCTGCCCTCATCCATGCACGTGGTGTGTCATCATGGAAGGCAACTGGGTTGGTCAGGCCTGATTTACTTTTAATGAATTCATGCTGACTGCCCTAATCACATTCTTGTCATCCATGTGGATAGAAATGGCCTCCAGAACAAGGTGCTTCATCGCCTCCGCAGGGATTGAGGTGGGGCTGACTGCCTGGTACTTCCCTTCTTGCCCTTTTTTGAAGACATGAATGACATTTCCCTTCTTCCAGCCCTCAGGCCCCTCTCCTGATTGCCACAGCCTTTCAAGATGATCATGAGCTGCCTTGCTATGTCCATCAGCTCTCAGCACTTGTGGATGCATCCCATCAGGGCCCAGGGGCTTGTGGATGCTGAGTTTGCCTACACATTCTCTAACCCAGGCCTCCCTGACCAAGCAAAATTTCTGTAGTCTAGATGCACACAAACATGATGGAAGATTCAGCCAGCAGAACAGAGGGTAAAAACAAACGCCTCAAGGGGAACACATGATCCAAAAGTTTGCATGTTCTGTACTTCATTATTGTGAGAAAATTTAAAATAACCTAACAGCTCATGCAATAGCTGAGCAGTTCATGCATTAGTTCACACAGAATACATGCCCAGCCATGAGCAATTTATTGTCAAAATCAGTTCAGTGGTGCACAACAAAATGGGCTTGAAGGAGCTTGCCAGACAGCTGGGTTTTATAAAAGTGATTGGAACACACAGAGAGGAATGGAAAAGTCAGCAGGGTAATGGGAGAAGAAGCAAATTAATATGCAAGTGGGAGAGAGAAGAACAAAAGGGAAAGTATTATTACAGAAGCAAAATACGCTGGCAAAGTCACTCTCTAGGGAAAAATTGGAGCTTTCCATTAAAATTGAGAAACCATAAATTTTGAGATCATTGCTAACTCCAGATAATATTTAGGAGAAGTTTTTTGTTGCAATTCATATTAGTCTGGAATAATTTTCAGAGTTTACTAGAAACAGCTGATACAATAATTAGTAACAAAGAGGTTCAAAACAAGATTTTGGGGATTCAAATTATATTTAGTCCCTTGATAATTAAATTGTTCTGCTAATTGAAATCACCCAAGAGGCAACAAAATTCCATGAGAGTTCCGTTTTCCACAACCTCAGCACTGTGATCTTAGAGATGGCCCCAGCCATAGTGAGTAACAATTCCTAGAACACACATATGCCCTGCAGAGTTGTATTAAGCCGCAAGTCAAAGGCCTTCCTTTTCTCTATGCACCACCATGTGCCCATGGTGAATGCTAAAAGAAGAAAAAAATGAGGGAATGAGAGAAAATTACCTAATTAATGAGTCTATAGACTGGTAGGCAGGGCAATTACTTTCCAGAAAGGAGATCCTGGGTTCTTGTATTCCCTCAGAGAATTTCTGCGCAGTGTGTATGGATCTTTACTCAGTGATACACAAAAGTAAAGAGCAAGAGAACTTGGCCCTTTTAGAGTGCAAATGTCTGTGGGGTTCTGACACTAAGTGTGTTTTGTATTTTTTGCAGCAAACTTGCCCAGTGATTCATTACAACACCAGCAGAAATAATTTAAGGATAGAACTAACATGCTTCAATTTGCACAGAACAATTAAAATTAAAAGTATTAAAAGTACTCCCTAGATATTTCACAAGAAGTTCTGAGACTGAGCTCCTGAATTCCCAAAGAAGTAAGGTATTGATGTTTTTCATATCTGCTTTGGAATTTACATAATTTAAAAGTAAATAAATACACAATTAAGAAATTAAGAAATAAAATTCATAGCAGTTATAAAGCACTTCATATTCCTCAAAGCACTCTAGATTCATTAAATACATTACCTAATTAATTCCTCCACAAGTCAGTCTAAGAGACTTCACTTCATGCTGTGCACTGAGAAATTGTTGCTTGATTTAAGGTTTATGTTTACTGCTCTTCACTTTTATCACTTTGTCACCAAACAAAACCAATCCTCTGATGATTTTAACTTTACAGTTTTTTGCTTACTTAAAACTACTTAAATCTTACTGACATCAGCCACAGTAGAGTCAGTAAAACTACTGATATAGATTATAGTTATATTTTTTTGCAGATATTGTTATTAAGTCTCTTTGTTGTGCATTTAAAAAGGGTGTTTACAGGAGTTAGCCCTCCAGGATATCCTTTCACCTCACCAGTACAATCCAGGCAACAAAAAAGACACTTTTTTGTTTTCATAAAAGTGTTTTTTTTTTTCTTTTTTATCTTTGAAAATGCTTAGCACACCTCTATGATAGTCCATCTATTAAACTGACCCAAAACCTCTGCAGCTGGTGTGGCAGCAATGCAAAAATTGGAAGATTGTTTTTAAAATTTTTTTTGCTGTTTTTTAAAGGCAAGTTTGGAGTTTTTCAGGGTGAAATGGTACAGTGTGCTAGATAATCCCAAGGAGACTCCCTTTCCCACAAAATGTTGGACCAGAGGATCTTTCAAGTTCCATTTTTGGCTGGATGGTTTTACAGTTCTGTGAAACCTAACTGACATTAAAGAGATTTAAAAGGAACAAGGATTTTCCTGCCAGAAAGTCAGGATGAGATTAAGGCACTTCTGCAGAGTCTCTAGCGTTTTCAATATGAAAATGAAGTTGTATACAATGACCACTCCTGATTCTACCATTTATTAATTTTCTTCTATAATGTGTTCAGATTCTGAATAAATATATGGAAAAGAAAATATAAATACATCTTCTTCAAGAAACTTTTCCCGTCAGGAATATTGTCTCTCATGGAAGTACAGAGCATCATTTTTTGCATCATTCAGATGGGGCACTAAAGATGCCAAAAATATAAGTTTCATCTGCAATTTGCAGATGCTGGGTATTTTTAGGTGTAAATATTCTAATTTGTTTTGAAATTCAACATTTCTTTTGAAAAAGAATGTGATCCATGAAACAAAGATGTGAGAAAAAAATGCAAAGATGTAGGAATTGAGAGGTGACTGCATATAAAACAACCACTATGAGATCCAGCCACCGTGATAAGCTGACTTTTAAAAGACTAAAGGACACAGAGGGCAGATTTAGGAAAGGCAAACAGATGATATCCACTCACATGTGTGGCACTATCACAGACAAAGAGGCACTTACATGTGATCTGTGGGCTACTTATGTCAGCTCTGAGTTACTGAGCAAGTAGGAATTTCACACAGATCAAGTGTCTCATTTTTGGTGTTTCATTAGTAAGTGCTTCATGTTTTCTTAATCAGGAATTCTGGAGTTTTATTCCAGTGTTTGTTAAAGATATGGGAAACTCTTTAAAACACATTTATTAGAGTAAAAGTTGCATTTTATTACCAAGATATAAAACACAGAAAATTCTAAAAAAAAAAAAATCAATATCTCTTACTATCTAAATTACAGTTATGTCTTTATGAAGGAAACAAGATAGCAGCAGAAAAGCAAATCTGATCAGAAATTATGAATTTGGGCTTGAAAATGCTTTTTTTTCCCCAAGGCATTCAGATTCTGACATGGAGCAGTAAAACTGGTATGAAAATGTAATTAAAATAGAGTACAAAGGATAAAATCAGAATAAAATTGATTTCAAGAGATAAACTTCTAAATTATTTCTAATGGAAATTATGGGGTGCAGTGCCTTTGAAAAAAAAAAAGACTTTTTTTAAAACTGGAAATTGCATACTTCCTAATTGGAATTCTTAAATCTTGAGCGTATGATTAAAAATATAAAGTTTTAGTTTAGAAACAAGTTTTAAAAGCAAGTTATTTTCTAGTACAGATTTTTTTATTTTTCATTTTATAAAACAATCTGACCTGTGGTTTTCAACCTTTGACTCCTTAAAGGAAGTTGCTACAGAAGATAGTCTCTTTCAAGGCCATGAATATTTCTTTTCATTTCTCCCATGCAAGCAGCAGCAATTAGCACAGACACTTACTGTCAACAAAACACCTTTTCTGCAGTCCTACAGTGCATTAATTTGGGATACCAACTCCCACAAGTAAGTCACATATTTCCAAGCTTCACTCTGTCTCCTACACAGTGTGGTTTTCTGTCCAAGGCTATCTGAACAAAGGCTGTTGTTCCATCCTGTTGCTCCAAAATTCGTGCAAATTTTCTCAGCTCAGCTGTGGTTTAAACCCACATGTGGGTCTATTTCTGCAGTCAACTCAAGTTCAACTCAGAGGTAACCAGCAATGGATCCCAGTCAATTCTAACGTGTGGAATGTGGTGCTGCAGGAGCTGCTCTGCATGTGCATCCGTCAGCCCTGCCACAGGGGACCTGATCTTGATGGCAAAGGCAGAGCAGGCAGCAGGGAGCAAAAGGATGCTCAACTCAGAGAGCTTAATTTGCATTAGCCTGCATAATTAGCATGCTAAACAGCTGCATGGCTCACTTAGAACCAGGCTGCTCTTTTACTCCCTCTCCTAACTCAGCTCAGCACAAGTGATGCAAGATAACAAAAAAATTGCTTCTTTTAAACCTGGATTTTTTTGACAGAAAGAGGAAGGGCAATGGCTACACCTGCATTTGTGCTCTGTTATCCCAGGGTAAGGGGCACCATAAACACTGGAGAAAGGCTGGCAATGAACATCTGGGGCAGGTTGTCAGGGCTGGTAGTTATCCCAACTTAATGACAGCCAGAACACAGTCACTGCTGTGACTACAATCAGTGATCACAGCTAAATTATATTTCTTTGGGCAGCAAGAAGCAATGGAAAAATTTAACTAGAATGGGTCAAGTCAAACATCTTGTTCTGTAATCAATTTCTGAGAACAGCTAGTAGGGAAGAATATAAGAACTAAGCAGGTATACAGCAATATTTTCCCAGAAAGCCCTCCCAGCCTTCAACGATTTGTAATTAAATGACTTCTGGACATAAACATGCTGACTTTGCACCTAAGAACCACTGGTGTGTTTTTCTTCTGCAAAAATCATGAGGTGCTTTTGCAACCATGTAAAATTTTATCATCGTCAATATATTGGCAGCTTTACAAAACTTAACTAGTTGTTTGGTGAAGAAACATCTCTTTCTGTTTGTTCTCACCATCCCTTTCTCCCCAAATTTAATTTGTTGCAACTGTGTTCTTATGACAGAAGCAACAATGCACACTCACTTTGTATTCACCTGGCATATCTGATTTTAGAGACTCCAGTCATGTCTTTCCAAAGCTGAGGACTCAAAGCTTATTCATCTGGAAAACTACTGTGATGCTTCCAGATTTCTGATCACCTTTTACTGTATCAATTGTGGAGAAAAAAAAAAGCAGGGGAAGGAACAACTACACGCCATATTGACAATGTATGTTGGTAATTTATAACAGCATAAAGATGTTTTCCATTTTTCTTCTCCATTTATTTCCTAGTAATTCCCAACATTGCAGCATAATAATAATAATAAAAATAATAGTAATAATAATAATAATAATGTTGTAATATATGTAGCTACCTATTCATATCAGCCAAATGGCCTTTAAACAATTTTTTAAGTCATGGGAGTAAAGTTTATCTGAATCCAACGGCAAGGAGGTTAACCACAGAAAACCACAAATAATAAATGTTATTTCTGATTAGCCCAGGAAATTTTTCATCCCTGCTGATGGTGAGCTGTAGACAAAATAAAGAGCACTGTGAGCAGGTACCTTCTAGAAGGACCAGGCTATATCATACATGGAGAAGTCTGTAGAAAGCCTTGTGTATCTGCAAGGTCCTGCAAAGGAATAAAGATATTCCTCACTCTCCTGTGTGGGCCACGAGCCCTGTGGGTGGCAGAAGCCTGGAGAGTTGGCTCTCACGGCTGTTGTTTTCTTTGGAAGGGCACAGAGTCAGGAAAGGGATGATCAGAGCCATGCTTCACACTGACAGCTGCCGGGGTAAAGGACAGACACAGACGAGGGACTGGGCAGAGAGTCAGCTCTCACACAACAGAAGAGAATCTATGCGAGGATTTTCACATAAATATTCCTTTGCAAAAGTCTCCTCCCATGACTTCTAACTTAACACAGAGTGATAGATCTGAGAGTCCTTTGCCATCCTTGAGATGCACTAAATGTGTCTTTGCATTTGTATCTTGGCCAGAAAAAAAATATGCCTGACCCTGAGAAACAGCAGGAAGGAACAGAAAATAAAGATGGAATCCATAATACCTAATATCTGAGTGTTAGAGATTGTCATTTATGCTACAGAAACACTTTTCCCCTGGTCTTGGACTCTTCTCTTAAGTAGACAGATGACCCAAAGCAGTACAAAGTTTCCTCCATGGACAGTGAAGGAAGTCTCAATAACTACCCCAGGCTAAAGTGCTTACTATGAAAGGGCTACATTTAGATGAGATGACTTCTGGAAGGGTCTTGATTTTTCAATGGGAAGGTTTCTACAGCTATGACATAATATTTTTTTCAGCATTCGCTTTGTTTACTCTGCAGGTCTTCCCTAAAACATGAAATTCAGCAGAAGATGGGTACTTGATTTCAATGGCACTTTCAGGAGACTATGACCCCTGTCCTTCCTATATGCCAGGTCAGGAAAGATGAAAAGAAATAACTGTAGTCTAACAAAGTAATGAAAATACAATTCAATTGACAGAATTTGCATTTAAATGGAAGTTTTAAAATAAAAACCTGTAAGAACCTTCCAGATACAATATTTGTTACACTTTATGATGGCACTTAATTAATGTTTCATAATTTCCTTGACCCACAGGCATTTGTAAATGCCTGCAAAAATTTAGGCTCATTTTAAGACTTAAAACCCTCCTAAACATTTTGCTACGAAGATTGTTTTAGCTTTTTCAAATTGGTATGAAAAATATTTGACTACTGACTTGGGCAGCGACGATCCCATTAGTGGGACCCACATACTCCATTGCTAATAATGACTTGGGATTGTGGAATTGACAGGGAGGTGTTCTTTGAGTTAAAATGGATAAATTGATGGGTCTTCTACCAGTGAAGAATGAAGGAAAACACAGAATGCATATTCACAGTTATGAAGACAGGCAATTAATAAGTAGCAGCTGGTAAGTAAACATGTAGATACCATACACAAAGAATTGTTAAGTTCCTAAAAAAAAAAGCTAAAATCCAAATCAAAACAGAAAAAAAAAAAAATAAAAGCCATAATAAATAATGCAGTTGAGTTTTAAGTATAGCACACAATTCTAGCCTGCAAAGGATCCTGTTTGGATTAGGCCTGAAATAGAATATATGAAGGAACAGCACCAAGAACACAGAGATGGAAAACCTATGAAAGGCATAAGTTGACATATTCTATCAAGAAAAAGCTGGAAGAAAAGCCTCCCAAGGGGACAAGGTCTTCATTTTTTAATAATGCATGCTAGTGTGAATTAGGAACTGGAACTAAAGTGCTGTGAAATCAATGTAATTAAATTTCTTGCCCAGGGGCTGAGAAGAGAATCATGGAGGAGAAAGTTGTATTCCTTTTGGACAGGAATGCATGCATGTGTTTATGTGTCATCAATATCACTCCTACTTAAACCACACAAATATTTTCCACCATCATTAGCCCAGCATTCTGTCTCTCTGGTGTATAGCTACAGCAGTGGGAAGAAGTAGGAGGAACAGGAAAATGTATCAGGTTAAACTACTGAGAAAAACTGAATTAGCACTATTTTTTTAAGCCCTAAATACCAGATAAAGCATATGGAAAATTCTTTAGAGTGTACCCAGCTCTACACCAAACAGACAAAACAGACACAAAATGTGTTAAAAAATAGAGCCAAAAAAAACCCCAGAAAGGCACATGAAACCGTATGAATCCCCTAGTCTGGGAGACTACTGGATAATCTAGAGATGTGACTCATGCAGTTATACTTGCCCTCTTTTAGTCATGCCTTCATCTCATCAAATAATCCATCAGAATTCAGGCTGCCTGCCCAAGAGCTACATCAACAGAGATCAGTCAATCAGCCCTCTCAGTGGTGCATTCTGTCAAATTGCATTACTCTGCTGGGCACCACACCAGGGTATGTGATGCTGTTCTCCTCTGGCAGATGATGCTGAGGGTAACAGCAGCAGAGACCAAGCTACTTTAGCTTGGCAGCGTTGAGGTGTTGACAGCTGGTAAGTCACAGGTAAGTGAGCGATGCTGCACATAAGAAAGTGCTCTGGATTTGGCTGAGGTAGAGTTAGTTTTCTTCACAGAGGCTGTCATGGGGCTGTGCTTTGGATTTGTGCTGAACACAGTGATGATGGTGTAGAGATGTTTTTGGTGTAGAGATGTTTTTGCTATTGCTCATCAGGACTTGAGCAGAGCCAAGGCCTTTTCTGCACCTTGTACTGTCACGCTGGTAAAAGAATTTGAAGATGTATGGGACACTAGGAAGGGACACAGCCTGGACAGCTGTCCTTAAGAGACCCAAGGGATGTTCCAGACCGTCTGGCATCATGGTCAGCATATAAATCAGGGGGGAGAAGGAGGAAAGGGAGGACATTGGGAGTTATGGGGAACATTTGTCCCCCCAAGTAACCATTACATGTGATATGTCCTGGAGGTGGCCGAACACCTGCCTGTCCAGGGGAAGATGTAAATAAATTCCTTGTTTTGCTTTGCCTTCATTTGTGGCTTTTTCTTTACTTATTTTGTCAACCCACCAGGGTTTTAGCTTCTACCCTTCTGATTGTCTCCCTGATCCTGCTGCTGGGAGAGTAAACAAACCACTGTGTGGTGCTCAGTTGTGGCTGGGGTTAAATCATGACAGAAAGATGAAGGGACTGGTTTAGAATTGCACCACCTCCTGAGCGATGGCTAATTTAATTTTATCTGTTTTACTATATGCTACATAAACCCGGACATAAATGGGATAAAGGGCCCAGGAATGTTTTAGCTTAGAGGAGAGCAATATTCCCCAAATGACATTGTGTAGGCCATCATAGAGATAAGAGATTTCGTATGCTTTGATAGAAAGTCATGGTCTACCAAGAAGGAGTTGCATTCATACATTGCAAGGGCTAGAAGGAATATTCTGTCACTTGCTGTGTCCCAGAAAATCCAAACAAGCTTTGTTGAAACTGAAAACATTGCTAAGAAAAACAAAACAACAATTTGCAGACATAGCTACTGTATGAGTTATGTTACAATTGGTCAGTTTACCCAGTTACCCCAGGTATTTTGTGTCAATCAATCCAGATATTTATAAATCTTGTCAGAATTTTAGTTTTTCTTTTAGAAAAGTAAACATAATCTCAGTGTCTGTTAATAGAAAACATAAATATTGTGTACAGAAGGAAAGAGAGCTGCAGAAGATGAAAAAAAGATTATTTCAGATCATGTGCTTTTCCATATCTATCTACTCATATGATCAAGAGCAGGAGACATGGAATGAGACTAATTAGAAAAAAATTATTATTGTTTTAATACTCATACACTAATGCCTAAAATCTCTAGTACTATGTGTACTAAGAAGTTTAAGAGGATCCATTTATTTCTTAGCTATAGTTTAGAACAGCAATTACATAGAAGTGCCAGTTAGCCTTCTGTAACACAATTTTGGGAGTAGTTAAAATTTAGGATGCTACTAACACACAGCTTCCTCCCCCTTGCCCCGTGTGACACTGCATTACCTGATTTTCATTGATTTTAAACTATTTTACACCTGAAGAGGTTCTATCTTTTTTTGTTTTACTTAATAAGTGAGCTCCTGTTGCAGAAAAGCAGCCATAATCCCACTGAAGTAATAGATATCAAATCTTTTACAGTGATGAGCTATAAATGAGAAATTACTATTTTCTGGTATCTCTCTTACACAGGTTTAGTGTGTGCATTATGGATAGATCATGCCATAGTTTTTATTATTTTGTACTTCTTCTCTGGTTTTCTGGGCTATTTGGTGTACTATAATCAAATTAAACATAGTGAGAAAGGAGATAATGCAATTTTCTTTAAAAATCCAAATAAACTCAATGACAAACTGTGTAGATTAAAGCAGACCATCATCATAATATGTGAAGGTACTGAAAAGTCCTGCAAGTCCTTTATTTATGAAGGGTTCTGGCAGAAAAACACTCATAAACACACATTTGCTTTGTATGGGCTCCAGTTGGACTAAATTTCATAGAGGACAAGTGTTCCACTTTAACAGTTATTTAACAGTAATTAAATCAAGAAGCAGTATGAAGATGATCTCCAGAGATCCCTTTGAACTCTGTTATTCCGTGATTCTGTAATATTGTCCAAGAAAGTTGAGGGAACAAGGCCCATTTACTGTTTGTGGATCTTTAAAGATTATTTCAAACTTTTTTTCTTTGAAAACCAGGCTAAAGCACCCAATATCACCCAAGAATTAATCTACATGCTATTTTATAGAAACTTTGCTAAAAGATATTCACAGACAGCGATCAATCAGCCCACAGGGAAATGGAAAGAGTATTAGAGCACACCACCTGCCTTGTATTCACCACATGTGTGCAACCAACTTTGGCTTGGAAATAGTGAGCAACTCAAGACTTGCTGTAGCCCAAGGCTTTTCCAGAGGAAGTCAGTAGGATGAGCCATAGATGCTGCAAATTCACTGAATTCCTTTCATGGCAGCTTCCTGGACATAACCCCCCCAAATTAAGACAAATCTGATTCAGGATTTCTCAAGGGTATCCTCAAAATTGTGACCAGGAAGCTTTTGCTTTAATTTCAATTAAGTAGAAGGTAAAATATTGATTCCTCCTTCCTCAGGAATTAATATTTGTGCTGTTCTAGGTACTGAATCTCTTACGTGAATTTAAAATGCCAAGCAAGGCAGAGAAACCATTAATAACAGGAATATAAAAGCAATCTAATGGATTCATTATAATCTACATACACTCATAAAAATTGATTATAATCTACCACTTCTCATCCTGAAACACATATTTTGGTTTATAGCACCTCATTAATTTTAATTGTAAACCTAGGAAATAATCTCTTTTTCTCCCTGCTAGTATACAGAATGGGAAAATGTGACTGATACATTTGTCATTTTGTTTCAAGTCGTTAACTTTCCCTGCAAATACGAGCCTGTACAGAGTTTATGTAGCATTGAGCAAATCTTTAAAGCCCAGTAGAAAATGAGGGATTCTTAAAAAAAAAAAAAAAAAAAAAAAAAAAAAAAAAAAAAAAAGCAGAGATAAAGGACTGTCAAAGGAGGATCATAAGCTATTCATCCCTACAACTCAGGCTGAAACAGGTCTGTCATTCTCTTATATCTGGAAATATACCTATGAATTCACAACCAAATTGCATTTTTAAATTACAGTTGCAATTATTGTAATGGCTTGCATTTTCTGTGCCTTTTAAATATTCCAAGACTTACAAATAACAATAAAGGAGAACAGAGAAGAAAAAGTACAACAATTATCATCTGTATCTTATCTTCTGTCCTTATTAGGTTAATGTACTGAAGGAATTGGACCACAGCAGACCAAGAGTGTATAGCACTGACAACTGCACAATGTGTTTTTAATAAGAGCAAATACTGCAAGATGAACTTTCCTTCATTATTTGACAGAATTCCTGTGCTTGGAGAAACAGAAATTGGAATAATTTAATTTTAAGCTGTGAGCCACAGTGCATAATTCCAGCTTTGTAGTGCAGAATAGTACTGTATCTCTGTTATATATCCTACTATAGTGTACTCTTTGTTTCATGCCTTAATCACCCAATTGCAAACAGCATTTGATTTTAGCTAATTTGATTCTGTACTCATTATAAGTTTCAGAATTATGGCCACCTGCTCTATGCTTCATGAGCATCCCAGTTAGGACTCTGATGTCTTTCAGGAGTCTGTCTATAACATTATTCAGTCTAGCAAAAAAGCATTGGGAGGAAAGACATTTTTGCATCTTTTAATCAGCCTGGACTTAGTAGACAGAAATATGTTAAATTTCAGTGAAATATGTTAAAATTCAGATTATTTAACCTGTAGCCCTGTATAACTCCGTCTAAAGAATTTAACCCAAATTATCCTTAATTTATTTTAATTTTTTTTCAACTGAACTGAGGCAGTTCATTAACAGTGAACCCTGAACCATCCAGACTGACTGTGTGGAGTCTTTGGCCAGCAACTGCTGCATTCAATATGGTTTAACAAGCACTATCATCTAAGAAATATATTATACAGAGTACTACCCTCTAAACCTTACAATATGTAAAAGCATTCAGGAACAGAAAAAGCCCTGGAGGTCATAAAGACTTGCATTTTGCAGGAATTAGGGGTGTGTAAATATTATGTTCTAGGAGAAAACTAATACATCACACACAAAATACAGCCCAAAGTAAAGAAAATAAAACCCAGCTGTAGGATCTGACCAAAATGTCTTTTTATCTACCTCATCACTAGTATTACATATTTGAGTGTGTGAGTCATAAAAATGTACTGTAAATCTTCTTTTGATTTGACCTTATTACTAGTTCAAAAGTGTCTGCTTCTACATGATTACCTGAAATTTGGGAAAAAAAGAAGCCCACTGAGAACAGCAGAGAAAAACCAGGGTTTTTCTCCCCTTTCTGGTGTCTGTTAGAAAGCATTTCCTCCTCAAAATAAACAATTTTTTTTTTCATATATACTGAATTTATTAAACTAGTAAGTCACCCATTTAATTTGTCTCTTCTTTTAGACTCCTGCTGCTTGGTACTTAATCCCACGTTCCTGTATTTCTTTTCAGAATGACCATTCATCTAAATCAGTGGACACTTGGGACTAAAGCATGGCAAGAAAAAAGGATGGGCTTTTAAAATGTTTGGAAGTAGCAGGGTGTCAATTTTTTAATACCTATAAGTGCACACTTTGTGTCTTGGCAAATTTAATCCAAAGTGCATTTTTTTTAGAGGTGTTTAGAAGACTATGGAGACAAAAGAGTTTGCATGATTTTTACCTGAAAAATAGCTTTGTTTCTTTTGTGACTCCAGAATAGTTAGCACTGCCTCTGAATATGCAGGAGGCAACTGCTGCTCCTATGCATGCATATCCCTATTTAATGTACTTTATCTGAGATTCTTCAGAATGCAGTCCAGATTGCAATTCCTTTGGAAAAATGACCCCTAATTTTTTGCACTTGCCATTCAGAGTTTGGAGATAATTGTGTTAGGAATCCAGTACAGCCAATTGAAGCATTCAATTGTGACCAGAAGAGTGCACAATACAGAGAAATACACTTTTTTTTCAAGCTGGGCTCCTGGACAGAATCTCTGGACAGGAACTCCTGTTAAAAACAGATAATGATCCTCTTCTATAAATCAAATCAGACTCATTTTGCAGAATTCACTTTAGCATCCATTAGGCAAAGGAAAGACTCGACCAATTGTATTTTAGCTACTGGCCAGTCTCAGGCAGGCAAGAGAACAAATAGAGCTGGGTTCAGAGCATCCAGCAGTGCCCAGACATCAGCCACTGCTGTCTGAATCCCTGCCAGTGTCACCCAGCTGCTGGTGGGTCCTTTAACGCCTGCAAACTCTGTGAGAGCATTCAGCTCTCATTGCTATCACCAGACTAACTGCAGGGCAGTGGCATTCACCTTTGCAGATATAAAACCAAAAGGGCTAGGCAGAAATACTGTGTAGCCAAAACAGAAATGTAAAAATATAGAGGGATGAGGTCTTTTTGTTTCATAGTGGGAAAGAACCCAAATGAAAAATATTGATGAATGTTTGAAGGGAAAAAGAAAAAAAAGCTAAAATAAATATTTTCAATACAGAAAAAAATTTAGGCAACAGTCAGCTTCCTAGCAATTTTATTGCCTGCATGATGTAGAAGAATACTGAGAGACAGCCCAGTGTGTTCATGTTCCCTGTACTGCAGGCTGCTCAGGAAGGCATGGCATCAGCCAGGAGCTTACAGCTATTGATACAAAGTCAGACAGGTATATTGACTCCTTGGATTGTCTATAAAAATGGAAATTTATCAGAAGGCATTTTTTAAACACACTACACTCCATGAATTATTTAGCAGCTGCCTAACCCTGCTCAGTACTGCAACTCTGGCAACAGTCAGTGCCAGCAGAAAACTTTGCTTGGCCCTGGACAGGAGTATTGTAATCTCATAAATTAATTAGGTGCAATCCAGTGGCCTGGCATTTGCCTGCTGCACTCCACAGTGGCTTTATATCTAGGACAAGCTCACAACTAACATTAAACTGTGCTGCCACAGAGCTGTGTTGAGAAATGGCCCAGTCCCACTTTTGCAGGATTTTGTTTGGTTTTTTACTGCATTTTGGTGCTCTTTCTATATTCCTTCATTAGCAGGAGCAGGTAGATAGGTACAGCATTTTCAAGGAAGAAGAGAAAAAGGCAATGTCAAAACCAACAGGACTTAGTCCTCAATGCCATGGTCATACAGCCAAACTGAAAGCAGCCAGAGCATTGCTGGAAGTGCTCAGCAGCTGGTAGGATGGAAACCAGCAATCTGTTGCAAAAGAAAATGCACAATATATATATATTTAAAAGAAGAGAGTGTATAATAAAGAAGGTAAGAAACATTTATACATGCAGAACAAGACACTTCTCAAAATCCCATAGGTCAGCTGCCTGCCTGGATACAGCTATGATATTGACTGGATGTTGAATCCCTCCTTTATCACATCTGCTACTTGATCAACAAGAAGAGAAGCAGAAGGAGCAAAGGAGCTTACCCTTTGCTCTTATGCCACAATAAATCCCACTTTCTTTCAGAACCAGCACAACAGGTGTGTCTCAGTTTTAGCCCATCCTGCTGTCAGCTTCTCAAAAAGTATCTTTGCACCTGTGTAAATGGCACCACCCAAAGTTATTTTCCAAAACGTGTGTGAAGCCCTCCTAAAGCCAAATCCAGGCCACGTGCTGCAAGCACACTGATAAACTCAGCTCTCCCAATCCTGTGCTGAGCTGGTCTGTGCCCACACAAGCAGAGATTCCCCACTCATCTCCAAGTGCAAGCAGCTCACATTTTATGCTGTAATAGTGCAGCCCCCAGTCCAGGCTGGGAAAAAACAGCTGTCAGTTTAAATGGTTTGGTTTGATCAAATCAATGCAAAAAAAGAAGCCATTATGAATGGATTCTTCACCTTTCCCACTGTTTCAGGGATTAGATATTAAGCTCTCAAGGTGTTATTAGAACCCACATTTCCTCTAAATCTTTAGACAGTTAATTTGGGGGTTGTCATTTTTGCAAAGAGACTGATTACAGCGTTTTCAAAATCAGACACAAAGAATTTTCCCCATGTTCTTGAAACATCAGTAAGATGGGGCAATGTTAGAAACATAACAGTTTATTTTTAAAAAAAACTGTATGGCTAAAAATATTCAGAAAACATATTGAATAGTAATGGGGTGAGAAAATAGCCTTTTGTTTATATTAAAGAGTCTCCCATCACATAAAATGCTATGGTAGCAAGCATTGCTATGGGAAAAGGAAGAACTTAGAGTGTTCTGAGTTCAGTTCATTCACTTTCACAGACTCTGCCTTCCCAGGAGATACACAGGAAAAAATAGATATAGTAGGAAAAGAGGAAGGACTAAAAAAGATATTCACTTGTGCTTGCTACCCATTTAAGCAAAGTTATGAGTGGAAAATCAGCCTCTGCTTCCTCCTCTTCCCCAAGGAAAGAAACCTCATTCCTGACACTCCCATGTGATTATGAAGTGGAAATGGATCCTAACTTTTTTGAGTGTTGAACACATCAGACAATAAACAAAAAGACATGTTAGAAGTTGAGAGACAGAAGTACCTCACCCCATGTCCATGATGCCCTCCAGTAACTTGGATCTGCACCACCTGGCATGACCTGGCACTGACCACACTCTGAAATATTTTGTCTTGTGAGGATCCAACCAGAAAGGAAATATTTCACAATGATTCAGTGACTGAGAGAGACTGTTCAAAGATGTTTCTACATTAAAGTGCCTTCTTTGGGATGTTTCTACATTAAAGTACCTTCTGCATTCAATGCCTTCTTTGGGTTAATAATCTATGAGGATCTTCCACATTTTCCCCTGACCACTAGGAAAAGGTGCAGGGCTACAGATTTAAGTAGAGCAGAGGCCCTTGAAAATCATATAGGTATTTTCAGCTAACAGAAATTTACGTCTAAATAATAGGTCAAATTTTAAGGCAGTTGTCTAAAAGTTCCTAAATCAATCTTTAAGTTCTCCATTCAAACTGGCTTGATTTAGAACATTTAAGATTTTTGTTGACTTAATGTGTAAAAGGAGGCAGTTTAGGACTTTTATACATCCAGATGTCTGGCTTCAAGTTCAAGGTAGTGCTGCAGAAGGAATTCCTTGCTCTTCATATGAACACTGAGAGCATGGGAAAGCTCTTTGGACTCACTGGTTTGTGGATGCTTTGGAGATGTCTGGGAGATTTTAATCTTTTAGATTTGCTACTTTATCAAAACAGGAGCTGATATTCTTACTTATGAGCTGGAAATTAATCCTTTAGCACAGTGAAGTTATTTTTTCCAAGACTATAAGAGATTCAATTTTCATGGCTGTTTTAGGTGTCATGCCCACAGGTGCACCATCACTCACATGTATCAATATCTTACATACTCCCTGTGAAGATCCTTTACAGCTGAAAATCTTGGAAATGCTTCCTGCTCTATTTTAGAACAAATATAAATCTTCCTTCTATTCAAACAGATTCTGAATAAAATGGAAATAAGCTCTTAAATAAGATCTCTGAATGTGACCTATGTTTGCTTTTTGCCTTTACAGCCTTCTGCTCACTATGTAGTTTGTGATGGATTGTATATTTCAGACTTCTTTTTAATGTTTCCTACTAACAGAAAAGTTATCCCAGCTCCCAACTCTTCTCCAGTTAGTTACCTTCTCTTTCATCTTTGAAGCTTCATCAATGCTTTCAAGCAACAAAACTAACTGTGTGTTTAATATTCAGATAAAGTATAATTAAATATTTCAAGTCTTCAAATTATTTCTGTATCAGCGTTTAAGATCCAGGGATTCTGAAAAAACAGAGGGGAACATAAATTCTTGAAAATCTGTTCTACTGAGCCAATGCATGTTTTTGCCCTGGTAGTCTTCAAATACACACACACACTAATCTGAAGTGTTTCTAGTGCATTATCACTCCACACCAGATTCCTTCATAGGAAATATCAGTTTAACTTCAATGACTTATATCAGTTTACAATTTTAGATGATCCTGTGTAGTGAAATCACACAGTATTTCTCATTGGCTTTCTATAAGATCTAGAAAGGTACGAAATGCAGAGTGATTTCATCTCCCAGTTTTTCATTTATTAAATGGGACAAGGAGGAGAGAGCTCATTTCTTTGTTCCCTTGATAGAAAGCACAACTCTTTCCAAAAGTTTTCATCACCCTTCCCTGATACATATGAGTGGCTGCAAGAAACACCCATTTTCCCACCATTTTACTCTCCTTTCTCTCAGCTTCTCTGTGTAGCACTTTGAAGCGATAATATACATTATTATCACCCTCACCTGAAACTTCCTGCAGTATTATCAACCACATGCCCTATCAGCGGCTCTCACAGTTCACTTTCAAGAGTTTGCAATTTGATGCCTGCAAAGTGCAATTCCTGAACTGCCTCACCACTCTCCCAGTGCCTTGGAACAAAACCCAAACCCAAATGAAGAGATTGCACAAAGAAGACTCAGCCCTGTGGGAGGACACAGTATACACCAGTTCTTTTGTAAAAATACAGGTGAGAAGGTGCATGAGAGCCAAGTGCTTAAGATTATGATTAAGAAGGGTTGGAAGATAGTGAGAGGGGGAATATTCAGGGAGCGGTAGGTTAAAAGTTCAGCTTGTAAACAGAAATTGCAGTTTGCAAAAAGATAGCAAAGTTTTTGTGGTTTAGATGTTCTCAGCACTTACCTAAATCTTTGAGACCCATGGGATCTTTTGAGGTTCAGTCTCATTGTCGACACAGGCTGTAATCCTTGAGTGAAGGATCTACAAATAACTAACCTTCTCAATCTGTCAGGACTTGTAGCAGAATTTGCTGAGGCAGGACTGTAAGATAAATACTGCTTTGACAGTCAGCACTGCAATGTGTTTAGAGAAATCATTGTGTTTTCTC